>NW_005841853.1:896656-938329 GCF_000455745.1 Alligator sinensis
AAAATTTACGGGGGATGCTTAAAAAAAAAAAAAAAAAAACAAAAAAAACAAAAAAAACTAGTGATATTTTTGCCCTTTGGATTAAGAAAAATAGATACTCTTTTATCCCTCCCCTGCCTCATAGACACACTTTGAACCCTGTTGTGTTTTCCTTTACAAAGGAATCTGTGTGCATCTGGAACCTAAAATCCCATCAGGTGAAAGGGAATCTTTTTTGCACATGGCCTCAGCATTAATCACCTTGCAAAAGAGAAATGCCTGTAGAACATTACTGCTATGATTTGCATTACAGTGATGTTTAGGGACCTCAGACCAGGATCAGGAACTCCCTTGTGTCAAGTACAGAGCACAGCATCTAACCTAAAGAGATTTTAATGTAAATAGAACCACACAACTGAAGAGAAAACACCCATAAAGAAATATAGCCATGTGCCAGAGGTTGCACAGCAGGGTCAGCGACCAAGTCGGCGATAGAACCTAGTCTGCCAACTCTTGCTTCAGCATTTAATCCATTAGATCACACAGAGGTAAGATTTTATTCCTTCCAGTACTGGAAGAGCAGCAGCCAGGGGTAGATCTAGGGTCTAGGGTGGTGCTGTGGTGAACTGGCACCCCTTCTTCCACAGCATACGTCATGCACCAGCAGCTCCAAATTCCTGCATTTCTGAATGTCTGGGTCCCCTGTGGAGTCTGGAAGTGCAGCTGGAGCCCCAGGCTGGCATGGGACACCCAGGAAGACCAGGGGACTTAGCGGGGACCAGATGAAGAAGTAAGGGCCCATCTACTGCCACCATTGTCCCCAGATGATCCGGGGATGGGGGAAGCCCCAGGACTACTCCTGCCCTGCTCTTTCTGGAGGCTCCTGCTGGGAGCATCTGTGCAGGGTGCCAGGCTCAGCACCAATGGGTGGGTCCCTGCTCCATTCCCCTTCACTGCGCTTCTCCCATCATCCCAGGGACTCCAGCTGAGGGGAGTGGTTATACGGGATGCGAAGCCCAGCTATGAATGGTAACGATGGTTGGAGAGTTCCCCTTCCAGCACCTTCTCCTATCCAGAAGGAGACATCCAGACAGGAGTGGCAGTGGGCAGGAGGAGGAGTCTTACTTGCTTTAGGGACCCAAAAAGTCCCCAGCAGCTGCTGCTGAGATTCAGTCTTTCTGCTTGAGAGGGGAAGGGGTGGGCTACAGCCATCCATACAGCACCAGTGCCATCTCCTGCACCCTCTTTTTTGAATTCCTACATCTACCCAAGGCACTGGCGGTTACTTCATTATCAGCGATGCACAGGATGGAAGGAACCCAGCTTGACATTCGGATCTCAGGTTGAGTTTGCAAGACTGGCAGGGACCCAACATTGTCTTTGACTTAAATCTTATGAACATTTTACAACAGAACCAGAATGCTCAATTATGCCATTTTCAATGTGCCATATTCAGAGTACCTTAAGGATTTGCAATACCGAGATAGTGACATGCTAGCATCCCTGAAATCACGATGTGAATGCAGTTGCCATGTAATATTTCTTCACAGGAGCTGCATTAAGATATTCCCCTGACCACCTTTTAAAAAACTGATTGCTCCCTGATATGAAGCCTAAAAAATAGTACCACTAAGCCTGTGGTTTGTGGTAGTTTCAGATTTCTTTGCTAATCCCAAATGTAATTTTAATTCAAACCTTGCTTCCCATGGAGACTAACGAGAGAATTTTTTGGCCAGTAAAGTACAGCCAACTTCAATTTTATCAAGTCCTGCTTCCCCCAGGCACAGTTTTATACTGTACACAAACATAATCCTCAATTTTGATCATTTTCTGGTACTAATTTTCCTGCCTGTATTGCAGATATTAAATAAAGCCAAGCACAGGCATTTGACATACAAATAGATTTACCTTAAATCCATCCCCCTTAAAAAGTAAACCTTCACAGCCTTGCTGTTTTCACAGCAATAAAGAGGTAGTTGAAAAGATCAAATAAAAAAGCTTTTACCTAAAATGTACTTGTTTAAAAGGGCAATTTTATACAGGAGGAGGAAATGAAATTTGTTCAAAAGGATTTAATCTTAACAGATATGCACAATATATAGCAGGAAATTGCAATCCTCAGATATCTGATGGACTTCTATACCTCCAGGGTATTAAAAAAAAATACCCCACAACCCAAACCTGACAGTATTGAGGATAGGCTGCAATGTTCAAAATGCTCCAATGTGTTTGATTTAAACTGTTTAGAATATTTACCCAGAAATACTCAAAATTGTATTTTAAAGGCCACAAAAATACCACTCCCCTAACATGCAAAAAAAATCACCACGGCTTGACAGTGCTCTAATTTTGTTTAAACAACATATTTTGGCATTAAAACCTAATTCTGATTTTCCTTCAAGTAGAGCAGAGCTTGTCATCAGATTATTTTCTAATCTTGCTCCACTAAAATATAGCTTGACATCAGGATCCATATACACTGCTTTCAATACGGCCTATAAACATGTCTCTGTGCTGCTTCAAATGGAACCTCAGGGTACAAAGCAATACAACACAAAAAAATAATTGTGCCATTTTATGACTCTGAAAACCATGCAACTCTGAAAGCGCAACCTAACAAATTGGGATGATAAAAACAGCTTTATTACATACCATTTTAAGATTTTTTTTTTAATTCATGTTTCATGATGAAAGTGCTAATGAAGAGATGAAAGGAAAGGCAAGGTTAGTTTAAGAGAATTATAATGTTCAGCATGGCCCAAAGACAACGGTAATATAAAAATTTACATTTAGGGACCAACTAAATTCACCTAAACAGGCTGGCATCTGCATGAATGGAGATGCAATTGCTTTTAATATCAGGCAGGCGGAGTATTATGACTCATAATGACAAAGGAAATTCAAACAAACCAGGGAGTCGCTTTATAACTGTATGGGAAACATAAGAAAGTGGTGCTTCCATTTTACTCTGTGCATTTTACTTCCCGGAGTTCATGTGGTAGTAGACTCTTTTCCATCATAGATTATCCAACTAGCATTGGAAATTTCCCTGTATTTTAATGAAAAGAAATTCCATTTTCTGCTGGAGAAGTAGCAGAGTTTCATAATTTCAACTCCATTCTGTACCTGGATTCTATTAGTCAAGGATGGGTGGGGGTGGGGAGGAAACCAATTCAATATTTTAAAGATCAAAGGTGAAAAGATTAAGATCCATTTTCCTACATCCCAGTTGTAAGTCTCAGAGCAGACACTAAGGGAAGTGGTTCATTTTTGAAAGGGAAGGACAGCCTTGTGGTTAAAGCACTGGGCCTGTAGTCAGAAAACCTGAATTCAGTTCCCAATTCTGCCAGAGACTTTGTATAACCTTCACCAATCCTGCTAACTGCTCTGTAGTTCATCTCCCCATCTGTAACATAAGAACAACTTCCTTCTCATCTGATCTCAATGGTGGCAGTAGATCACTGCATGCTCCATAAAGAAGGGAGCGTCTCTTACGCTGCATATGTAAAGTTCTGAGCACAATAGGGCTCTAGTCTCAAGACGTAACATGAAAATAAGTATTTGACAAGAATTTTGAACTTTCTTGCAAATTCAATAGTCTTTTGTGATCATCCACACCTTAAGAACACTCTTAAGCAAACTGGAGAGGAAGCAGCTGAAAGGTTGGTGCAACTGATTGGAAAATCAGGCTCAGAGTATTTGGAAGGATGATTCAAGTGGGGTTCGACAAGGGTCTAACATGGTATTATTCAACATTTGTGTTAATCACTTGGATGATGGCATGGACTGCACTTACTACATTTACAAATGATAAGCCAGGAGAGATAGCAAGTACTTCAGAGAAAGGGATTAAAATCCAAAAGATGTTGACAAATTGGAGAGCTAGTCTGAAATAAATAGGAAGAAATTCAGTTAGGGTAAGTGCAAAGCACTGCACTTCCGTAGGAATAATCAACTGCACAAATACAAAACCGGGACTGACCGACTAGGGCAGATTTCTGTGGAGTATTGGGGAGTTACAGGGGGGAAAAAAATAACCATAAACAGACCAAGAGTTAACATCTCAGGGCGTGTGTAGATGAAACGGGGGTTTACTTGGCGATAAATTGAAGCAGTGGGTTTTTAAAAAGTAAGTAAACCCATGTCGTGTACACCCATGTGTTACCTGCCTCTCCGGCAGTGGGGAGGGGAGGGTGAGCTGCCAGTGAGTGAAGTGGTCCCTGGGCTGCAGGTAGGGGGGAAGAGCCTGGTGCTTCCCTCCATGGCAGCAGCGGACCCTCCCAGGCAGCACCCGCCCGCAGGCACCCAGCTCGGCCAGTCCAGGGGGTGGGCAGCGCAGCCGTGGAGGGAAGGACTGGGTCCTCGTGCAGCTCATGCAGGGAGGCAGGAAGGCTCGGGGGGTGGATCAGGCTCACAGCTTTTTTTTTTCCTTTTCTTTTGTTCTTTTGGTAGATCCTGCTTTCCCAGGCTTCTGCCAGGCTGCCTGCAAAGCCCCTGAGCCTCATGGAGCCCAGTGCTTCACTCCGTGGATGTAGGGCAGCAAACAAACTCCTCAGAGGTGTTTTAGCTTGCTGCACCCCACTCATTTAAGGCGCATTACGGCATCAAATGTGCTACAGTGGCTGGAATTAATGTGCAATATGCTGCTGACAAATGCAAACACCAATGCCATTAAAGCTGTGCAAAAGCATTTAACCTGCTTTAAAGTGCCATGCACACATGCCCCTTGTTTCATCTACACATGCCCTTAGTGTTACGAGAAAGAGCAAGAGTACACTAACACCATACTAGGATATATAAACAGGAGTAATGCATGTATGTACAGGTGGGGCCTCAGAATCTCAGAACATTACATCCAGTTTTGGACAACATTCATCAAGAAAGATGTTGACAACTGGAAAGGGAATCCAAAGAAGAGAAACCAAACTGACCAAGTTCTAGAGGACATGATAAATTGAGTAAGAACTTCATTTGTTCTGTGGAGAAATGAAGATGGTGGTGAGGGGCGACAGACTTTCAGAGGTCAAAGATAAAGGTAAAGCAAAAAGAAAAATTCTAAACTGTTCTGCATGTCAACTGGGGACAGGAAAATTAGTAGTGGCACAAAATTGTAATGAGGGAGATTTAGATGGGATTAGAAAAAAATAACTAAGGATAAACACTGGCAACAATTACATATAGAGTTTTTGGAACCTCTATCAGAAGAGGATTTTAAGAGTATGTTAGACAAGCATCTCTCAAGCATAGTTTAGGTGTCATTGAGCCTGTCTCATCACAGGGGGATGGATGGGATGCCTCGAGATCCTGTCCATCCCTATTTTCTTTAATCCCATCTATATATGAGCAGATTCAACAGATGAAAGAAAATCTAAAATATGTTTAGGTAGGTAGGTTTGCCTTTCAGTCTTTTACCAGTTTGGAACAAGGATATACCAGGAAGCTCATACACAAATAAAAGCCGATTTCTGTGAGAACAACCATACTACTGCAATGTCCAGAATCAATCTAGTGAATTATTTATTCTAGAGTCTTGGATCTATAAAGACCTGTGTCAGATATACTTTACCATTTCTTGAGATATTGAGTCATATATATTGCCAAAGATGGCACTTTGTTCATCAATATATTGGCAGAATTTGGAATGGAGGACTGGGGCCAGATCAGTTATGCCAACATTCATTTTGCTCACAACTCACCTGGGATACCTCCTTATCCTTCAGAGGAAACTACCCATTAAATAAGCATGAATGTCTCTGATTGACATTAAAGGAGGAGTGCTCGCTAAGAACCAGGCTGGATCAATAATTAATTGTGGCTCCTTATAATCAAGATACACAAAAGGTCTAAAAAGTGTCAGTTTTAAAAGCTGCAGTAAGTGATTTTCTCCCTCTTCGCCTTTAAGTAGAGGCAGAACGCAGGGTAGAGGTGCACTTGTAGACTAACACTGAATCAGATGCATACGCTTTCATGAACAACAGCTCATTCTGTTGCCCACAAAAGCTTATTCTTCTCCAATTCAGTTAGTTTGTAAGGTGCACTTCTACCCTGCCTTCTGCCTGACTTCAGACTAATATTGCTAATTACCCTTCACTGTTTAAGAAGAGGGATTAAATGAAGTTAGGACTTCTGAAGATAATGTATTAAGAACCTTGTACACTGATGCCCTTCATCTACAGAGCTAGGGGCAGACATTCAAAAAGCCTAAGCCTGAATTGATTCAATCTTTGCAGGTTAGTCTAACCTGGCTAGGCTGAATTGCATAGACATCTCAGAAATGCAGGCACATGCCTTCAGTGGCTCAGGCTAGAAGCCAGGGGGTGCTAGAGCAGCCCTCCCTTTCCTTTCACACTGCTGATCTGAGGGGGGCTTGGGCAGGACACTGTGATTAGGGAGAGGTTCCTCCCCCCTCCTTACCAGCCCAGCAGGGAATTGATAACACACTGTTTATCAGTACCCTAACTCAGTGTTCATCACCCCATTAAGCAAACAGAGGGACATTAACAGCTACCTGTTGATTCTGCCTTTGTCCCGTCTGCCACAGCATGGACCGTAGCCAGCATGTGGCCTGCTAGCTAATGCTGAGAGGTGTCTGTGTAAGGCAAAGGGGACAGGGGATCCCTGCTTAGCAGGGAATGGTGAGGGGATGGGGGAAGCAAGAGAAAGCCAGGCAAATGCCTGTAGTCTCTGCCAGAGCTGCAACCAGGGAGCAGAGGGGAGGGTCCAGCTCTGCTGTGGAGACAGCTCTGCCCAGCCCAGAGAGCATGCTGGGATGCTGAGGGAAATCTGGTTTAACTTAAACCAGCAAGGGTATGGGACAAACTTTGCATAAACCAGTTTGACCCAAATCAGTTAAGTCTGATACACTACATTAAACCAGGTTTATCTCAACTGAGTTTCAGCTATTTTCAAACTGTTTCTGTTCTGTTATAGGTTTAAACCAGTTTCTGATCACTTCAATCGGTTTATGTGTGATGTCTGTCCCTAGCCCAGACGTCAAGCATCAGAAAGGCTCAGCTTTGCCAGCCTTTTCAGCTAATGTGCCCAAACCACAATCCAGATGGGCAATCAAGGGGCAAGACATGAGTGTGTTCGGTCTATCCTAAGGTTTGACACTGTCAGCCAGCACCACAGTATGGGAACATATTCCACGTAAAATGGATAGCAGTAGCGAAAACCCTACTGCAAAAGAAAAAAGGATTCCTAATGCGGGCTTAAAATTTGTGGGAAGATTCCCTCAAAGAATGGTATGATAAAATTTCTTAAAATTGTTTAGCCATGGATTTGTGACATCCTTCAGTTATGTCTATTACCTATCAAGTCTAATAGTTCTCCTACCTAGGGTTTAGTAGTATGCAAATTGACCATGGTTTCTATGCTATGGGCATTGGAAGCACGCTGAAACTGCGTACAGTTTTTTTAAATGCTTCACCATGAACGTATTCACTTCATAAGCATCCACAGACATTGAAATGTGAGATGGAATATGTCATGGTATATCTTCACATATATTTTAGGTCCATTCACCAATAATTTGCAACTGTAGCTGCATACAGATTCCCAGTTTTTCCTGTCCCACTTGGGGATGAAATTGTTCAAAAAGCACTTGATCAAATGCAGACCCAATAAAAGAGACTACTCTGCCTCTTTTAGCACAATCCTCTGTACTGCTTAAATTGAAATAACTTAGATTTTCCTTCTTACAATTTTATTCCAGGAGAAAGCAGCAAGAGAATCATTGTTTTGGCCTCAAGGCATTCATCAAGCCCTCTTATTTCTTTCTTGAGCTCAGCTGAGTAGCCACTTTATCTGTTGTACACTTGGATAGAATTTTTTTCCCCAGGAAGCTACTTCATTTTAGTGTATATGGAAGGTGTATCGCACATAGAAACCAGGGGAATACACTAGCTAGGAACTAAATCTACCTGCTAAGGAACATTTATTCAAAAGACAACCACAAGGCTCTATCTAATTGACAAGTTCTGCTTGGGGCCCATGATTAAAATACCAGGGTTGCTGCAGGTAAGAGTGGGAAAGAACTAGCATAGCCATTGGCAAGAACTTGCACAACGCTTGTCATGACCTGCTGTTATCACCAATTTGCTTTTGGTAAATTAAGACGTGAAGACAGAAAGAAAAAAAAAAGCCAACCAAAGGGTCTTGCCCAGAGGGTGGGGGGGGGGAGGGGGGGGAAGGGTTGGGGGAAGAATAGCCATGACTTTTATTAATATGAGCACTCTAATCATACCATATGGAATATGCACTGGATCCTATGAAGCAACAGAGAAAAGTAGTTGTGTGTTTTATTGTTTTGTATGGTCTTTTGTATCAATACAATAAAAATGTATATCTAGAAGTGACTGGGCATCATTATAAAGCCATAGAGATGACATGCAGCATGAGCAGTCACATTCTATTACTGTTCTTCTAAAGAGTCCTTGACAAATTGAATGTCAGTTGTGGTTAGCACATAACAATCTGATGTGACCCATTTCTGAACTGGAATGGAATAAATGAGACCTGGACAAAAGGGGATGCTAAAGTTGGGACAGAAGATGATCCATTAAAGAATTTATTTCTCAAGTGATCCATGGAGCGGGAAGGCTGAAAAATAACTGTGACAATGAGGAAAACCTTTAAAAAAAAATGAGAAGATCCAGGTATGGATGAAGCAAAAAACAAACCTCACAAAAAAAGCATTAATCCCATTCCAAAGTCATTATATGATGTGGATTATGACAGTATCTGAACACCACACCATTTAATGCATTTACCATGCCACATCCCTGTGAAGCAGGACACTACTATTATCCCTGTTTACATATAGAGAATTGAGCGAGACAGAAACTAAGGGAATCCTACATGTAGTTGAAGGGGGCATACCCGAACCAACTTTAAAACTAGCTATTTTAGGGACTAATAACTGTAGCTCTGGCAGCACAGAGCTCAGTTAGCAACATGGGTGTATAGCTAACATACTAGGCAAGTTTGACAACTTGTGTTGAGCTCAGTGTTGCTAGGAGTCATGCTGGGCTCCTACACACGTGTGGAGCCTGCTCCAACACACTGGAAATTCAGTGCATCAGAGCAGACTCGATTGATTAGACTGGGGGGGGGGGTTAACTAATTTGCATATTCGTTTAATTGAGTCTGCGTGAGCACGGAAACTGATACATTCTGGCAACCTCATGGGTCACATGTATTGGCGTTACTGCGTGTCTCTGTGCTATCAAAATGGCGGTGGTGCACTTTGAAACACGTCCGATAAGCTACAGTTCAAAGTGCCCCGCTGCCATTTTTTCAGTGCAGGGGGATGCACGGCAATGCTGATACATGTGATGCACAGCTGTTTTTAATTAGTGCAGCTTGCTAATTAAAGCGCCTGGAACCATGTCTGGAAGCACATGTAAAACGGCCCACCGTTATCAGTACCCAAACTAGCTAGTTTAAAGCTAACTTAGGTACATCTATGCCACTGGTTCTCAACCTTCTTAGACTCAAAGCACCTTCAGAAAATGCTAGCTTTTAGTTATCACTTGTTTTATTTTTAACTATGGAAGAATAATAGAGTAGTTTCCTGTCGCAAAGAACTCAGAGAGACCACAAGTCAGAATGTTTTTAACACCATGGATTCCTATTTTAAATCTTGGGAATCATATTTGTACAGCTAACAGTGCTAACACTGCCTAGTATCCCAGAGCAACTTTGAAAGGATATGAAGGCACCCTACGGTGCCATGGCACCCTGGTTGAGAATCACTGGTCTGTGTAATCACACCTCTGGTTTTTAGGGTAGACATGGAGGCATTTAGATTACAACCACACCTGCCTGTACCTGTGACTACATAGGTGCCAAACTTGGCCTAATCTAACAAAATTACTTTTTGAAAGGTAGATTATAATTACTTCAAAACATTACCTAGTGTAGGTGGACTCAAATCCAGTTTTAGTCCATTCTTCGTGGAGGTACTGGTGTAGGTGGTATACCCGAGTCTTACTGAAATTCAATTGAGATCTGGATAATTCACTCCTTTAGAGTCCCAGCGGTTCAAAACTAGAATCTTCACCACAATAAGCCTATTCTTTTACAGCATCATTTCAGCATTGTCTGTATATTAGTTGTCAGTTAAGAGGTCACTGTGGAACCATTTCACCGTCTGACTCCTATCCTCCCTTATTAGCCTCTCTCAGTGTAGCATTGCTTAGTGCACATTAGCACTTTTGTACCATGTAAGAAGAAATGAATCTTTGGTATCTTGAGAGCCAGCTTCAACTCGGTTTTGAGTTGAACTGAATACAACTGCATCACATTTATGTTGCAGGGAGGATGAACAAACTTGGGAAAGCTGAAGAGGAAGAGTGCAGCTGTGACAGCCAAGAAAGCTATGAGACAGAGCCAAGGAACCAAGCCTATGTGGGGCAAAAAGAGCAGAACGACAGAAAAAGGTCCCAGGCTACAGAAATCTAGGAGAAAGGGGCTTCCTGATTTTACATAGTGGCAGTGCAAGTCCCTAGATAGAAGTAATGAACTCCAGGTATGGAAACATGAATTTTACTCTAGATTCCCCCAGTGCTATTCAGTGAGACCGCCCAATTCACTTTACTAACCGCATCCCTTACTTTCATCATCTTTCACCTGCTTCTCTACCAATGTCATATATGCCATCACCTGACCACAGTGCTTTCTGCTGTCTACATTGGAATGACAGGGTTTTCCCTATGTGACAGAATGAATGGGCACTGAACTGACATTGAGTCCAGAAATACGCAAGAACCTATGGCAAAACACCTCAACCTCTCTGGATAGTCCATCTCCGACTAACGAATGGCTCTTCTTAAACAATGGAATTTTAAAAATAAACTTGAACCCAAAACTGCAGAACAAGAAATCATCCAAAGACTGGGCTGGTGTTAAGTATGGTCAAAACCAGGGCTATGGATTCTTATCCTGTTACCTAGATTAGATGTTATGTCCCTATGGCTGCGTCCACGTGAGCATGGACATTTGTTTCCCCAGGAAAAAGAAGCAGTGGCACACTTTTCCCCAGGGAACGCCTATGCCACATGCCCTTGGGAGTGTGGTAGGGTAGGGGAGGCTGAGGTCAGCAACTGTGCTGTCTGCAGCAGCTTACCTGGGGGTCTTGGAGCTGCAGCCACGGTGAACTTGCTGCTCAGAGCCTGGCTAGCAGCTGGAGAGTGGCTCCACCCGGCCAGGCTCCCTTTTTGGGTGCTGCACCTTGCCCCCATATGCACTGCCCTGCTTTTTTTTCGCGTGGGTTTTTTGACCCCAGGATTTCCGCTGCTAGCTTTAGCATGGAGAACACCTGAATGTGTGGTGTGTGGCACTGCAGACGGGTCTGCGGTGCCACATACTGCATGGCCATGCTCTTCTGGATGCGGCCTACGTGCGTGTTGCTTACTTGTTCTCTCTAACCACCTCTGCCTCTCTCTTCATTGCTCTCTCTCCTTTCTCCCTACCTAAGGTATTTAAATCACTCCTATTTGATAGCTTGCTCTCTGCATGTCCTTTCATAGCATCTGATGAAATGAGCTGTAACTCAAAAAACTTTACGCCTCTCCGATTCGGTGATGTCTATACGGTGCACCTCCATTCTGCCTCAATACAGTAGAAGAAAGTTAAAAATTGGATATAGTAAATTTTTATGCTTCCAAATATGAAAGAAAGTGAGTGAGTTTATCCTCCCCCCCCCCCCCCCCCCCCGATCTAATTTTGATTACTTTTCATATGGAAACAATCGGTTTAGTATGCCACGTTTTATTGTATGTTTGGGGGAAAGTTAAGTCACAGCCATAACCACCACTATAAAATATCTATGAATATATTGCTTCTCACAGTCCAACCATCCTTTATAAAACATTGTTTGGGGTATTACTGTAATTCCACAATACATTTTGAGACTGAATTAAAAAATAAAAATATCACACTTAATAGCCAGAATTTGTATTTTGCTTTGGAGTAGTGTTACATAACATAATCTAAATATGTGTCTTTGCATATCAAGAGCCTAAAATCTCTCATATTATAGGAGGCCATTTATAGGCTATATACTTCTGGCCAGCAATCACTATATCGAGACTAGATTATATGCAACACATTGTCTTGTTTAGAGTAGCAACGATTAAAAAAAACCCAAAAAACCAATATTCCGGAATACGAACAGAATGGCTCTTGAAACAAACAGAACATCTCACCCTAGGCATCTTCCTAATATATATTTGCATTTTTCCCCAAGAAAATGTAATTCTACCTTGCAGAGGAATCTGAAAGTTTAAGTGATAGTTCTGACTGATTACGGTGGTGTTAAAAATGCACCAAGAGAGACCTCATACAGATATTCAGTTTTTCCTGGAAGAGTCGCTGCTTTCCCAGGAGAAACCATGAGTTCAGTCTTTCTCCCAGAGTAAAACTGGCCACTCTAGGAGAAAAATACCTGGGAACAACCAGGGTTAAACCACTCCTTGGAGAGTTTCTTCTGGAAGAGTGAATATCTGTACATGCCATGGCTTCTTTCATGCATTCTCCAGCATGAGCCCTGTACCCTCCCGCCTCCCCTCCCCCCCAGGGAGATTGCGTTGCTCAGTGGACTCTGATGCTCCCAGGGAGCATCCCCCATTTCACAATCCCCACATTGTGCTGCAGGGAAACACAGGCTGACCATGGGCAGTTTGGTCAACCAGTGAAGTCTGTCCTGTGAACTACTGCCATCTGTCTATGGGAGCATGCAGAGCATGATGAGATGCATACCTAGGCCTCTCCCCCACTCACTACACCTCAGCTGCACAGCATCAGGACTGAAAGCCCTGCATTCTTCAGGGCCTCGGCATTTGAATGTCTGTACATGAGGCTCTGGGTAAGTTTCTCTACCTGGAGAACAAACCTGGGAGAATTCCCCACAAGGATATGAACAGTTGCCTATACACAAGTTCATTTCTGCTCTAATTAGAATGCTCCAGTGTCGCCTCACTGTCGTGTGTATTAAGCCCTCCCACATTTTAAAATGGCCACGGGGGCACTTTAGTCAACCTCATTGAATGGCCATTTTTAAACATACAGGGGCTTATTACATGTGATGGTGAGCTGTTTTAATTAGAGCCACTGTCCAGGAACCACTCTAATTAAAATGCCCCCCTCCCTTGCTCTGAGCATGTGTATAGGCAGCTATTGTGGTTAGGGAGAGAAATTACATATAAACCAGTGTAAGTGATCACAAACTGGTTCAAATCTGTAAAACAACAGAAGGTCAGTGTACATAAATTGCTTCAAAATGTCTGAAACCAGTTTAAGATCACCCTGGATGGCTGTAGTATCAGAAATAACTTATATAGGTTTATTGAACTTCTGTCCCAGATCCCCTCCAGATTCAAGTTAACTCAGTCCCCTGCATCTCAGGATTCTTTAGCACCTCCCCTGCAAACCGTCTTGCTCCAGCCCAACAGGGAGGCATGCTCCAGCGCCCCCCGGCTTCTGGCCTGGGCCACTACAGGCATGCGGCTGCATTTCTGGAATCAACAGTGAATGTCTGTTCACTTGCTTATTGGTTCAATCTATGCAGCTTAAACTAACCTACAAAGACTGAATCAATTCAGGCTTGGGCTTTTTGACTGTCTGTACTTAGCCAGTGTGTATGCAGCCTAAGACACAATAACCAAAAGTTTATCCAAATTTTTTCTGTGAATTGTTTGGAGATTTCATAAAAGTTATATTAATTCATCTCCTCTACTTGAAGACACCTAGTTCTAAAAGTTCCTGGTCTGCAAAGACCCAAAATTTCTAAATTGTCTTGTTGCATATGAATGACCATATGATGTATTTTACCAGAAACTAATGTTCTAATATATTGCTCCCATGATCTCTCTTAAAAGCATAAGGACAGAAATTGGTCTTTTGATTTATGTGTGTCAGCATTACGTATTAAAAAACTTCCCCTCTGCAGGATAACCTGTTGAGTTACTGCTTGGATTCACAGAAACCCCAGTGGGCAGAAAGCATAACTTATAAAACAGTTATATTCCTCCCTACCCTCCCTAGAAAACACCAAACATATATAATCATTGCCCACAAATATTGGCTTCAATCTTATGCAAGCCTCATCTGAAAGCACAAATCTCACTACCACTATTTGAAATATAATACTTTGGCCAGCTTCCCAACTAAACCACTGACATTTTGGAGAACACGAGGAAATTCGGGCAAGGCGTGGAAACCCAACCTGTTCCAAATGAACAAATACAATCCTTTGCCAAACAGAAGTTCACATTTAGGTTAAAATGCAATTAGAAACTATTAAGATATGGACAAAATACAAAAATCAAAAGCCCCATGTCCCAAACGTTCCTAAATTAGCATAAGTGGAATTCTGGTCCAAACGTTCTGACTTCTCTCTATAGGATAAATCAAGAGTTTGATTCAACCAGGTGCTAAATATAACCAAACCCTGTTAAAGTCAAGAATAATGAAAGGCAACTGCCACCTTGCTGCAGGTGCCTTTGGCGAGCAAGAGTCCCCATATCAATTAACCTTGGGGTGCCTAGAACAATAAACTGGTAGGTTTAAATCTGCCTCAATATATCGGTTAAAGACCAGATTGGCTTGCTTAACAATGGTGCTGAGCATTTGTAAGAGACAAATGGGAGATAATTGGTACAGAGCACTTCGGCTAATAGCCTTGATGGATTCTGCTTCATCTAAAATTAAATCGGAAAACTTGGCTGCAGAACTATAATTTTTAATCCCTCTGCTTCTTAAAAAATACATGCTTCAGCATAACACTGTCTCCAGGACAAACAAAAACTAAACAGAAAGGTCTCCACCCAGCACTCAATGATGATATGGGTCTCTGGTTTGGCATAGATACTTCTTCGGTAAACAACAGCATAAATAGTGTGTCTTGGAGCATAGTGTTAAGGCACGTAAATAATACTGAATAGTTAATTGTTCACAAAAGCACCATTCAGAAGCAATAACTCTTTAAATACATTCTCTTTAAATATGCTTTTATGTATATTGCCAACACCAGTCGTACAATTTTTTTAGGCTGACCTCCTCTCTTTCCTAAAACACATTTTCAACTCATTAAGCAGCACAGCCTAAGCTTCTCTGACATCCTTCGCTGGAGTGAAGTAGCAATTTTTCCTTAGTTTCTACTGTATATAATTCAAAACTCTTTACCATAGAAGTTAAAGTCAGCAAAAAAAAAAAGGGTGATGTCTCCACTCAGTTTTGAGAAATGTTGTTTGGATCATGAATGCTATTGAATAAGGGGAAAGAGAAATATCACAACCAAAGTAGATATGAGTTTTCAAAGTATTCGAGGATCATTTCAGATAATTGTCAAAACTACTTTTCCAACTCCCATGAGGTTGGAAATCTCATGTGGAGAGCCTTACTTGCAATATTTACTTATTTCCCGTTTCTGCTCAGCATGAAATATGTGAACTGTCCAGAACTAGAAGCTCCAAGAGTTTACATATAAGGAAAGGTCCTTAAAATCATGAGTTAAAGGAAAAAAAAATCTAAATTTTTATAGATTAAAAAAAAGAGAGTATTATTTTGTCTGAATTTGAGCCTTTACTGTGTACCTCAGCCATGGGTTTTAAGCTCATCTCTGTGCCTATGAAAGAGAGAAACTTTTTGAAACAAATTTAAAGTGGAAATTCACTATTTGTGGGAGCTAGGGCTTTAACTTAAGCATCGGCTATTGCGAGACAAATGGTGACACTACGAAGTCACTGCAACACTGGAGTTTCTTTTGTGATATTTTTGCTCTTCCCATCTCAACTAAAAATACCAGGTATAGAACTGTAAAACATGGGAAACAATATTTAAATGATGTTCCCAATAATTTAAAACCTCAGAGACAGACCGGTCTATACTCAATTTCATCTTGGGGTGAATATCTGAGATCAGTTCCTATTTAGCACGCAGCCATGCTAAATTTGAAAGTGCAAGTTTAGATGTGGACTCCAGAATTTGGATTTTGAGGTTTTATTCAGTCTGTCACAGAGACGGGGCTATTCAACAAAGCTCTAATCCAGTTTTTGATCCTGATGGATCTAAGCTCCATGAAGTGGAAACATTTATTTTCAGCTCATCTTTAAATCTGAGAAAGTCAGCTTGGTTCCATTATGCATTTTTAATGTGGGGAATAAATAAAAATCACATAAAAAGGACAATAATTTAGGATTTCAAAAGAAAGTTTTCTGCCTGAGTGTGTAAATCTGTTATAGTAACTGATTCAAGCTAGAATCTGTAGAAATCAAACAAGGCAAAACAGCAACAGTCATTTTTAACCGCTCTATGCACACACTGGAATTTTTGACCTACAGATTTTTAAAATATTCCCAAGAGGGAAATTGGGCCCTCTAGTTTTGGAAATGTTTACTGCCACCAAAGAAATGACTTAAATTCCAGTATGCAGCCTTTCCTGGTTAATCAAATACAACACATATCCTCAGGGCTACGTTTTGAATTTATCTTTGAACAACGTTGCCATCAAAGATTAAACTCCCCACAATGAAATAGGAATCTTGTTTATAAACAACTTTACTGCGATATATCAACTATGTGCAAGCTGTTAGCATGGCTATCTGCCACCCAATCAAGGTTAAAAATGAACAGGCTTGCAGCTGAAACCCAATACTCCATTATTCTACCAAACATTTGGTTAGGTGGGCCAATTTGTTACTCTATGATGGCACTGTCTACATCCTAGCGTGCCGCAGTAATATCACCTTCTGTGGTGATTTAATACAGGAGAAGATGGTTTATTCAGCAGCGTAGATTCTCCCCAAGGTACCAAGAAAAAAAAATACATTCCTAATGTGTTATGTGCCTGAAGACCCATACAATTTGTATCTGTTTTGTATACCAACCTAAGCCAGACAACCACCTCCAGCAGACAGGTCTCCACCATAGGAGACTATTGCACAAATAAGTAGCTGGTAACAGTCTGTTTTTATTGAGCAAATGACTACTCCAAGATGAAACCGGTAACAACTGCGGACACAAGACTCCACCTGCCCAATTTACACTAGTGTACAGACGTTTGCGATTTTCCTCAAAGTAACTCTACCCTGGGTAGTGTGACTTGCATTGGTGTAGGCCATGTGTTGTGTGGCTGTTCCACATCTACATCAGCAGAAAGGCAGCTTGCATCTGTGTAAATGGGTCACATGTCCACAAGCCTCAGGGAAAAAAAATGCATCTTTCATTTACCTAAGAGCATTTTAAGCTCTAAAAAAATGTGGAATTACTTATATTGGGTAGAGAGGACAGTCTTAATGCAATATAAAACTTGACTGTGGAATACTTTGCCACAAGATACAGTCAAGAAATTGCTTAGGACAACAGAAGTCTATTTCGTAGCAGTGTCATCTTTAGTAACACAAGGTTATCTATTGTGTAAACAGATCAACAGCCAGCATCAAGAATAAATTTATGCTTGTATTAGATTATTATACAATTAGGCTCAATTTGTGGGCTGTGGCATGCTCATTGGAGCTGCAGACTGGATCAGACCAGGAGTTATGAACAGAATACCAGATTAAATCAACAAGTACCAAGAGACTGCAAGAATCCTATAATGGACAGTTATGGGTCACCTGCCAAATAGAACAAGTTCCTTCATAACCTCAGACAGTTCGTGGTTGGTTGAAACATGAGGGTTTATATCCCTTCCAATTCTTTTTAATCCTACCTAACGTACTGTGGGTGTTCTAATTATCCATATAAATCCTTTGTTGAATCCTAAGCATTTAGCCTCAATGATAAGTACTGGCACTACGTTTCATGGGATAATTGTTCTGTGCATAAAACAGTAATTTCTCTATCATTTTAAAATCTGTGGCATACTTCTTCCCTCCCCCCGCCCCCCCGTGTTATGACGAAGGGTGAACGGCAGAGCCCATTCACCTTCTCCAGTGTCATCTCATCATATATTATTGTATTATGTTGTCTTGTCTCTAAAACTATAATTGTCCCAATCTTTCATTCTCTACTCATAAGGAAATCTTTTCATGCCTGTAATTACTAGTCAACCATATCTGGAACCCCTCTATTAGAAGTATCTCTTTATCATCTTCCTAAAGGCATCCAAACTTGGATGCTACCAGACAGAAGACAGGGACTACCATATAGGGGCAAATGATCTATTCCAATACATCAGTCCTTACATTTTTGGATTGACTAGAAAACCACTGTCCAGACCTTCACAAGACCCACTATACGGGCATATTTTAAAATCAACATGAACAGACTACATTTCTAATCTTAAAAGAACAGCTCAGTGTCATTGAACTAGTTTCTCCTTCCTTATTCCACCCTCAGTGCATTTGGTAAGCTTGCGCAAACATCCTGTGTGGTCTGACTTGCAGTGGAGTACAGGAACAGATAAAAATACAGAAGAACAGCTCTTTCCTTCAATCTGTTCTGTTTTCTTACCCCACAAACTTGGAATCCAACATTGTTGCACATCCAAATCACTGACTTGTTATGCACGTGACTCATTTTCATCAAAGGAACTAAATCTTTTCTGAGATATTTTATAGTAGCTGCTTAACTTTAATCCATAACCTGATATCTCACATATACTAGACCCAATGTTTTAATATATGGTCACCTGCAGAGAGTTTAATAGCAAAACAAGGCAGTGAATTAGCACAATAGGATTAATCTTAATACTCAGCATAGGCATGCCAAGTTTCTCTGTTCAGCAGATTATTTTATCTATTGTATATATGTACTTCACTGATAAACTGTCAGCTTATAAACCAGCTTTACTACTCATTTTTTCTACAACACTCACAAGTAAATGTTTATAAATTGAGAAAAATACTAACGTTACCATCATTTTCAAGTGTTCAAATTAAGTTACTACATAATATTACAGCTGCAATTTACCTCCTTCTTCATTCAAATCCTACATTTACCACTATGCAGTCAGGTCACATGCAAAATGACACTGTAATTTTCCCATTACTATGACCTGTCCCTCTATGCTTATACTGTATCACACCTAACATGTTTTAGCGGCTGCAAAAAGAATAATTATCTATTTTCATTGTATATTATCCTGAATCTCTCTCTCTTTTTGGCAACAGAATTGAAGTAATAATAAAGAGGCGGAGGGAAAAAAAAACCCTTTAATAGAAAAAGGGACATAACATTTGAATAATTAATACCCAAATATTTTTGATACACTCTAAATTTTTAGTGGTTCTCAATCTTTTTAGATTCAAGGCACCCCTCATTAGACTTAAGGTATCCCTTGGAAAATGCCCGCTCTTACTGCCATTTTTCACTCTTTTTTGACCACAAAAAAATAATACGACAGTTCTTCCTGTTTCAAACAACTCAGGCCACGAAAAGTCAGAATGTTTTTAACACTATGGATTCCTATGCGAAATCTTGAATTTTATCCTGTGAATTGTGTGTACACCTAAGGGGGTGCACACCACAGCAAGCTGGTTGAGAATCACTACTATATATGTTTCAATTGGTAGTCATAGTTGGGGCTGTTTTAGCAGAAGATCCTTTTAAGCAGACATTTATATAACTGATTAGAAGTTGAAAGCTAACTAACTTTTTATGGAGGGGGGAAAAAAAGAAAAAAAAGAGAGAGATTACATCCACTTCATTCTTCTAATGGAAAGGAACGTATTCAGATTCCCAAAGATCTCCGTTTAAAGCTCTGATCCACTTAACCTCAAGGCATTATGTAACAGTCCTTTGGAGTCACAGTCATTTTCACTGCTCTGACAGTCTAACTTCTAATTAATAAGCGGTTTTATGGATATAGATGGCAAACAGAGCAGCACACTGCCTACAGATGTTGATGCAACTCTCCCCATATAACTGTGGGATCAAAGCTGTGAATAACAGCAGTCCCACAGCTCGACATAGGAAACAGAGTTACTGTAGGTTAAGCAGATGAACTATTTTCGCATAGGGAGAAAAATACCGTCTGTAAAATCATACATTTTGGACTGAGGCAGATGTAAAATGCTTAAGAAAACATGTAAGTAATAAGAACTCCCATGTCAAGGACTTCAAGTTGTTTCTTGCTTTCCAGTATTTGACGGTACTGTGCAGTTTGTACAGCCACGATCTCCTTCTAAAACCTGGGGTGGCTTGGGGTTGTCAGTGGAACATGCTCATTTTATGAGGCTGCTTGAACAATGACCTAAAGAGCACAAATAAGCCAGTTGTCATCTTTTCTTATGTTAGAATAAAAGCCCAAACCCTAGTGAATTAAAGCTTATTGTAGCTCTATTCCCAGAAGCATTTTGGAGTCCAGACTGCAGATGTAGCATACATAGAACATTTTTGCTTGAAAATTCCCCATTGGTTACATGTTCTTAAGTAACCGTATCCTCAGCATTGAAATGCTGCCCACCTCCTACACACACAGCCATTCCAGACCTCATATATCCTCCAAGTCCATACAGACACTTTAATTATAAAAACACTTCTGACCACAGTTGCCAACATCGTAACTGCTGCCAGGCATCATTTTCTCAATCCACTGGATGTTCCCCATGCTAAACAGCACTGGCCATTGGCAGAAACAGAATGCTTAATGTTAAAAATCCCAGAACAGCTGCCTAGTATACTGACAAAGATCAAGAATCCCTATTTCTGGGTTAAAATTAAAAAAAAAAAGAAACAGAAGAGGAAGGCAGTCCCAGGCTGAACAGGAAATATGCTTGACAACTCCACTTCACTAAAAATCTGGAGTAAATCAAACCTTAAGATATATAATGAGGTTCATTTACACAGCTTTTCTTCTTGAAGGGACTTTTGCCTACTACAAGCTATATTAACCCAAAGGCCTGAAGCCACCTCTGTCTGAACTGCAGCAACTTGTTCAGAACAGAGCAGTGCGAAGGTCTCCAATCAAAAGTGAAGTTAACCTCACCATATTAAAAATTCAGGAGGGAGGGGAGATCTCGATATTGTTGGTGGAATACAATTACTCAGAGCTGACATCATCCGGTATGTCTCTTTTGCAAAACGCGTTACATGAAAAGCAGGATAGTGTGGTGACATGCACATCATAAAAAGGTTTGGGTTTTTTTGCACGAGTTTGTCATGCTACATACACAGAAGACGTGCCAAACACAAGAATGATCCTTAACCTTAAAGTCCCTTACTAATCCCCTCACTATATACAAGTTCCTTATTCACTGTGCTCTGCTCTTTTTTTTTTTTTTTTAAAGAAAGTGGAAAGGAAAGACGTACAGTTAAATTATCATTTTAAGTACTTTGTCCCTATAATGATATGAACATGGCTACATTCACCATTTCAATCAAAATTAAATCTTTCCATCAAAACTGATTCGATTGCCATCTTAATAGTTAAATATAGATAAATCTCTCTGGTCTAAAATTCAAGTCTTTTTTAGGTGGTATGATCATTGTCTTAGACTATGTTTTTACTTCCAAAAGCTTTTCCTGCAGAGTTCCTTGGGCAACCGTCTCACTTTCCAACAAGCAGGCACTATCTATACAGATAAAAAGATTCTTAAAGATTAAAGATGACAGGACAGCTGATGATTAATATTCAGCATCTAAACACATGTTGTCAGCTGTGATGCATGTGTTTCTCCAAAACCTAACTCCTTTTCAGAGCCAGCAAATCTATTCACTTGGAGGTCTGTAATATTCCACATGCGGGACCTCAATTTTGCAGCTGAGCTGAAAGACAGCATCCTTAGCAGTATCCATAGGTATTGATTTAAACCTGACTGTGGAAGAACTACTATCTCCTGAAACATCAACATTTCCCCTGTGTAGGCCCAATGCCAGGGTGGAGCAAAGACAGAGCTGGCATCTCAAAATTACACCTTTTAAAGGATGTGCATGAGTATACTACCTACCACCTATTTAGGCTAAGTACAGACAGTCTAAAAAGCCCGAGGCTGAATCAATTCAATCTGCATGGGTTTCTCTAAGCTCTGTAGATTGAACCAATAAAGAAGTGAATTTACATTCACTTTTGAATCCAGAAAAGCAGCCAGACACCTGCAGTGGCCCAGATTGGAAGCCGGAGGGACTCTTCTCCCCCCTCCCTCCCCCCACACCTGTAGGGGTGGGGCTAAACTGTCACCAGATTATGTTGATAGGTGGAAGGGGGCAATTCCCCCTCTGCATTGGCAGCAGGGCTCAAGGAACCCTGCCGGGGGTGCAGGAACCCCCACTGAGGCACGGGGATCTGGGCTGGCCATGGGCTGGAAGGACTGGCCCCCCTCCCACATGCACATCAGACTCATGCAGGATGAGGGGGAAACACTCACACCAGGGATTGGGGTCAGGGCCGGGGGGTGCGGGAGGTCTGTCCCCCCACTTCTGCCCTTGCCCTACTGAGCTGACATGCACAGGCAGGTAGGACAAGGGCTGCCGAACAGAGTCTTTGCTGCCTCAGCTCTGTAACAGCCCAGGGGCAGGGCTGGTCCACTCAGCTGGAGCAGACAGCTTGGGCTAAGGCTAGCCTGCTTACCCTGCAAGGGGGAGTTTGCGGTGGAGGTGCAAAGCAAGCTGGGATGCTGGGGGACTGAGAGTTAACTTGAGTACAGGGACAGAAGTTTTGACAGACTACTTTAACCTAAATCAGTTAAGTTTAATATTACATTTATCCAGGTCTGTCTTAAACCCGTTTCGGACATTTTGAAACTGGTTGATGTGCATTGAACTTCTGTTTAAACTGGTTCCCAATCACTTAAACTGGTTTATATGTAAGGACTGTCCCTAGTCCCTCAGTGAAAGTATCCATACTGACTTTATTTGAAGTACATCCATTTTCTGTCTACATGTGGAGATCCTGAGGTACTTAAACCATGAACAAGAAGGGCCTAAAAGCATCAGATCCATATTAAATTTGCAATACAAACATACCTCTTGTAGAGAAAGGTAGATTTAGGTTGGCCAAAACAATGTTGTAGTTTTTTTAAACTGTAGGCACATCTACACATCACCCTACAGCAATGTTGTTACTGCATCGTGCTTTAGTACTGCCCATACCGCTCCATACACATGGCACATGGCTACTTCATGGTAATGGCACACTAAAATGGGGAAGCGCACTGCTACAGTGAAGTGGCTGCTGGTAACATGTAGACTCATGTGATCACTTCGGCAACGTAGCGTGTTGTATGGCAATGTAGGGTGACGTGTAGACGCGCCCTATTTTAGCAAATCATTTTATTTTCATTTTTTTTTAAAGTCTAAATCTTTAAATTTTGACATTTGCCTAAATTTAATAAAAGAATTAAAATCCTGGAAAAGACTGAAATGCATCAAATTTCAGGCCAACCCAAGCCTTTCTTCTCACAGCGGATTTTTAATTTGGCCCTGAAATCAGGGTAGTGGAAGAGGGAGTAATCATTTATTTGTCCAGCTCTATAGATCACGACAATACCATCTTCTATTGCTGGTCTACGGCATTGGGGGCTAATTGTTATGACGTGTGCCACAAATCAGCTTTGCATCCTCCAAGTGCCACTCTGATCATCTTTTCCTGCCAGATCTGCTGTTTTGCTTTCTATTTCCTGCCCTCTTCATGGCTATGCTGCCTGTCCCCTCCCAGATCTGTCACGTATCCCACACAGAAGCTGTCCATACCACTTACGACATGCGTGCCATAGATTGGCTAGCCCTGGCCTAAAGCATGCCTTATAGTAATGTCAGCAACATTTTAAAGAAGGGGACTTCTCAACTGTCCCACCCCCTTTTTCTATGACAAACCCAATGTATTACAGACACATGCTTATACAGCAAAAGAATCGGGATCTGTGGAATCCCTTCATTTTTCTATGCTCCTAATAAAAGGTGTTGTGTCACAAACCGAAAAAAAGCACACGGAAGTTATACCAAGTAGGGCTGTGTGAAGCTTTGGTCCCCGATCTGATTCGGCGGAGATTCGGCCCAATTTGGTGGCCAAATCCAAATAGAATCAGAGGACCCTTTAATCTCTGTAAATGGATTTGGAACCCTCCAAATTGATTTGGAGAGATTCGGACAGATTCTGTGATTTGGACATAGATATAGCTTTAAATGTTTTTTTTTTTTTTTTTTTTACATACCTCTAGGTAGCGGGGGCTCTGAGTCCTGATATGGTGGGGCATATGCAGCATCCCACAGAAACACAGGGGACCCCCCAGCATGCTCGGCAGCAGACCCAGAAGTGGAACAGAAGCACTTCTGGTCAACTTCCTGGTTCACCCAGGAGCACACTGGGGGGGGGGCCCAGTTCCCCACCCCCAGCTCAGCGACTGTTGCCTTCTGGGTCTGGGGGGGCACCTGGGGTCCTCCTATGGCCAACTGCTGAGCTGAGTGGGGTGCAGGGGGTCCCCCAGTGTGCTCCCTGGCAGACCCAGAAGTCCACTTTCGGGTTCACTGCTGAGCATGCTGGAGCACCCCCACACTCCTGTGGGACGTTCCATGCACCCCAGCACCGCAGTGATCACAAGCCATGCCTGCTACCTCAAGGTATGTAGAAAAATAACTTTTAAAGCTGTGCCTGTGTCCAAACTGCTGATTCGCTGAATCAGCATCGAATTTTCAGATTCGGATTTGGCTGAATCGAATCAGGGACAGTGATTCAAATCAACGGATCGAATCACTGTCCCTGATTCGGGCCGAGTCCAAATCTGAATCAAACAGGGCCCGTTTCGCACAGTCCTAAAGAGCAATTCATAGAAACTGATTAAAGGCTTGAAAACTACAGTGCATCCTGATACAGCACTGAACTGGTGGAGTTTGAAATAGAACCAGGATAGGAAGTTAAGACCTTGCAGGGAAGTTTGAGGTTATGTGGGTGTTTTGAGGAAGCCCTAGTTCCTCACAGGAGGTCGGTGGTAGGAGGAGTCAACTATATTTCAAATTCCTACTGCATTCAAGTCTAGCCACTAATAGTAGGCAAAATAGGCAATTGCCAAGGTGCATGGGCAAATCTGGCTTCAATTGGCATCTGATGCTGCTGCCATTGGAATCAATTGTACAACTCATACTAATGGTGAAGAATCAAACCTTAATAAAAGGTAGTCGGTTGTTGCCATGTTGGTCTAAGGACACAGGCAGGCAAGGTTCTTTGGGTAGATGTGATATCTTCTATTAGACCAACTAAATAGATCTTTGCAAAAAACTTTCCCCCAACTATTTAGCTGATCTAATAAAAGGTATCACGTGTACCCAAAGCATCTTGCAAACGTTAATGAACATTTTCTTTAGCTGCTTCCCATATATCTGGTTGAACAATTTAAAATAAAAAAATAACTATATTAAATAGTCACAGGCTAGAGAGTAAAAATAACTATTATCTGGTAGTTGGGGCATTTAGGAGTGGCAATATCTAGCTGAAATCCCAGCTCCAAGGAATGTGAAGTTAAATACCTTCAAACAAGAGAGACCCACCCAGAACACTCCATCAGCAAGTGGTTCAAACAGTATCCTGGGAAGCAGGAGACTTTGAACTAGAGACTTGAGCCTATCACACAAAATGCAAATTGTATACAAATTAACTCTCAGACCAAACCATGCCATTTGCAAAATTTAAAAAGGCCCCAAGTAATCCTACGTAAAACAGTAAGTATTTTGTTTTAGTAAAGATTAAAAGAACCACTTAGATATCTGAATGCTTATATAAACTTTTGCTTCTGCCAAAGCGCTTAATAAATTTGAATAACTTTGGTTGCCCTCAAACTGGAAAATCATTTTCTATTGAATATGCAAAGCAATTTTGCCCAGTTCGATATCTCTTGTGGATTAAGCAAAGAGGTAAGAGAGGGGATGAAACAACACATGCTGACCAGTTGAAAACAGTACCAACGGCTTTTAGAGGCTGCAAGGTTCTGAATTCATATTGAATTATGCATGATAAGCAATGATAGTTAAAATGCAACAACTTAAGAAAAAATAGGTTGAAGCTTTAGGAACAAGAACTAAGTGTGAAAGCAATGTATTTAGCAAGAAACTATTCAACAGAACACATATCAAAATGCGAGAATATTATTTACAGAACAGTTATGTAAGAAAGGAACTTGGCTTTCACAGATAGTTGATAGAGTACAAAAATCCATGTAATTGATATTATGAAGTCTTACAAAAAAAAACTCCACTCCAGGCAGTTCACCATTGGTGGAGCCATAGTTGGAGCATTCCCTTCTGGGCAAGACATTTTAGAACACAGGGTTGAAAAACGTCTCATTAAAAGGTTTGAAAAACCTGCGGAGTTTGGAAAATTCATGTAATTAGGAAACTCCACATGTGTTCGGTCCAAAGAAAAGAGAGAGAAGAGATGTTATAGATAAACTATAGATGGCTTGATCTCATTAGATTTAAATTATGGTACTAGTGAGGTAAAAATTAAGTATTTGTATTATGGTAGGCATCTAGTGATGCAGAAAACAAGGCAAGGTTCCTCCTGTACTAGGGCTCTGTGCAAACCCGTAGTTTGGCCATGAATGGCTTAAATAGGCAAGATGGATATCATCCACATTTTATAACTGGGGAACAGAGAAGCTCAGAAATTAAGTACTTATCCAAGATCACAGAAGAAAACCGTGGCACAGCAGGAAATTGGAGACCTGAGTCCGACTCGAGTGCTGTAACTACTAGGCTATCCCTTCTTTCCATGCTAAATCTGCTGCTGAAATCAATGGAACTATGATCTATGAATTAACATTAGACAATGGAAATAACCAAATGGTGGA
This sequence comes from Alligator sinensis, assembly GCF_000455745.1. Classification (NCBI taxonomy): domain Eukaryota; kingdom Metazoa; phylum Chordata; order Crocodylia; family Alligatoridae; genus Alligator; species Alligator sinensis. The sequence goes on from NW_005841853.1 coordinate 923,359, forward strand.
ACAGCCATGATGGGGGATAGTATTAATTGTCACATGGCTAAACTTCCAAATAGCCCTGATAAAATTTTGCATGCTTAAATGAACAAGTTATGTAGTCAACTCGTTTTCAGCCTTGATCTAAAACAGGAAGATTTCTGAAAAGACTGTAGAACTGTCTCCTTTAGGCAATGGTACAAATCCCATTTTAAGCTGGTGTAACAAGTATGAGAAATGTATATATCTGGAATAATTCTGCACTGAGAAAGAAATGGACCCCTTGGACAGGATTCTCCCTAACACCAATTAGGTAACACCTAACTGCTAAATCTCTAACACCATTTCTTAGTCTAATAAGAATTTAAGAAGCAAGAAAAATACATTTTTCTGAATAAATTTTATTGCTTAATTCTTAATAAATTTTATTAAGAAATAAGAAAAATGCATTTCTTAGTGTACATTTCCTAACTCCCTAACACCATTTCTTAGTGTACCACTATCTATGTACTATAGCTTAAAATTCTCAATTGTGTCTTTCGTTTAACCCTGTAAGATCCTTGTCTTGGCACACTACTTGAACTCAAATACAGAAATACTAATTCAGATCACACTGCCAGTATAGCTCATTGTGCAATTAGGGTGCAATTGTAGAAACTCACTAAGCACGCACAACGGAAACGGATCTAATTATGGGAGAAAGAAAATATCCTTTAGCAGCACTGGGTTTTGCCTTTGATGCAAGTACTTTTCATTTTACTTTGTGTTACAGGCCTGACCCAAGAACAGAAGGGACCTGGCTGTGTTATACCGCTCCTATATTCTATTTATTTAATTTTATAAAATCCCAGAGAGCTTGCGAAAATGTTGTAACTTCCTCTCAGCTGCTATCATTTGTGTAACGGGCTCTGGCTTGCATGACCTCTACAGGCATCTCTGAACTTGACAGGGCCTGTATTTTCAAATGGGTTAAATGGGAAAGCATTTTTTTCAATGTGTTTTCAATTAACAGCAGATGTATACGCCCTGTCTTCTTGCATATTTATTTCTTTTAACAAACATATTGTGGCAATTACAAGGGAAATGAGGTCCAAAATTCCTTTATCTTTTCAGGGTAGTGATAGACTCCAGGATTGTGTTCTACACTCAGGCCCTTTTTAAGGGTAGGTCCGAGGACCCTAAAGAGAAAGAGGAATTATAGACAAATTTCTTTCAACGGTAATTCCACGCTGATTGTCCAGAACGTACTAAAATGTTCCATCCACTTAATTCAAAAAACATAATAGTCCTCTCCATCACCCTACTGATGTCCCCTCTATTGGTCCTACTGAAATGCAGAGGCAGAAGTAAAATCAGCAGTGACTTCCCTATCCAGTCCAACTATCTCTGCGTATTACTCACTTCCATAGGTGTCTCATTTTAACACACAGCTGTGGCAGGTACACGTGGCACAACACCACTTGCAATTAAAAAGTATCCCTGGAAAGTCCCAGGCCATGAACTGAAATAGATAACTGCACAGGCTGTACTTCAAACTCCCTTCCCCATTTTAAAACTAAGCACCATAGACCAACTAAACTTCTCTTAATATGCTGGCTATTATCCAGAGAAAATCCTCCATGGTATTGTCGGTTTTGTAATCACAAATGAAAAACTGAAATGTCTTCTTCTCTCATTCACCAACTATAACAACCCAGTGCTTAGACTGCTTCGACCATGAAAATCCAAACCTATTTAGAAACAGATTTGGAAAATTTACATAGGGAGAGACCTCACTGGTATTTTAATTGTGAATGGTGGTTTTGGCTGTGCTACAAGAGCCCAATTCTGTGGGACAGATTGAAAACAGCTACATTACACATGTTCACTACAAAAAGAGTGTGTTTGTAAGTTAGCCAATATGGATTTACTAACTCCTTAAAATCTTCATAAAAATCAAGGAACTTTGTAGCTTTCGCATGAGTTACTACGTTAAATTCATGGTACCATCTAGGCCAGTGGGGGCCAACCTTTTTTCATAGGCATGCCACAAGCTAAACCCCACACGTTCCCAGAGTGCCACTCCAACCCGTTCTCATCTCCTGATCTGCTGCTCCGCTTTCTGCTCCCTGCCTCATCTGCCACCTTCCACAAAGAGGCTCTGCATGCCACTTGTGGTACACATCCTGCTCCAAGCATTTAATTAATTTGCTAATCCTTGTGAAAAAAAATGACAAAATGTCTTGACTTTACCTGGAGTAAGCTAATCTGAGCTAAGAACACACTTTTTTTTATGGTAGAGAAGATAAAGCCTAAAGCTGGAGCCAATTTCACATATTTCTTGGAGAGAAAGAATTCAGAAAAGTGCTGCTGGCTGCCTGTGCATGTGTAAATCTTTATACTTCATACTGCAGCATGTAATAACTTTGAAATTGCAACAGCTTCTGTTCAAGAACTACTGATAATATTGCAAATACCAGACAATAGCTGCTGCTATTTACAATGTTTTCTCTGTGTGCAGGTGTGAAATGTTTTTCTTAGGGCCCTGTCACCTGGAACACTTAGCACATGCTTTATCCGAGATCACAGTTAGCATTATGGTGCCATATTAAAAGTTGGAAAGTGTTCTGAGCAGTAATTCTTACTGTGTTCTGTTTGCTCTGGATTGGGTTGGAGCTGCAGGGCCCCTGCTGCCCTCGCCCCCCTACCTAACCTAGTACTGGATGCTGCAGCTTGCACATCTACCTATGAAGTATGCAAACCACACACATACACCGAGCCTGGTGCCCTCACCACCATGTGCCCAACACTGCCTAGGCCAGGTGTGCCTGCCCCTGGCACACTGCGCTGGCCGGGTCTCTGCTGCAGGTGGACGGAGGCACAAGGAGCTGAGCCTGGGAGAGGTACAGCTCCTCCCACTGGGTCCATGGGGTGGTCTTGAACCAGCTCCAGTTCGGTGAGAGGGCTGGGACAGACAATCAGCTGATTGCCCCAGCCCTGGCACTGCACCAGTCTGGAACTCGTATTACCGCTGTGGAGCAGTTTGACAAAAGCCGACCACATTTCTTAATATGATCTGGGGATGCTCCTCCCATGAAAAAAGTCATCATGTTGGTACCACACGATCACACTTAGCATGTATTTTGCTGCTTGAATGCATGGATGCTTGCCATTTTAAGTGCAGGTAATTTGTCTCAAGTTTAACATGGGACACGGTCCTTACTAAGACTCTGTGTGTTGTTCTATGGAGATTGGGAACTATTAACACCCATTCATCAGAGTTTAACAATATAACACTTTCCGAGTGATCCTGACACAGAGTGAGAACTGTGGCCTATATTGCAGCAAAACACGAGTGGAAAGGGGGCCTGCAACGTTGTTATGCATAATACGGCTTTGGCATCCCCCTATTCTGTCCTATTTCCTCTCTGAAATCCCTTATTAGTTCTGCAGCCTCCACTTGCTGATATCCCCTCCTAACCCCAATGTAGCTCTTCCTGCCCTTTGTGTGTGTTGGCCCGACCCATTTAGTTTTGATGCTTGGCTGGTCTGTTTTTCCGTGTAAATGTGGTTTTTACTATACACATGGCTATTGTCCACATGTGAGCTGGCCTGAGACATACGCTTACCTCGTTTAAATCTCTTCCAAAGAACCACCTCTTCTGATACCCTAGGACAGTGGTTCTCAAACTTTTTGGACTCGAGGCACACCTCTGTAAACTTTTGGGACTTGAGTGGCCCCAATTTCAAAAACGAATTAATATAATATAGGGCTTAATTCCTTACACAGGGGATGGGCAACGGGGCTGGGGCATCGCTTAGGCCTCACTTATCTCCTCCGACTTTGTGGCATCCGTCAAAGGATGTGGCAGTACCATAGGGAGCCCCAGCACCCTGGTGGAGAATCACGGCCCTAGAACTTGCAAGAAACATGCCAACTCAATCATGTACAAGTTTTGTGGAGGGAGGGAATTTAAATATTAAGTGGAAGGAAGAATGAAACTGAAATGGGAAAATGGTGTGAAAAAGTAAAAGAGGCTGAAATTTAAAAGAAAGAGAAACATGAATGTAACGTTTTTTCTTGGTTTGGTCTTCTGTTTAAAATTCAAACACATAAATAATGTTTGGATTTATCATCAGCTGATCACTTTGGCTACATGCATTCTTAACTCTTTGCCTGCATATTATGTGTTTGGAAAATGTAATTGGTATTCCCAGACCTTAACTTATAATGCGATATACATGCAATAAATTGCAAGAATGTGTGATGAATTAATTTAATCATACACCCTTGATCTATTAATTCATCAGCCTCAGGATGTTAGTAAATTGGCTTTTTATTATTTTTTTTGGTTAGCTTAAGACATGTTTCCTCTACCACCATCAAAATGCTGCATTTCCTGCTCCCTCCTCCCCCCACGAAACAACGACAACAATAACAACCCTTCAGCCTAAGATCCAGGACAGGCACAATTCAGTCCAGCTCGAACAACAGACACTCTTTACCCCCAAATGCATTAGCTTTGAAGTCCACAGCTTTATATCCCAGTTAATGCTCAGCCAGTCCCACCTGACTTTATTAACATAGGAATACAGCTTTAGTAGCTGTTGTAAAATTATGTTTCAAAGAGTTTAGATTCTTAAAATAGCTCTTCTGTAACTCATGTGACATACATAAAAACACATGGCGGTGTTGCAAAAACATTTTACTAGCATTCATTCGGAGTGACTTGCATAAGTAACTCAAGATTTCACTCCCTCCCAAACCCTATGCCAATAAAGCCTCACAAACTACACGATCATATTTTATGCCTATGTTGCATCCAGTATCATTATTTCTGCAGTGGATTTGGAAAGTTCTCTCCTGTTTAAAAGTAATTTAATATTGTAGCGGTTAGCTTGGTGGAAAAATACACTGGAGCTCTTTGAAAAGTAACAATCCTAGGTGAGAAAGACCCAAAACAAACTTACAGTGTATTTGGATGGATGTGCCTGTTATCGCACCACAGACAGGCATATAACATCCTAGCTGAGACCCAGATAGCAAGTGGCAAGTTTCATTTCTGAAGATACACTCAACACCTTGTAAGTATTAGAGAACACTTCCAGAAAGGAAGTGTGATTAAAATAGTGCTCAAGTTTTGAACTCATATTTTGCAGTTTCCAAATTCATCACCAAACATAATCAGCACTTTGAAAAGACATATGCCAAAAAGGTAAAAGACAGGATAGTATATAAAATTATGGGTCGCACTCCTTTCAGAAGCCTCACACAAGTATAATAGCATGGTGTACTACCCTGTGTATTAAGAGAGGGCATAAAACGGGAACAGACTTACCAGATTGAAAACTGCCTGGATTTCGCCACTCAGACTTAAAAGGTGTCAAAACATTCAACAGAAGTTACCCTAAAATACTCGTCAAAGTTTTATCATGCAATTAGTTCAACAAGCATACAGCTAAAATAGCATCAACCAGGACCCATTAAATGGCTGTGAGTTTTAAAATAAAACTTTCACAACCTCTGCACTGATTAAAAAAAGATCAGGAAAAAAAAATGTGGCCGTTACAATGTTTATATTTCTCACTGGCTTTGTTAAATATAGGGCAAAGCAAGAATCACGAGCAAGTTGCAAAGACCATGCCTATGCCTTAGAGAAGCAACAGACCACTGAAATGCCCAACAGCACAAAATAAGACAACAGCACATTTGTTTTCCCTGCAAGAACATCCATCCTTACTGATCAACTTTTGCACCACCTCTCGCTGATTAAAAGTTTCTTAAAACGTTCCCTTTGGAAGCAAAGCAATGAAAGCAAAGAGTTAATCCTGCTGCAGTATCAACTGGTGTTAGACTTACTATTAACTTTAATTTACAGAGTAATCTCCCTTTAAAAAAATGATCAGCACTTCCTTGCTGCACTGTAACACGGAGAAGTATATTTTAAATGCTCCCTGGAGTCTCTCTAAACATCTGCTTAAAGGTTTTCTGTATCTTAAAGGGATCTAATTACCAGAAACTCCTCTGTTACTTAAGCCCAGGGCTCACATTTCGATTATAACTCAAGTTCCAGTTAATTTGGGGGCTAAACCAAGATGACTGTACCAAAAAGAAGAAAACACAGGCCTACCTTAAAACTTTCCAGCTTTTCAGAGGATCCAAGTCAGAGATTATAGAAACCATTGTATAAATAATAATGATAAAAAAAAAAAGCTGCGGGGAAGGCTAACCACAAAAAGCAGCAAGTACTCTGCTCAGTGTGGGAATGACAACGGCCCCAGCAGAGCTCTTCCTACTTCTCAAGCTGATAAGCACTTGTCCCAGCTTCTCTCCTCCCCCAAAATCAATCTTGTGCTATATTGCTTCACAGTCCCAGTTTCATTTCTTCACCACTACCTTTTAAAGCCCTTGTAATCTGCTCCAACTGATCAAATTTGACCTTTTTGTAGCCCACTTTATTCCAAGCACAGCTCTCGGTTAAATCTCTCTTTATTAACACCGTCCTTCTTGGCTTTCTTTTGGAACAAACACAGATCAAGCTTGAAGCCTCTAGACTTTGCCAGCAATCATTTACAGATTACTGCAAGCTGCAGCCTTCTCCTTTTGGGTATTTCTTCTGCCTCTGAGGTTTGCTTTCATATCCTTTTTCCAAAGGTTGTTTAGGATTTCCCATCCCCCATGCTTTTCTTTTCTATAGTTTAGATTCTGCTACTTCAAGTAGGGTCTTTCTAAAGCGACTCCCCACTCTGCATACACATCTCTCCCCTTTAAAAAAAACACCAAACATAACAAAAACTTCAGAACCTTACAAATTTGGCTTTCGCTTGTTTTGTATTTTTTCCCCTCAAATATAACAGCTCTGTAAACTTAAGCTCCAATTCAAAGCACCCTGGTTTCTGGACAAGGCTCCTTTTTTTTGTAGAACAAGCTTAATAATTCAAAGTCAAATGTATCCCCATAAAAGCCTGAAAGGGCTTAAAGGTGTCTATTTAAAATCCTTCAAGCCAGATTCTTTTTTTTTTTTCTTCTCATCTTTAAAAAAAAAAAGTAAAGCATTGTTCAGATTACTAGAGTGCACAGCATTTTAACAGCACTCTCCTGGGCCAATACGCTATTTAAAAATATATATATGAATGAGTGCTTTCTTTGTATTTTTTGCACGAACGTTTTTGACACTGGTTTTTGAATGTGTCTGTCTATATATTTTTTTCCCTCTTCACACCTCCCATTCAAAGAAAAATGATTGTCCCCTCCTGTCCATTAGTATTGATTCACTGGAGGAGATTAGGGAATTCCTGTAATGAAAATGCCGGGGCTGGACAGAACATGCAACTGTTGGGCAAACCTCTGGAAAGGGCTAGGCTGGACCAAATGGTGGATATTTCCCCAACCATGCATTAGCAGAGGGACAACCCTTGTTCCATTTTCCTCCTTCCAAATTATGCTGTCTTCCAGTAGAAACAACTCTCAGGGAAAGTGAGGAACAATTTGCATTCCTAAGGCAAGAAAGTCCAGTGAGAAAGAGACTAGCCTGGAACTTGAGAGACTCAGGATAAAGTCCCTGCTACTCCACAGATGCCTTATGCCAGTTCTCCTGCAGTTCTCCATCTGCAACATGAAGGGCGTTTGTGCCTGAAAGCTTGCTAAGCAGAATTTTTCCAACTATTTGACTTGATCTAATAAAAGATACCGGATTTACCCAAAATACCTTGTCTACACAGGAAACAGGGCACTCGTTTGGATAAACACATTAAAGATAGTGAGGTGGTTAGATAGTTTGTTAATAAACCCATAGAAGCGCTTTACATGATTAGTGCCCTCCTCTAGCAATCCAATCTGTTGCTTCCTTCCATGGCAGGATTGCCAACTGTCCAAAAGCTAGTAAAAATTCAGGATAAAAATCATACAAAAATTCAGCTATCCATAAAAACTCTGAGCAGTTGGATCTGATTGAAGATCCCTGGTCCGCAATAAGCTTGGTGCAGTGTTGAAGGACAGGTGGAGCACAGCACCACCACCTGTTGTCCAGGCAGAAGTACAGCACCCTGCAGTACAGCACCACTCTATGCTTTGTGGACAGCCCTTTTGTCTGCCTAGAGCAGTGTTACTCAACCAGTGGGATGCATAGATCATGTAGGCGGGACTTTTTTTGTCCTTAAAAATTTCTATTAATGATTAATATAATACTAAAATGCATGTAAATGTAAAAATACACTTCTCGGAAAAAGTAGGGTTTTGTTTTTATCATGGTGGGACCAGGGTTTTTTGACAAAATGGTTGGTGGGACGCAAGGTGCAAAAGGTTGAGAACTACTGGCCTACAGTATTGGTGGATTGCAGGTACACCTTTTGGGGGTCCATTCCAGGATGGGTTGGCGGTAAGGTTGGATGAGGCAGCAGGATGTGGTCGGGGCATCAGGGTTAATAGAGGGCCTGGGTACAGGAGCAACGCAATGTAAAACCATTGCTGCAGTCAAACAGGATAGTCAAACCAAGAAAAAAATACTGAAAACTTTTTTTTTTCCACAATGACAACCAAACTAACTTTTATTTTTTTTACTGTGGTTAATGTTAAATCCTAAATTTGAACCTAGCCCTTTTAACTGGGATCTTGCAGCGAGGCAAGGCCTGGCTGAAGAATTACATTTACATTATTTAAGACATATCAGTAAAACACTTGCTAGTAAAAAAGTTTGGTTGTCAGTAGAAAGTTTGCAGATTGCAAATTTAAGAAAATATTCCCTTGGGTCGGCAACCTTGTTTCATGGTTGTGGTGAAGGAAAATTCATGTTTCTTTGATTCTACCTAAAGGCTAAATTACACATTCCCTCTTTTCCTCCTCTCTGCAAGCATGTGAGCTTCCTGGGAGTCTCTTGCTAATATAGGGGCAGCACTTACTCCTCTCCCACTCTCTCCACTTTACCTCACTTTTAAAGAAATCACTTAAACCCCCCCAACCATATTTATATCACTCCCTCACAGGCCTCTCACTGTTTAATTCATGTTAATTACCAAGATAAAAAAAAGTGTAACTTTTTTCACCCTAAGCAATGTTTCAGAATTGGGGAGGGAGGGAGGGAGACAGAGAAGAAAATATCCTATCACCTCAAACTTCCTTTTTTTTCCTTCTGTATCAATCATATCATGGGTCTTTGTCACATTATAAAAGATGTGTGTTATATAGTTAAGGCTGGGAGAAGGGAGAAATAGTTTCACTCCAGGTCCTATTATAGGGCTATAAATAACTTCATCATTTCATTATTGGCCATGTAGCTTACATAAAGATGGGCCTGAACCAAACCACAGGATAGGAGCACCTATATATAACATTCCAGTCCTAAGACTGACATAGCATAATGCCTCATCTACACTGAATGGAGAGCATGTAACATTACTCTCCATTTTACAGATTGGGAAACTGAGGCCTAGAAAAGCAACTTGTCCAAGGCTGCAGACTCCACATCAAAACTTGCCTAAATAAACCCTCCAAAATTTCTGAGCCCAATGTAATCTCCATATCTGCAAAGCCCACAAAGCCTAGCTCATGTCGCAAATATTATCTCTAGTCAATATGTTTTGTGCTTTGCTTTGCAAAAGTCCTGGCCCACCCTTGGAGAGCATTTTATAACCTTCTTCCACTGTCTCTACAGTAAAGAAATATCCCAACAGTCAAGAAACATATTTCCTCTCTCATTTAGACTTGTGTAGGGTTATTTATATTATTTTCTTCTTAAAGTGTTCCTCTCTGGAAATAAAGTCAAATCCTTCTTTCTCCTGACCTGACTGACATTTTGCCAATTTCTCTACAGCACCGAAAAAAAGCAACTATAAGCTTTCTAAAAATAAGACGAGAAGGTTAAGTTTAGCACAGAGAAATTTGCAACAGGCAATGGATTTTCCAAAACAGCCTCATGCATTTGACATAATAGTTAATAATAATAATGGTTAGCTACAATAGGGATGAAAAACCAAACAAGACCAAAAAGCCCTGGATAAAATAATTTGCGTCTCATTACTGGACTTTCCCCTCTTTTAGCCAAATTCCTGCGTAATTGTGATGTCTGATCTTTTACCCTTTTAAATTCTTTTTTAAAAGGAAAAAAAAGATCAGTGAACTTCAGCTTGCTCCCCATCAAGCAGACAATCACATCTGTAAAATATTACAAAGTAAAATTTACTACAGTTAGCCTGGAGGCAATAGCGCTGAAAGTTTCCTCTACCTGCTGAAGGATCCCAGCCTACCTGTCAATGCAATTCAGGTCTGTCCTTGTTGTAACATGTATTGAATGCAGCACCAGAAAGAGGTTAGCAGTACTCTATTAATAAGCAGAAGGCTTCCAAGAATTTCTTTGGTGCTAAAAGATTTTAAAAACCCCAATACAACATTCACATGCACACAAGGAAAAAAAAACCCAAACCAACAACCTCAAAATAGTGTCCCCTTTCCTGGCTGAGATAACCACATCTGCTGTAAGCACTCAAAAAGTTCCAGATTAGTCAGCTACAAGCATTTGCAGGTCAAGTGCAGGACAAAGTATCACCAAAAAAAATGATAAAGATGACAGTTACTGAGTGTATAAGGCTGATTTTATGTCAAAATGAATTTTTTTTCCAGGCGCTCATTCATCAGGGACCTGTTGCGCTATGCATGTAATTGTGTCGGACAGCAAACAGTAGAACAAGTGTAAGCAGCAGCGTAGTTCAGCCATGCAGTGCTTTTGCAGGGGGTCACATCATTCAAAAGTATTTGAGGGAGTCAAGGAAAGAGTCTACCAAAGCAATCAGTTTGAGCCAGGATAACCAATAATCAGGTTATCAGACAGCAAAGGAAAGGTCCGGGTGAGGATTATCTGCCCTTTAAAGCATGTTCCCACCACTCATATTTTTTCTTTCATAACCATGTCTCAGAGCTTTGCATGCAAAGAAATATTAGGTTAGAAGAAGCTTGGGTCTCTGTCTCTCTTTTTTTAATTATTAAGTCCCAATTCTCTCTGGAGGGAGCCTATTGTGAAACAAAACTTATCTATTCAAGTGTGGCCTCAAATTTAGTTGCTGTCTGCTGCTGCCTGATAAAGACTCTTCTTCTGGCTGTTTCCCCTCCCACATTACCAAGCCCCATCCCCACAGTGCCGAATGGCTCTCCTTTTAAGCAATGCAATGACTAATTGAAAATGCATTCCAGTACTTTAAAAGCAGCCTTTATTTTCCTGTTGACCAGCCAAATGTTTTATAGTTGGCAAGGCACCATTTAAACTTGGGAACTCAGGCACTTGTTCTCGGCCTCCTCAAGTGATAAAATCCTACCCAGTTTAATCATTCTGTTGCAATCCAAATATGTCAACATTAATAACTGCTCTCTGAGAATCCAAAGTATTCAAAACCTTAAAAAACAATTCCTGCCTTGCTCAGTTAAATACATTTTCTTTTCACTCGGACCCTGTGTAAGCCCCAAGTTCAGGAGAATCACAGGGCTGTGCACGAAGATCTGAACTCAGAAAAAGTAGCTCTACAAATAAAAGACCTTAGTGAAGCCTGAAGACAGTTACCTCATTTGGGGCTGTGATATTTTACCATGATTGAGCCTCCATCAGACAATTAGCAAGCACCAATATGCACGGCACTAATACCCAAGAAGCCTGAAATTTGATGCATTTCACCCCGAGAAAACAACTTGGATGTTGACTTTTAAGTATTTCATTCTCCTGCTACGCGGCAGCCAGGCTTGTGTGAAACCTGCATTTTAACAGTTAACCATTAATCTTAAATTACATAAATGTCTCATACATATCGACGTTTCACTTTAACAAAGTCTTCAGAGACAAACTTTCAAGAGATGACATTTTTTTTTATGTGAATGCAATTTTAATGGATTTTCAAGTACTTTCAGGTTTTGCTCATGACAACTGGCACAATAAAAAGCCTTATGAACAAAGATGTGTTTTGTGCCTATTCACCTAACAAGGAGTTACTATTACAAACTACCTTATCATGGGAGAATTTCTTTGCAGTGTCTCTCAAAAGACCTGGAAACCTTTACAGCATTCATAGTTCACCTTACACAGCATATGGACCAAACTTTTTGTGTCTGCTACTGAACTACTCTTTATGGGCCAGAAGGAAAGCTTTTTAATTTTGTAGGCTTGGCAGAACAAGAACACTTGTGCAGTTTCCAATACATGGGTTCCCTTTCTCAACCCAATAGAAAATAAAGCCTCCTTGTATTTGCCAGACATTTTATGAAAGGGCTGGTCACACACCCCAATCTGTTCCTTTTCATTCCATTCAGGGGAGTCACGGGTCAAATTTGGTACGCACAGAAAAACAGCAGCTGTTAACCCCTCTAGTGCCGCACTTGATCGAAACAGCAAAGCACATATTGTTCTGTCTTTCCATTTCCATCCACTGTCAGGTCACACAGCGTACACCCAGGGATCCTTATGAATTCCCTATGAAAAGCTCATTGTAGAGGCAGCCTCCACCATGTAGCTCAGGAAATAAAAAAAAACCCTTTAGATAATGACCTTAACAATCACTTGGGTTTGAATGCCATGTTTTCAGATGACACAGTCACTTCCATATGCTGTGAATGAAATTCCCAGCTTGCAAGCTGTTAAAGTATAAATCCAGAACTAGTATTGTTAAAAGTATAAATCCATTAAATTTTGAAGCATGCAAATGGCAAAACATTTTTAAGAGGGAATTTCCACAAATGCCCCGTTCCTCTTGGTACTTTGAAGAATGCATCTCTGTGTATACAATTACTGCAGAAATCCACGGGAAAGGAAGATTACTGATTAAGGCACTCAACTGGATGTCTTGGCTTAGTTCCTGACGCAATCTTCTTGCATGAGCTGGAAACAAGGCATTTCCCATCTCCATAACCCAATTCTCATGTTGGAAGGAGGGATAATGCCCATTCAAAGAAAAAATGGACGCCAGAATACTGTAGAACACTTCAATTTAAAGGATTGATAATCCCCGTTCCATCTCCAAAGAGCAGAAGGTGGCAAGTTTTTTAGGGCCAGATCAACGGAAACATTATTTCTCTACTCCGTTAAATAGAATAAATAGAAATCAGATGGCCTGTATGAGGCAGTCCATTCAGACAGATGGCTTCCCATCATCTTGGAAAATTTGGGAATTTTGACATCCAAAAATCCAAGCCATGAATTATGGTCACTCATGTACATCTGTATGAAAAATAAAAACCATTATGCAGGATTAGAGACGATGCAGGCCTAAATGGAGCTAAGTGAGAAATAAGAAAAAGAGTGAAAAAGCTAAACTTCCATGTTAATTAGGGTGGAACGGGGGAGGGCTAATGGGAGTTTCTCAGAATTAAAAGTGTATTTTCATTAGAGATAAGTTATTATTTAAGAAGTCCCTCAGCAACTCAGGGTATGTCTTCACTGCAGAATTAGCTGCTATTCTTACCCTAGCATGCAATCCTTGCCGCCTTGCTTTTGCTACAAACACGAAGAAACTCTCATCTCAGATTTAGTGGTGACGTCGATCTAGACTGGATGTCCCATTTGGGGACAGGAATTAGAATCTGGCTGCTGCTTTCACTTGGACTGGTAACTCGCTCTCAAACTAAGAACTCAAGCTAGACTTTCCTGGATGGATTGTCCTCCATTGCCCTTGCAGGAATTTCCCCCAAGCTCCTAGGAGAACAGCCGTTCTACAGTTCACCTGAAAATATTCAGCATATCAAACTGGAGAAGCAAGAACTACACACAATGCCTCCAGAGGTCTTAATGACCCAATACTGGGGACTGCTGCCTGAGATGGTATCCAATAATTACAGCCAGGCTTTGCAGGGTGACTGCTGACACCTGGGCTAGGCTAACATAAGAGCTCACACCCAGGTGCTGATCAACTGAAGCTAGTTCTGTAGGGCAGTGGTGCTCAACTTCTTTTATACCAGGACCCATCTGTAAACATTCATGGCCAATCCCAACCCGGTGCTCCTCACTCCCAACCCGCTGCCCCCCAGGGTGTGGGGCAGGAGGTGGGTGTGTGGGACACGGGGGCTTTAAGCAGTCTGGAACTCTGCCAGCCTGCAAGGGAAAAGCCATCATTTCCCATGTTTTTCACCTTTAAAAGAGAATCTATTTTTAAAGTTTGTGGATCCATGTTTAAAGTTTGTTTGCGACCGTTTTGTATAGTCGTGCGACACACTGTTGGGGCACGACCCGCGGGTTGGGAAACGCTGCTGTAGTGAATACATGTCCAGAGTTCGGATGTCCTGCTCTGTGATTAACTCTCAGCTCTGTTAGGAGGGAGTGACTTGGAACGGGGTGGTCTAATGCCCTTAAAAATAACCATATTTCTGTGTTTCATTAGAGTAGGGGAAGACCAAAAGAGTTGCTTCAAAAAGCTTTAAAAAAGTTTAAGAGCCTTAAATTAGTACATAGTTTAGCCTCTAAAAAGATAACTTAAAATGCAGAGGACCCAGCAGCTCCCCTTTCCCATCTACAGGCTCCCTCAACAGCAGTTCACCCCTCTTCAGCAAGGTATTTCCATGTGCTTAACTTGCCAACCCTTACCAACTTGGCTGTATAATGATGGCTTGAAGCACATAGTGAAATGCTTTGCTGAACTGGATTTTAAGGCTTAGCATTCCGTATTTAAGCAGCGAAATTCAGGCATATATTTTTGAAAACCCTGAGCACAAACGTTTGCACTTCCTATTTGCATAGTAGCTAATGTGATCTAAACAAAGAAGATACGAGAATATCAAATAAGGATGTACATTTTGCTACTGATCCAAAAAAAAAAAATAAAAAAAAAAAATAAAAAAACACCTGACATGAAAGTAGGGCAAGAGAAAATGATTTAGATGCTTGAGTAGTCACATTCATATTTCATATAAAGGCACGGAGGAACATCCTTTCTGCCTAAGGATGAACTGCACCAGTGCTGACTGGCTTTATGTATAATAGTGGTCAAGATTCAAAATTTATCAACACTTGCCACACGCACACTGGAGATGGCATTTTTTTATTATCCCAAGTGT
>NW_005841853.1:938339-942386 GCF_000455745.1 Alligator sinensis
ATACTACAATATGAGAGACTACTGCTTCCCATGGCAGCTGGAGGATTTCAAAGGCACAAAGAACTGTTAATACTCAATTCTTATTGAAAAACAAGTAGAAATTGGACAAATAATTCTTATTTGGTTCTTGAAAAACTTCAGCCAGCTGCTTATTTGCATATATATTTGTGTGATCTGTTGTGCCTGGCTTGTATGTGTTATTGTGTTAATATAAAGTACGGGCACACATTCACACAAGCCAGACATAACAGATCACATAGAAAAGTAAATCTCGTCCCGCCTGTTGTGAAAACAAAATGGTGTCCGTGAGGGAAAGGGGATCCTACCACTGTCACATCAAAAAAAATCAGCTTAGAGTCTAGTGAGAAAACTCAGCTTAGCTATTAAAAAAAAAAAAAAGATTCCTAGTCTTATCTAAGGAAAAAAATGGGAAATGTCTGGCTTCAACCTGCTTTCTCACCTCAATTACTTCCCCTGAGTTAACTGTACAATACAAATTTCTTTCATTAAGGATAAAATAAAACTTACCTTCTTTCTACACCTAATCATTTCAGAAGAACATCACATAAAAAATATTTATTGCCTATTTCATTTTTTCTTATTTTCAGAAATGTGCCCTAATTCAAAACATTAAGAAAAATCACTGCCTACCAAAAAGTCTTTCATTTGGTGCAAGGATTCCCTTCATCCTTCTCAAATACTCAGGATCTCTTTACTGCTCCTCTTATTCACTATTCACCAGCACTGGTGATTTTTCTTCTAGTTCAGTGGTTTTCAAACTGTGGTCCACGGACCCTGGGATCTGCAGTCTCTGTCTCGGGGGTCCACGAAAGATGACTATGATCAATTAAAACTATGTGAATACCCACACTTACTATTCAAAGGGGTCTGCACCTCCATTGGAAATATTTTAGGGGTCCACAAATGAAAAAAGGTTGAAAACCATGGAGCTGAGCTGTGATTCTCATAAAGGCAGGCACAGGTGCCCAGATTGAAATAAAACATTTTTATTATTTTAGAAACCTTGGGCATAAATGCTCAGTCTGGCGGGGTCTGATAGATGAAGAATCTGACTACAAAAGAGCTGGATAAATAGAAGTGGCTTGCTAAGGCATTATGCTGCCCTCTAGGCACTGGAGGTCTAGACAGAAGATCATGGTTGAATGGGATGAGCACAGAACCACAGGGATGCAATTCTCCATTTCTGATTTGGTGATTTTCCACTGCAGACTTGAAAAAAACCCCAAAGACTTAATCTCTGAACTCAGTATGATCCAAGATGCAGAACAGTCCAAGTTCATACTGACCCACTGGCCTTAGGAAGCTTGATTAATTTAATAGATTCATAGTGTTTAAAGCCAGAAGGGATCATTAGAGCCTCTAAGTTTGACCTCTTTAGCATTTACCTCTTAATCTCTGTATCAAATAACATGCATTTGGCTAACGGTCTCTGTGCTGTTCCATATGAAGAACACCTCACCCACCTACTCCTGCTCTATCTGAGACAACTCCCGAAAATGAAAGAACATAACTGCCTTAGACCAGCCCTGCATGTACATCCAGCACCACCATGAGCTCTGCCTTGAGCGAGCATATTGGCATGGACACAGGGCCGCTCCAAGGTAGTTACAGTCTCATTGGGGGGTGGATTTTGTCATGCATGCTGTGGCAGTGAGTGGATGGAACAAGTTTAATGGCAACATTCCTAGACACAGCATGGAGGCAGGGCAGACCTGCCCTAAATCACAATTCATGTTCAAATGAAACATCTCTTCTAGGCAGGCATCTGGGCTTGAACTGGACATATTAAAAGATGGAGAATCAAATGCTTCCCTTGGTAGTTTGTTCCAGTAGTTAATCACACTCAGGGTTCAATACTTGTGCCTTGGCTCCAATTCAGAGTGTCTGCTTTAGTTACCTGCCATTGGTTCTTGTTCTGCCTTTCTCCACTAGTTTAAAAAGACCTACAGCATTTTCTTGCACTAGTTTAAAAAGACCTACAGCATTTTCTTCTGGCAAAAGTACTTACTAAGTCACCTTTCAATCTTCTTTTAGATAGGCTAAACTGACTGAGCTCTAAGCCTCTGATTGCATACTACATTTATTAAAATTTTTCTCTGTGCCTTCTCCAAGTTTTCAAAATCTTTTCCAAAAAGTGGAGGTGAGTACTGGTTGCTGTATTCCAGAACTGGGTTCTGCAGTGCCATACACAGAGGTAAAAATCATACCATTATTCCTTTCTATGATACTCACTACTCCCCATTTATACAACCAAGGAATGAATTACTCCTTTATGTTGAAGCTTTGCATTGGGGGCCTGTATTCGGTTCTGTCATAACCCAATGATTTTTAGTGACTCAGCACATTGGAATTTTCCCGCCACATGGAGCTTTCTTTGCATGGTGGATTTCTCAGCAGCAGAGAGAAACCCCCGGTGCAAAAGAGTTCCCGCCACACGTATGCAAATTTGTGCCCCACTCAATTCTAAATTATTCCTACCTGGCGGCTAGCGATTGGTTTGCTAGCCGCATAAAAGGTTAGAGCAGTTTCCGCCCAAGTTGGAGGACTCCACAACCATCTCGTGGGGAACTCTAAGCGCGCTGTGGAGCCTAGCAAACTCCGCGTGTGTCTTGGAGGAGGATATAGGGGCCTGATCAGCTTCTAGCCACTCCCCGTCATAGTGGAAAATTTGACGTATCCCCCGTGTTCAGCGTGTGGAGGCGTACATTCTCGGTTCGGTGCGAGAAGAGATCTCACTTCTGTTTGTTTGTGTGCAACTGTAACTCAAGCAAGTTTCCTCCCTGCACTGTGACCATCGGCAGTGTAAGTAAAGCTTTCTTTGTACAACCAATACGCTTCCGTGCCTAACTCTACTCCGTCGTGGAAAAACTCCACCTGACGGGGGGCAAGAAGGGAGCCACGCGGAGGAGCCGGAAAAGACGGGCGGAGCTTCAAAAGAACAAGCAAGAATCCATCCAGCGGTCCTGCCCACTGAAGTGACATCGCTTCTGGCAGCCCTGCCTTCTTGCCACGGGGAGGGAGCATCGAGCGGACGAGAGCATCCACCTCTCCTACCAGAAGCAGTAACGGCTCTAGCAGCAGTTTGCCCTGTGACAACGACCTGCCAGGCAACTGATCCACTGAGTACAGTTTGTACTACCACCTATCGTGCTCGTACTCGAACTGAGTTGCAGGAACTGTACGAGGAATCAAAGATCAAACCTGAAGAGACCCTAGCCGTATGGATGGGATGCCTAGTTGTGGAATTTGGGTCCGACTTGCTGGACTTGGAGGAGGCAAGTTTCCTGATCCGGCGGGCCTCGTGGAGCGGAGGGCATGCCATCGACATCAATACAGTGATGTTCAACGTTCATTGGCCCATTCTGCTTCCGGCGCTTGCCGCAGGACAAGTTGGTAGGGAATCTCACGCATGGCATGACGGCCGGCCGGAGAAAGCCAGCGCGGAGCAGCTGTTGCTGGCCATAGTCGGAATCTCATACTGCTCCTGGAACCCCAGAGCATGTGTACTGGGACTGAATCATCCCAGCAGAGAGGGCCATGGCCTCACCGCTATCTGCGAAATCCTGGGACTGTTCCAATAAATTTAAACAGCGTGAAAGCCTGTGTTGAGGTCTATGGAGGAAAGAACACTGTCGTCATCCGGATTTTCCTCAACCCAATGGTTGGTCAACCTGCAAGCAACATTTTACTTCAGCTTTCGCGATTGCGCATCCTGATGAAGTCGAAAACACCCAGCGACTGGGAGCATCAATCTACTATATACCTGATCGAAGCTCAGGGCACAAGCCATAGTGAATCTGATTATCAACCGTTGCCACAGAGAACGCCCAAAGAGCGAATCATGTTTGGATTCCTCATAAAACATTCTGGGCTCACCAAACGACAGCTCCGAGTCCTGGGAGACGCAGGCCAATGGCAACTGGCCTATGAACTGGGTTTTTAGTATCCAAACAAGCTAGACGACGACTCCTCGACGTTGTCATTGACGTTTTTGTCTTGCTGAACGTGGATAAAACCCCGCGGTGC
>NW_005841853.1:942785-953880 GCF_000455745.1 Alligator sinensis
CTTTCTTTGCACGGTGGATTTCTCAGCTGCAGAGAGAAAACCCCGGTGCAAAAGAGTTCCCGCCACACGTATGCAAATTTGTGTCCCACTATTGGTCAATTCTAAATTATTCCTACCTGGCGGCTAGTGATTGGTTTGCTAGCCATATAAAAGGTTAGAGCAGTTTCCACCCAAGTTGGAGGACTCCACAACCATCTCGTGGGGAACTCTAAGCGCGCTGTGGAGCCTAGCAAACTCCGCGTGTGTCTTGGAGGAGGACATAGAGGCCTGATCAGCTTCTAGCCACTCCCCGTCATAGTGGAAAATTTGACGTATCCCCCGTGTTCAGCGTGCAGAGTCGTACATCGACGACTCATCTCGGTTCGGTGCAAGAAGAGATCTCACTTCTGTTTGTTTGTGTGCAACTGTAACTCAAGCAAGTTTCCTTCTTGCACTGTGACCATCGGCAGTGTAAGTAAAGCTTTCTTTGTACAACCAACACGCTTCCGTGCCTAACTTTACTCTGTCGTGGAAAAACCCCACCTGACGGTCCGGGCTACTGGCCATAGCCTTAGACCGCCCTCGGTCCTGACAGGTTTCTTGTCCATCATGACCCTTACATCCTTTTCAGAATCACTGCTTTCCACAATCCTGTCCCCTATTCTACAGGTATATCCTGCATCCTTTGTTCCCAAGAAAAAATACTTTGCATTTAGGTCTATTAAAATATATTTTTAAAAGGGCTCAGTTGATCCAATGATCCAAGGTGCTCTGTATGACTGCCTTGTCCTCATGAGGATTTGGCACCTGGGTAATATGTGTGTTCCCCAGAAGTTTTAACAGCAGCTATTTTATACATTTACTGCTAGATTGTTGATGAAGACGTTAGGCCCACTACTAAGCCCTGCTACATAAGTGGTGAACCTAATACTGATCAATGCGAATGCAAATAGGAATGCTTGAGAGGGATCCCCTATTGAGATCTGTCACATAGCCAACATTAAATTCACTTAACATGTCTGAATGTCATGCAGTATTGGAGCCAAGGCACTTTGCCACTATTACATCTCTATCTACTCTTACCATATTATTTTATTTTTCTGAGATTACATGGTTTGACAAGACCTGGTTTTCAAAAAAACCCTTGTATATTGACTAGTATTAGTTATATTTTAATTCATTAGCCGTTCACCGCTATATGATTTTCTCTATTATTTTGTTTAGGATGTCAGGTCAAAAAATTCAAAGGTGCTTGTCTCATCCCACTGATCTTTATTTTTTTTTAATATTGCCATAACATGATGCCTTTTGAAGTCTTCTGGAATTTCCCCAGTTCTCCAAGACACTAACAATGGAGATAGGCGGCTCAGCTCCTTAGCAGCTCTTGGGTAAAAACCATCTAGACTAATTTACATTAAATTATCTCCACAAGACTTTTCTTTAACAGTCTCAGTTATTCATAGTCAAGAAGGAAGACGGATGGCCCAGGGCTATAAATGCTGGCTTGGAACCTGAAAGGTTTACATTCCTTTTCCTATCCTGCTGCTGCTATCCTGCATGACCTTGAGCAAGTCACTTTAGTTAGTATCCCTTAGTAGGCCCCACAGAGGAAGTATTTGTTTTGCAAATTCTCCAGTTCCTCTAACACCACTGACACCAACATTGAGTTGGTATGATGACCATCAAATTAATGAACTGGGAAATACTTCTTCACCCTCATTGGGAGGGGTACATCATCCTGCTTATTTTTATACACATAGCAAATATTAATGGACTATATCTGCTGTTTCAGCATCACTGTCAGCATCTGATGAAGTATGTTATTGCCCATGAGAGCTCATGCCTCTCTGACCTAGTAAGTCTCTTAAGTGCCCTTCTTTCTGCCCTTCTTTCTGAACTGTTATTAATAACTCTCCCTCTCTAGTAACAGATTATACCACTGATTATCAACCAGGCTGCTGTGAGATCCTTTTAAGGGTGCCGCACAATATTAGCAGTGTTAGGTGCAATCACGGATGCACAATTCATAGACAAACCCAGAGATTTCAAATAGGAATCCATAATGTCAAAAACATTCTGACCTGTTGTGGTCTTGTTGAGTACTTTACAACAGAAGAATTACTCTACTATTTTTCTGTAGGCAAAAAAAAAAAGAAGGCTAAGAGCTCTGAGAGGTGTGTACAGTCAAAGAAAGGGTGCCTTGAGTCTAAAAAGGTTGAGAACCTTGCTAGAAAGATTTTGTTCTTGACACACACAATTTTCATTATCCTTCTGCCAGCCAGCCATGGGTTTCTCTCTTATGTTTTCAATATCTCTTCTCAATTTTCTACTCTAGATAAATTCTAATCTATGGGCACATCTATGTGGGCCGATGTAAGGTGCATTAACCATCTTTAAGGCACATTAAAGGTATGGGTCTACACATGTGTGGTCTTAACGCACCTTAAAAATGGCAATTTTAGGCTATTTCTGCCTAAATCTGATACCTGCAAAAGCAGGCATCAAATTCAGGGTGAATAGCTAAAGTTCATTAATGCACGTGTAGACATGCTATGACGCATTAATGCTGTGTATGTTGACTGATTTGGGACTAACTTGAGTCCCAAGTCAGTCTACACACTGTATTAATGCAACTTAGCACATGGACATGTAGATGCTTGCCTAAATTGCCTTAATGCGCATTAGGCAAATGTGCATTAAGCTTAGGCATGCCTAAAAGCATGTGTAGAGATGCCCTATGCTTACCTATTTGGTGCCTCACCATTTAAAATGTATTTTCATACATGCATGCATGCACACACATGCACACAATTTTTAATTGCTACCTCCACTTCACCATTAACTGGAGTTATTTTTAGCCAAAACGATTCTCTTCCTTGATTGTGGAATTGTGGCCTTTTTCCTCAGCTGCAGTGCTCTATGATCAGTAGGCAACTGCAAGACATTTCCTCACTTGTTCCACTACATCTTACCACCAGTGAAGATTTATCTGATGCTTTTATAATCCCATCGCATCTTGCTGTTAAATCTATTTTTTTTCTGCAGGGAAATGGCACACTCTTCTTTAGTTGTTTCTTTAGTGTTTTCTGAATTCTCTGTCTGGTCATCTTAATATGAAGTCACTGATAACCACTTGCCTCAGATGACAAGGCGGTCCATCAAGAAGGCCCCCTCCTGTAGCTTGCTCCAGCTATGCAATCAGGAAAGTGATATGTTATCCTCTAATCTTACAGGATGGTTTTGCTTAGTTAGTTGTATAGTCACAGGGTCCTGACTCTCCATATTCCATAATTTAACCACTTGGCACAGAATTGCACTCCAAGATCTGAGGTTTTAACAAAAAAGAAAAGTTTCTAGCCTTCATTGTGGAGATAAACTTGAAAACATGAACTGCATTTAAACTAATTCAGTCTGCAGAAACTCTGAAACATGTGAATTGCCTCAATTAATCTCAGTCAGGACCTTGTGGATTCCATAGACACAGAATTTGGCTGCCTCCTGCTATGATTTTTTGGCATATAGCTCAAAAGCAGGTAACTATGTCTTGTTGGGAGAGGAATCTTTAACTCTCCAATTTTCCCTCCAAGCTGGTATTTATTAGTGCAGTAGAGCACGCGCTGTCACCTATTCCATGGAACATGCTATTCTCTCAGAGCAAGAATTTATACACATGAAATAGAGGGATAAGGAGTCTGATGTATAAGGCTAACTTGTTAAACGGTCTAGATTAGTGGTGCTCAACCATTTAGCTCTGTGGGCTAGAAGACTGCTGCGGGGCTGGTCCATGGGCTGGATCAAACATCGTGTGCCAGGATCAGGCGCTGGGGCCTGGCACTGTGCGCTCCCTGCACTTTGTACTGGGATCGAGCCCCAGAGGTTGGTGCCACTCCCTCCCACTGGGATTGGGCCCCAGGGGCCTGGTGCCACTTCCTCCCACCCCTATATACCACAATTGGGTGCTGGGGTTTGGCACCGCCTCCATCCAGTGTTGCACATTGGGATCAGGCCCTGGATCCAGAGTGCAGAGCCTGGGGCTCCCCACCAGTTTAGAAATTTGGCAGCAGGGGAGTAGTGCCAGTGCTCTCCAACTGCCAAATTTCCAGACCAATGGACAGCCCCGCAGGTTGGGCATTGAGCACCCATGATTTAAATAGAAACAGGGAGTAAGTCATGCTAGTCTGAAGGCAGGAAGAAGGCTCTGTAGAGGGGCTCGACACAGAGGACTGGCATTCTTAATTCTGTCCTTCCAAATGATATGGAGGATTTCCAAAGACATTGCTGCTGGTAACATGCCAAGGGTTCCAGGTGTTTCCAATAATTGTCAAAATCCTATGAACACCTTCTAGATCAATGAATATATTCACCTATATCTCAGACAGTGTGGGGTGGAGGAATAGGAGAAAAGGATTTACTGTATTTACATATTTACTCAATTCCAAGATGAGCTTGTTTTCCCCATTCAACATGGGGAAAAAACTCCCCTTGTCTTGGAATTAAGTATGAGGTGATGGGGCGGGGGGCAACTCCTACTCACCCTGGCTCTGGCAGGCTCTGTCCTTACTGTAGCCCAGGGCATGGAGCATTTGTTTGCATAGGCCATAGCCCAGCCCAGCCCTGTAGTAGTGGTGGCCACCCCCTATCACCTCCCTACCTCTTGCCCTCTACTACCTGTCCTCCTACTGCCTCCCCCACTTCCTGCTCCACTGCCACAGCTTCCCCTGCTGCAGCGGTTGGGGATATTAATTTAAGTTAACTTTAAGTCTAAAAATGAGACTCTATACATGGAAAATTACAACAAATTTATACATTTTCCATGTATAGAATCTAATTCTTGGGGAGTCGTCTTCAATTCAGGGTCATCTTTGATTTAGGTAAATATGGTAATATCAATAGTCTTCTCATGGCAGCATAATTTAGGAGTTGCTGCTATTGAACTTAAGGGTTGTTGTCATAGAATTTAGACCTTATATGCCACTGATCTCAGCTATGAAAGGCTTTGTCTCTTTAAAGCAGTCTACTGTGCATATAAAAGATTACACATTACAGGGAAAACTAAACACTTTTGTGTAAGCAACTGGAAAACAAACTTGATAACTTTAACATCAGGAATTTCAGGCCTAAAGGGCTAGTAGGATTTGTACTATATACTCAGAGACAATGTTTTCATTTATCTCATTACCATTGCCATGAAAGTCCCCTTTCCAGTGTAAGCTACTTCTAAGCTATCAAAACCCAACTGTTTGGATAGTAGGAGACCCAGGAAATGTTATAATCTACATTTTTACAGGAAATCTAAAGAATTAATCAAATTTCAGACTTCTTTTTCAGATTTATTTTCCCTTAAACTATTTCTAAGTGACATTTCAAAGCTCATTTTGAATCATCCAGCAATTAAAAATGTGAAGGAAAAATGCTGGCAGCGCTTCTATGGAGGTATGGTATAACTCCATAGATAACATGAATATTTTCTATACTCAACAAAAAGAGACAAAGGAATTAAAACATGCATTCATGTTACCACACCAGTTACCACAAGGAGAAAAGAAGTATCTGATTGGGAGGGCAAAGGGTGTCTTTTTATTATTATTTTGCCAATACAGGCTGCAAAGGCAAGAATTTCAATAGATGATAGAGTTAAGATAAAAATTATTGGCTGAAACTACAAAGTGCTCCCTTTCCAACAGAACAAAGATACTTTCACAAAGCTCAAAAATAAATTACAGACTTTCTGGCATGTATACTTACAATAGTTGCTTGCTTCTAGTAGACTTCTTACTTAAGGAGTGCTGGTTTCATTCAAAACACACTGGATGCATTATGTGACCTTGGTCTATTTTGGAGGTTTTAGAGTTTCAAGAACATAATACAGATATTTCAATTACATGTGATATTCATCATTGTTTTCTGTTCTTGAATTGCTGTGTAGGGCGGCTTTGTTCACTTAAACAGCTGGAAGACAATATGATTCTAGCAAGAAGCTTGCATATGTCTTCAAATTTGGAGGAGAGAGAGAGAGAGAGGAAAAGAAAACTTTGGCAGGGAAAGATCTATATAAATCCAAAATATTTTAATTACTTCTGGGGTGATTTCTGCTGAGAGGATTTCTAAAGGCTACAAAGTAGATTTGTAGAGTAAAGAAAAAGAAAAAGACCATGAGAAGCCAGTTTAGTCTAAACACGTTTCATGAAAACCACCACTGATAGAGACAACATACAACTATGGACATCACACACAGCAGATCACAACTTTAGGTGATGTTGAGCTATTATTTATTGTATGTCCCTGCTGTCCAAAAACATCAAGATACACAAGTTGAAATCTGTGCTGTGTTGAATGCAAGTTTCTCTTCTCTCCACCTTGACAGAAATGCAGGAAACAGGACACAGATGTAAATAGACATTAAAAAATTGAAGCACATATGAGATTTGGATCTTGTTGTGGGGGGCTACCTACATACTTGCATTAGCTGCATTAGACCATAGAAAAGTAGGGCTGGAAGATACCTCTGGAGATCATCTATTCTAACCCCTTGCCTGAAGCAGGATCATCACTATCCAAACCACCCCATACAAATCCATTTCTAACCTATTCCTGAAACTACACAGTCATCCTTGTCACACAATAAGACACAGCCTCTAACCTGCCACAGGTAAAGCGGGTAACAGCAGCAGCCAGCATCCTGTTGCTGCAAGGTTTGTTAAAATATGCTCAGGAGATCCAAGGAAGATCATTTTACCTGCACTGATGTTTGACTTCACAATTTTTCACTCTAGAGTTGCTGCTTTCCAGGATGTAGTGCCCACTGACATAGCAGTAAAATCAGACTGCTTACAGAAAGCCATGCCATTACTCAGACATTGCAGGAATAGGCAAGAAAAAATGTTATCCCCTAAGCACTGCAGTAGTTCTTTTTAGAACAGGTAAATCACCTCTTGCTCTTTTTGGATATTTAGGTAGATTATTCACACAGTGCATGTTACATGAGCTGTAAAGACACTGATGTATTTGGAACTGTTCAGTGTTGGTTAGAAAACTAGGTAACTTCATTGGACATGAAGGTTAAATACAGACAATCAAAGAGCCTGAAACAGAATCGATTCAAGTGACGCCACTTTCTCACATCAGTTGGCCAAGGCAGGTGAATGCCTGCACTGGCCAAGGTCAGAAGGTGGGGGAGATCTCTCACACCTCCAAGCTCTGCTGGGCTGCAAATGCCCCAGCCCCGACCCCTCACCAGCCCCCTACCTATCAGCCACAGGCAGGTAGGTGGTGGGGGCAGGAATGGACCCCTGCTTCAGTCCTGACCCCTCCCCCCCAGTTAGGATCTGCACAGTGGGGAGGACTGGAGAGAAGCCCCAGAGGCTGACAGGCCTACCCATTGTGCAGACCCTGGCTGGGGGACTGGAACGGGGTTTCATTCCCCCTGCCAAGGTTGACAGGCAGGGGGCTGATGAGTGGGTGTGGCTGGCATGTTTGCAGCCTAGCAGATCCCCCCACATGCAGCCTGGCTTCACCCCAGTGGGTCTGGGGAGGCTGCTTTAGCTCTGTGACAGCTGGGGATGCTCCCCCCCTCCCCCGCCTGGTTGGAACAGACAAGCTGGGGTGGAGGCTAGCCCACTTGACTTGCAATGTGTCGGGGATTAGCAGAGGGCTGCAATACATCCTGGGATTTCATAGCCATTAGGGCTGGAAGGGACGTCGGAAGATCATCAAGTCCAGCCCCCTGCCCCAAGGGCAGGAAGTCAGCTGGGGTCATAGGATCCCAGCAAGATAAACATCCAATTGTCTCTTGAAGGTGTTCAAAGTAGGTGCTTGAACCACCTCTGGTGGCAGTCTATTCCAGACCTTGGGGGCTCGGACAGTAAATAAGTTCTTCCTTATGTCCAGCCTGAAATGCTCATGGAAGAGTTTGTAACCATTCAGCCTTGTCATCCCTTGGGGCGCTCTGGTGAACAGATGTTCCCCCAGATCCTGGTGAGAACCCCTGATAAACTTACAGGTGGCCATCAGATCACCCCTGAGCCTGCGCTTTCCAGGCTGAAGAGTCCCATGGCTCTCAGCCTCTCAACATAAGGTCTATTTTCCTGACTCTTGATCATGCATGTGGCTCTCCTCTGGACTCTCTCAAGCTTCTCTGCATCCTTTTTGAATTGTGGAGCCCCAAACTGAGTGCGGTACTCCAGCTACGGCCTCACCAAGGCTAAGTACAATGGGAGAATGACATCCTGGGATTTGCAGGAGAAGCATCTATGGATGAAAGCCAGTGTTTTTCTCACTTTACTAGCTGCAGCATCACATTGATGGCTCATGTTCATTTTGTGGTCAACT
Source organism: Alligator sinensis (assembly GCF_000455745.1). Taxonomy (NCBI): domain Eukaryota; kingdom Metazoa; phylum Chordata; order Crocodylia; family Alligatoridae; genus Alligator; species Alligator sinensis. The sequence goes on from NW_005841853.1 coordinate 951,093, forward strand.
GTGACCCCCCAAGTCCCTTTCGCCCATAGTGGTAGCCAGTGTAGCACTGCCGAGCCTATAAGGATGCTGCAGGTTTTTCTTCCCAAGGTGGAGAACCTTGCATTTTTCGGTGTTAAACACCATCAGGTTCTTGTCCACCAATTTCCTGAGCCTGTCAAGGTCAGACTGGATCGCTCTCCTGTCCTCAGCAGTGGACGCTTTACCTCAGAGTTTGGTGTTGTTGGTGAACTTGGCCTGTCCACTTCTGATACCAATATCCACATCATTAATGAAGATGTTGAATAGTGTAGGCCCAAGGACAGAGCCTTGGGGGACCCCACTGGTCACAGGGCACCATGATGACTGACTTCCGTCAACCACCACCCTCTGAATCCTACCACGGAGCCAATTCCCCAGCCAGTGGATCGTGGTGAGGCCGAAGCTGCAATTAGCCACTTTTGCTAAGAGGTGATCATGGGATACCAAAATGAAGACTTCTTTAAAGTCAAGATATGTGACATCAGTCTCTTCTCCCTTGTCCAGGTGATAGGTCATCTGGTCATAGAAGGAAATAAGATTGGTCAAGCAGGACCTACCCACAACAAACCTATGCTGGCTATCCCTCAGGATGTTGCCATTGGCCAGTCTGTTAAAAATGGCCTCTTTGATAATCTTTTCTAAGACCTTCCCCAGGATAGAAGTCAGGCTGATGGGCCTGTAGTTTGCTGGATCCACTTTCCTCCCTTTCTTGAAGATAGGCACCACATTGGCCTTCGTCTAATCTTTGACTTGAAGGTATCCAGCCTCTCGAGGTGTTCCTTCACGAGGTCAGCACTGATGGAGGGTAAGAAATCTCCCTCACCTGGGCCTCCCTGTTCCATAATGGGCAGGAGCATCCCGTGGAACTGGTAAAAGACTGACGCAAAGTACCCATTTAGCAAGTTTGCTTTTTCCTGGGCGTCAGTTGTCAGTTGTCCTATCTGGTTTAGCAGGGGTCTAATATTGCCCTTGCTTTTCCTTCATCTGCCCACATATCTAAAAAAGGCCTTTTTATTGTCCTTGATACTTGTAGCTAGTTGGAATTCCGTTGCAGCCTTGGCTTTCCTGGTTCACTCCCTGCAGGTCTGGACAAGTGCAGAATATTCCTCTTGGAGGTGGATCCAATCCTCCATCCTTTGTAGGATGCAGGAGGACTGAGACCTAACTTGTGCTGGGGGGGGAGGGGAGGTAGGGAGGGGGAGTTTGGGACAGAAGTTAGTTAGACAGGTTTAACCTAAATCAGTTATGTATGATACTACATCCATCCAGGTCTGTCTTAAACCAGTTTTAGCCATTTTGAAACTGGTCTATGTGCACTGAACTTCTTTTCTATTACAGGCTTAAACCAGTTTCTGATTACTTATACCAGTTTATGTGTAATGTCTGTCCCTATCCTATTAGTTCTCAACCATTCACATGGAAAGATGAGTATTTGAAACAGATCACTGGTGTTTTACTGCAATTAGATATTCTTTAAAAGGGAAAGTGATGTTTTCTCAGTGTTTTGCATCCATGGAAATGCAAACATTGTACTTCCTTGGAGACTACACAGTCTACATAAAGTTGGTAAGAGAAGAATTGAAGGGGCAAAGTAACTTATCCTGTCACACCAGGTCATAGGAAGACTCAAGGAATAGAAGCTATGCCTCCTTATCCCCACTTATGTGTTCTTTTTACTGAATGACAAATTAGTGTGTAGCGTAACTTGATGTTGGACATGCACTCCTCATTTTGTACCCATTTCTGGATGCAATTCAGAGCATTGTTGACTCCCATTAGAGGCCTTGAATTGCCTCAGGTATGTGAGGTCCTAGAACACTTGACTGTATTAACCATCTCCAGGATAAATCCTGAGTTCTTATCAGAAGAGCTCTTAATGACAGCTTTCACAGTCAGCTGTCAGAGACTGCATTCAAGGCTACCAGCAGCTTGTCTGGGCCAAGGGTCAGGGTGAACTGACTGAGACTGGTCCACTTTTTTCCTTGGAGCCTGGTTTTGAGGTCTTGGTATTCAGTGCATCTCAGAGCAGGAGCTAGGGTAAAGTCTGAAATGGCCTCACATGTGAACTTCTGTCTCTGGAACAGTAGGTAGGGCACGTTCATTCCTAACTCATTCCAGAGAGTCGTAGTGGATGGGTCGGTATTGACCTGGAAGGGTGTGGGCAGTGGGGTCCCGCAGGGCTCGGTCCTTGGACCGATACTCTTCAATGTCTTCATCAGCGACTTGGACGAGGGAGTGAAGTGTACTCTGTCCAAGTTTGCGGATGACACAAAACTGTGGGGAGAAGTGGACACACTGGAGGGCAGAGAACAACTACAAGCAGACCTGGGCAGGTTGGACAAGTGGGCAGAACACAACAGAATGCAATTCAACAAGGAGAAATGCAAAGTGCTGCACCTAGGGAGGAAAAATGTCCAGCACACCTACTGCCTGGGAAATGACCTGCTTGGTGGCACAGAAGGGGAAAGGGATCTTGGAGTCCTAGTGGACTCCAAGATGAACATGAGTCGTCAGTGTGACGAAGTCACCAGAAAAGCTAATGGCACTTTATCGTGCATCAGCGGATGCATGACGAACAGAACCAAGGAGGTGATACTTCCCCTGTATTGGGCGCTGGTCAGACCGCAGTTGGAATACTGCATGCACTTTTGGGCACCACACTTCAAGAGGGATGTGGATAACCTGGAGAGGGTCCAGAGAAGGGCCACACGTATAGCCAAGGGCTTGCAGGCCAAGCCCTATGAGGAGAGGCTGGGGCAACTGGAGGTCT
>NW_005841853.1:954092-1043725 GCF_000455745.1 Alligator sinensis
TCAAGAGGAGGTTGGATATGCATCTAGCTGGGGTCATCTAGACCCAGCACTGTTTCCTGCCCATGCAGGGGGTCGGACTCGATGATCTATTGAGGTCCATTCCGACCCTAACATCTATGAATCTATGCATCTAACTCTCTATAGTGGTGGTGCTCAACCTTTCTCTCTAGAGAGCTGAATGGGCATTGGTGTTTGGTCCGTGAGCTAGATCTGGCTGGTGGTCCCAATCCAGCATCCGGAGAAGGTACAGTAGGCACCTTCCAGCCATGGGCAGGAGGGCAGTGCACAACCCAGTCCCACAGGGGATGGGGGCTTGACCTGGTTCTGCAGGAGGAGGAAGGGATGTGGCTTTACCCTATGGGAGGAAGGGGGTGTGACCTGGCCTCAAGGCAGCCATGTGGGGGCAAGGGGGCGTGGCCAGCCCCAGTCCAGGGCCATGGGGGAAATGGATGTGGCCCAGTTCCAAGCCAGTCCTGTGTCTGGGGGGACAGCACGTATGGCCTGTCCCCATACAGGGGAGGGGGCATGGCCCAGTCCTGATACAGCTGCAGTGGGAGGGTGCATGGCTCAGCCCTGTAGGGGAAGGGGTTGCTGCCATGCCTGGCCCCAACCAGCTTTGCAGGGCTTGGGGTTTGGGAATTTAACACAGGGCAGGGTGACCATATTAATAGTCACTGCTCCACCACCACCAAATTTCCTGACCCATGGGGAGCCCCACAAGCCATATGTGATGGCTCCATGGGCCATGGACCAGAGGTTGAGCAACCCTGTTCTACAAGACCTGCCACTGTCAATGTTTAGACAAACCTGGGCAACCCTAACCAGTTCTGGTCAATTGCATGGGGACCAAACTCAGCAGTCAGGACTCCAAGGTTAAATTCTTGGCTCTGCCAGTGACCAAATATGTAATAATAAGGAGCTTATTTATCTCTGTAGATTTTATTTTCTTTTTGCCAAAAATGTATTGCAGCTCATACCACTGAAAACAATACAATTGCTCACTAACGGCTGGCTCCAATACACGGTGAAGACAATGGAAAGAATCTTATTGACTTTAATGGATCAGTCCCCACATGAACATTTTGTATCACAGCACTAGGATACCAAGACAAAAGATACTGAAAACTTAATGCGATCAATCGTCCAAGTCAATCCAAAGCCCTTTCTTATGAAACATACACAGCATCGTTCAAACAACTGTGGCTTATTTTTTGTTCTTCCCACTCCTCACTTTTGTTTTGTTTCATTTTGAATACTTCAGTGTTTTGTGTTTTGAAAGCTGGCCTATTTTCCTTCACAAAGCAGCAGATTCAGTTGGTGGTATAAATGCTAAATCAGCATGTGTCAAACTTGTTAAACCTTTTTTATGCCGAGCCTTGAAGGACCTGATAAAATAAAGCTGTAAAGATATGCGTTTTAATAAAACATTATTCATGCACTGTTAGTCCACGAAATATTCCCATGAACTGTATAGAAATGAAAAGCAACATTTCTCTGGCCTAAAGCTAACTTTTTATGATTCCCTGGGTAATTTTTCTTTTCTTTAATACGACTTTATTTATTTTACATTAAGCTTTCAGAAATGGGACGGTATTTTCCTTGACACATTTTTATGTGGTTTTTTAGCCTGACCTTTTACATCATTCTCCATCTAGAGGAAACTTAATAGATACATGGAAATCTGGAAGGATAAAGGATAAATGCTGACAGCCTTGGACACTGATCAAATGGTGTAGACAACAGCTCTTTTAAGACAGAAAGGATGGCTTTCTGGTTGAGACACAGGGTTGGGACATCTGGATTCTGTTGCTGGATATTCCAGGCTTGCTGTGTGACTTAACCTGTCTGCCTCAGTTCCTGTTTCATAAATACCATCATTACCATTTTACTTTTCCCATGCTTTTGTCCATTTAAATAGTAAAATCATTCAGACAGGAACCGTCTTGCCCAATGTTAGTTCAATGTATAGCACAATGGGTCATAAAGTCATAAAGCAGTAGCGCTGGAAGAAGCCTTGAGAGGTCATCTAGTCCAATCCCCCTGCCTGAGACAGAATCTATCTAAACCATCCCATACACATGATTTTCTAACCTCTTAGCAAAACTAGGTCAATCCTAAAATAACACAAGACACACACCCTAATCTGCCAAAGGAAGGGGACCTCAGCAGCCAACGTCATGCTGATGCAAAGGCTGTTAAAAATACATTCAAGAGATCCCAGGAAGAAGGACATGCCCTCCACTTCAGAGGAAGACAAAACCCCCACAGTCTATACCAATCTGACCATTCACCTCGTTTGGAGCCTCTATGTATTACTGTAACACAATAAATAACTTTTTATTTAGGCACTGTTCAATATGTTGGTCTATCACTTCCATCTTTTAAGAAGAGACATTTTTGAGACAGAGGGTTTCCATGATGGTTGCAGGGCAAAACTAATTAAAGTCATGAAGCTTGGGTTTTTTTCTCTCCTCTATCTCTTGCTCCTAAGCATCTCCAAGTTTTCATTAGTATTCAAATCATGGTGGTACCCCAGGCTTTTCGGTTGTGTTCAGAAACAGGCAAAGAACTAGTCAAAAACTAGAGCAGTGGTTCTCAACCAGGGTGCCTGGGCACCATGGGGTGCCACAGGAAGTATGAAGAGATAAGTTGATAAGTACAGGTTCAGGCTCAAAAGTCCATGCTGGAGGAAACCTCCTGGACTGTAGAGGAAGGGCTGCCAGAGGTTGTGCTAGAAAAGGAAGAGGGCATGGACTCCCAGGAATGTGGAAGCTGAAAGCTTGTATCTTCTGGCAGCAAAAAAAATCATCATTTCCATGTGCAGTTGTTTGCCTGGAGAAGAGATATGGAGTGCTAGCAACAGAGGAGGAGGAGCACATTTCATTGATGGAAGAAGGCAGGCCAGGAATCCTTAAGGTGGGAAGGATCAAGACCACTGCCATGAAGAGGAAGTGACTGATAGTGGTGGTTGGAGACTCCCTTCTGTGGGGTATGAAGGGATCCACCTGCTGTCCTGACTGATAGGTCTACCGGTCTGCTGCTTCTCTGGATCCCGGATCTGAGATGTCATAGAAAGATTACCGAGACTCATTCAACCCTTTGACTGACCCCAGGATGTTAATCCATGTGGGCACCAATAATACTACCAGGGGTGACCCTGAGCAGATGAAGAGTGGTTACAGGGCTCTGGGTGCAAAGGTGAAGGAGCCGGGGGTATAGGTGGTGTTCTCAATCTTTCTGGTCAAGGGGAAGGGTCCTGGCAGGAGTGGATGCATCCTGAAGATCAGTGCATGGCTGTGCAGGTGTCGCCAGCAGGGATTTGACTTCTTCAAACATGGGATGTTGTTCCAAGGATTGCTAGGAACAGATGGGATCCACCTAACAAAGAAAGGGAAGAGCATCTCTGTAGACAGGCTCACTAACGTACTGAGGAAGGCTTTAAATTAGGCTCACAGGGGGATAGAAAACAAAGCCCTGAGGTAAGTGGGGAAGCAGGAGACCTGGAGGAAGCAGAAGCAGGAGGGAGCAAGAAGAGAGGCCTCATTCTTTGTAAGAAAGCAGGGCAATTGGCTTGTCACATTGGGTGTCTATACATAATTCAAGAATCCTGGGAAACAAGCAGGAAGAATTGCAAGTCCTTGCACAGTCAAGGAACTATGATGTGATTGGAAAAACAGAGACTTGGGGGGATAGATCACATGACTGGAGCACTGTCATGGATAGGTACAAACTATTCAGGAAGGACAGGCAGGGGAGAAGAGGAGGAGGAGGTGCACTGACTGTAAAAGAGTTGTATGATTTCTCAGAGCTCCAGTATGAAACTGGAGATAGTCCTGTTGAATGTCTCTTCATTAAGGTTAGAGAGGAGAGAAACAAGGGTAATGTTATGGTGGATGTCGGTCTTAGACCACCAGACCAGGAGGATGAAGTAGATGAGGCTTTCTTCAGACAACTGCAGAAGTTTCCTGGTCACTGGCCCTGGTTCTTATGGGGGTGTCAAGGCGGAGTCCTCCAAGGAGGGCTGTGATCTCCTTAAGGCCCCCTCTTCCATGCCAAGTTGGCCCAAGGGCACCCTCGGTTTCTCACCTGCCACGTCTTTGCTGTTAGATAAGGTTGGGAGGCTGCCTCACGTCTTCTTGGACACGGTTTGCTGTGACCTTTGTCCCCTTGGACCCCCAGACTCCTCGTGGGTCTTGTCCTGCAAATGGGTGCCCTGGGCACCCTAGCCTTATGGGCTACACGTGGCTCCAGCCACCCCTGATACCACGCCCCAAGCCTTGCAGATGGGATAGACGTTGGTCTGTCAAAATACACTCACCTGCTCTCTGGGGCCTCCTCTGTACACTCGCCTGCTCTGGGTCTTCTCTAGAATACTGCCTCTCTCTTGGGGCTCTCTCTCTAATGCTGCCCTTTTCCTAGGGCTCTCTATGCCCACTCTGGGCCTTCTTGGTAGTGTCGCCCCTCTCAGGGTCCTTCTCTGTAATATTGCCCCTCTCTGGGGCCTTCCCTATGAAGCCGTCCCTTTCCTGGGGACTTCTATGCCCACTCTGGGACTTCCTGGTTAAGCCACCTGTCTCTCGAGCCCACCACACTGCTACCCCCTTTCTCCAGGGCTCACCGCACCACCACCCCCTCTCGCTGGGGTTTACTGCAGTACTCTGCCCTTCTCCGGGGTTTACCGCAGTACTCCGCCCTGCCTCAGGGGCTCACCAAGCCCGCAGTAGGGCTTCTCAGTAGTACCCCTTCTCTGGGGCTCGCCACACCCGCACTGGGGCTTCTCAGAAGTGCGACCCCCCCCTTCTGGGGCTCACCGTGCCCAACTTGGGCTACTCAATATGGTCCCCTCTCTGCGGCTCACCACACCCATGCCTGGGCTTCTCTAAAGTGCCCCTCTCTAGGGCTGGGGTCTATACACCCTGGATGCTGCGCCCTCCTGGGCACCGGGGTCCTCACACTCCGCTGTGAGGCCCCTTTAAGGATACTGCGCCCTCACTGGTGCTGGGGTCCCCACGCCACTGTGGGTCCCTTTATGAGTATGCTGCGCCTGCTCTGGCGCTGGGGTCCTCACACTTCGTTGCAAGTCCCCAATGAGGCCTCCTCCAACCCCTTATAGCCTCACCCAAACCACCGGTGTAATACATAACAACACAAACTCGAGCCTCCTGGCTATAACTCAAACATACGCCCTCTGGCTATAACAACATTGCTCAACTCTGATCTTGCTGTTAGGCTTCTCCTCGCATCCTAACTCCAGGAGCTCCTGCCCCTCTGGCTGCTGGCAGGGAACTGCCAGCCTGGCCTCAGCCCTGGGCTTTATGAGGGCCAGGCCCTGCCCCTTCCAGTCAGCTGACTTCCTGGTTGCCCCGGGCAACCCACAGCTGTGCTCATTATTCCCTGCCAGGGCTCTCTCTCCCTGGCAGTTTCCCCTCTCTAGGAGCAGGGCACCGAGGTGCCCTGCAACAGGGGGTATTCAATCACCCTGACATCTGCTGGGAGGGCAATACAGCAGTGCACAGGCAATCCAGGAAGTTTTTGGAGAGTGCTAGGGACAACTTCCTGGTGCAAGTGCTGTAGCAGCCAACTAGGGGCCCTGCTCTTCTTGACCTGTTGCTCACAAACAGGAAATTATTAGTGGGGAATGTAGTAGTGGATGGTTTCCAGATCACAGGCCCTGGTTCTTATGGGGGACTTCACCCGGACATCTTCTGGGAGGAGAAGACAACAGTACACAGGCAATCCAGAAAGATTTTAGAGACCATCGGAGACAACTTCCTGGTTCAAATGTTGGACAGGCCAATGAGGGGCCATGCTCTTCTTGACCTACTGCTTACAAACAGGGAAGAATTGGTGAGAGATATAGAAGTAGATTGCAAGTTGGGAAGCAGTGACCATGAGATGATTGAGTGCAGGATCCTAATCTAGTCCCAACCCCCTGCTCAAAGTAGGACCATCCCCAAGTAGAGCATCCCAGCCAAAGCTTTGTCTATCTGGGTCTTAAAAATCTCCAAGGATGGAGATTCCCCCACCTCTCTGGGTAATCTGTTCCAGTGTTTTACTACCCTCCTAGTGAGAAAACTCTTCCTAATATCTAACCTAAACTTGCCTTCCTGCAACTTCAGATCATTGCTCCGTGTTCTGTCATCTGCCACCACTGAGAACAGTCTCACTGCATCCTCTTTTGAACTCTCCTTCAGGTAGTTGAAGGCTGCTATTAAATCCCCTTTCAATCTCCTCTTCTCTAGACTAAATGAGCCCAGTTCCCTCAGTCTTTCCTCATAAGTCATGTGCCCCAGCCCCATCACCATTTTAGTTGCCTTCCATTGGACTCCAATTTGTCCACATCCTTTTCATAGTGGGGGGCCCAAAACTGAACACAGTACTCCAGATGTGGCTTCACCAGTGCAGAATAGAGGGGAATAATTACTTCCATCAGTCTTCTGGCAATGCTTCTACTAATGCAGCCAGTATACTGTTAGCATTCTTGGCAACAGGAGCAGACTGTCATATTCAGCTTATTGTCCACCGTAACCCCCAGGTTATTTTCTGCAGAGCTGTTGCCCAGCCAGTCAGCCCCCAGCCTGTCTTTGTGCATGGGATTCTTCCATCCTAAGTGCAGGACTTTGCACTTGTCCTTGTTGAATCTCATGAGATTTCTTTTGGCCCAATTCTCCAATTTGTCTAGGTCACTCTTAATCCGAGCCCTACCCTCCAGCTTTCACCAGCTTGGTGTCATGTACTACTCTCATCAGCTTGGTTTCATGTGCACACTTGCTGAGGGTGCACTCAATGCCATCTTCCCAGTTGGTGATGAAGACAGTGAACAAAACTGTTCTCAGGACCGACCCCTGGGGCACACCACTTGATACTGGCTGCCAACTAAACATTGAGCCTAATCCGAGCCCTACCCTCCAGCTTTCACCAGCTTGGTGTCATGTACTACTCTCATCAGCTTGGTTTCATGTGCACACTTGCTGAGGGTGCACTCAATGCCATCTTCCCAGTTGGTGATGAAGACAGTGAACAAAACTGTTCTCAGGACCGACCCCTGGGGCACACCACTTGATACTGGCTGCCAACTAAACATTGAGCCATTGATAACTACCTTCTAAGCCAGATGCTCCAGCCAGTTTTCTATCCACTTTACAGTCCATTCATCCAGCCTGTACTTCCTTAGCTTGCCTGTGAGAATGTTGTGGGAGTCTGTATCAAAAGTCTTGTTAAAATCAAGGTATATCCACATCCACTGGTCTCCCTGCATTCACAGAGTGAGTCATTTCATCATAGAAGGCTGGTCAGGCATGACCAGCTCTTGGTGAATCCATCAGGTTGGTAAGGCATGACCTGCTCTTGGTCAATTCATACTGACTGTTTCTAATCATCTTCTCCTCTAAGTACTTCAAGATGGATTCCTTGAGGATCTGCTCCATAATTTTTCTGGGGACTGAGGTGAGACTGACTAGTCTGTAGTTCCCTGGATCCTCCTTTTTTCCATTTCTTAAATATGGACACTGTTTGCCCTTTTCCAAACATTCAGGACCTCTCCTGATTGCCATGAGTTTTCAAAGGTGATGGCCAATGGCTCTGCAATCACATCAGCCAACTTCCTCAGCACCCTCAGGTGCATCCCTTTTGGCCCCATGGACTTGTACACTTCCAGCTTTTCCAGGTAGTCCCTAACCTGTTCTTTCACCACTAAGGGCTGCTCATCTCCTCCCCAAACTGTGCTGCCCAGTGCAGTAGTCTGAGAATTGGCCTTGCCTGTGAAGATTGAGGCAAAAAAGGCATTGAGCAATTCAGCCTTTTCTGCTTCCTCTGTCACAAGGTTGCCTCCCCCATTCAGTATGGGACCCACACTTTCCCTGATTCTCTGTACATATTTGTAGCAACCCTTCTTGTTACCCTTCATGTCCCTTGCTAACTGCAACTCCAATTGCGCTTTGGCTTTCCTGACTTCATCCCTGCATGCTCATGCTATGTTAAACCAGGTTTATATTAAACCAATTTGGGCCATTTTGAAACTGGTTTATGTGCACTGAACTTCTATTTTGTTACAAGTTTTAACCAGTTTCTGATTACTTAAACCTGTTTATGTGTAACTTCTGCTCCTCTCCTTGAAGTCTGCTTTTCTGAAGTTCAGGGTCCTTACTTTGCTGCTCTCCATCTAGGAGGAGCAGGATTCCCAGCCAGGGGGCAAGGGAAGGAGGTGGCCTTTTTGTGGTGGCACCACCCCTTGTTGTTGATTGGCCAAGGGGTCCAGCAGCCCCACCCCTTGCTGCTGACTGGCTGAGGAGGAAGTGGTGCCACCACTCACCATTGGTTGGCCAAAGGGACCCGCCCCTCACCAAAGGGATATTCTGTATTCTGGGGATGTGCCAGTGGCCACCTTAGCTCCAGATCTGGTGATAAGTAGATACGGGAAGACCCAGGCTCTCCCTGCCTGGCTGTTTCCCCACTCTCCACTGTCTGAAGCACTGTAATAAATAAATTAGTTTTTGAAATGGGATTCTACTCAATTCACAAAAGTTATGGAGGAGTGTCCTAAATCCAACAAAGGGTGCCCTGAGTATAAGAAGGTTGAGAACTACTGCAGTAGAGGTTCCTCTGGACCACAGGACAAAATAATACCTTTGATAAATCTCCTGTATTGGTCTAGCTATTAACTAAACATAGGATCTAGTAGTCAGAAGCCAGCATCTCTGAAGTAAACTCCCCAGATAAACCAGAATAAACAAAAATAGCCTTGATATTCACAGGTGAGGCTGGCAAACTTCCAGGCTCCTAGGTAAAAAATGAAAAACAGGTGTCCTGGAAGTTCTCATCTTTACAGATTAACTTTTCTGTGTAGGTCTCTCTATTAGCACTTCTCTTGCTAGTGAATCATGATTTTTTTAGGGCTCAACTGCCTTTCCTGAGCTCCTCTGAATTCAGAGCAACACTCCTAGATCCAAGGTTTCCCTTTTGCTCTATTGTCTCTCTGTTCAGATTCTCTCTTCTTTCTTTATTAGGGACACAGAGAGGGTGATTCATGATTGTGAAAGTCTTCTTGGGGATTTCAAAAGGTCTGTGTGACCCAAAGTTAGCAAGAACAGCTTCATCCCCAGACCTTCCTGTACCAGCACTGAATTCGGGCAGTCCTTCTCCTAGGGACAGACAACTAAAGTTTAATATCTCTGTCTGTGAAGGGAGGCTTTGAAAAGACTGCATGGAAAATGTGCCTTAGGAAAGGAGGAATCATATATTAGTTCCATAATACTCCTGAAGCATAACTGTCCAGCAGATAGGGAGTGTAGGATCATGAAAATCCTAGTGACTGCATGAGATAATTGCCTTTAATTTGACATAATAGTGTATAAGGTTCTTCCATTAAGCAAAAAAAAGGAAAAAAAAAAACAAAGAAAAAAATATGTGTGGGCAGAGCAGCTGAAACACTGTTTGGGATGTAGTTTTGCCCTTCACTTTAGGTACTAGGAACACATAGCAAGAAACCTATTATTTTTTCCCTGCTTGAGAATATTTTTTCCTGTCTTGAAGGAGCCCCACTGTTCTTCCCTCCTTCCCACACCTGCTCCCTCTCTTCTTTTACAGCTGAGCTAAAAAGTAAAGCTATAAAATTTAGAACCACATACTTTGGATATCTGGCTCCTGAGAATGGTAGGTAGGAAGGATATTTTACAAGACAAATTTTAGGGCTTCCTTCAGTGAACATTTACGCATGTGAGTAACACAGCTGCTGCAAGTGAATTTGCTGAAACCCAGTCAGCTGTGAATGTCAAATCCACATCTCAGCACAGATTTCATGGTATTTGGATCCATGGTTCCATCTCTACTAAAAATAAAGTTGTCCAATGTAGAAACTACTGAATAGTGACTATGAATGAGCACTGGACAAGGCCTCTGGAGATAAGTTTTATTCCTCTAACTGGTTTACTGAGTAGTCCTGAGCAACTTACTTCCCACTTCCCCATAATGATAATGAGAGAGGCCATTTAATAGGAGTGTTGAGAATAAACAATAAGGATAGGTAATACCTAATACCTATAAGTGCTGTAAACATGAATTCTTCACAAAATTGGAAGCTGAAAAGGCCTAAGTAACAGGGCGCAAACACTTCTCATACATATCCATGGCTGAGCTCAAGTCTTCCAAACAGAATTTGGAATAGTTCTGCATTTGGCATACGTTCACTGCACTGCTACAGAGCACAGTCTCAGAAGAACGTTGTATATAAAAGCCTACTTTACTTTTAGCTTTAAAACACAATGGCCTAATGAAATCATGCAGCAGTATTTTCATCTGTAATATGATACAATAAGGATAGGTATTAATATAGCATGGTCAGGAAATGGGGAAAAATACTGATGGGCTGGGTAAAAATTTGGCAAAACCAAAATTTGGTCGAACTAAAATTTTAGCCCAAGTTCATGGTATTTGGATCCATGGTTCCATCTCTACTAAAAATAAAGTTGTCCAATGTAGAAACTACTGAATAGTGACTATGAATGAGCACTGGACAAGGCCTCTGGAGATAAGTTTTATTCCTCTAACTGGTTTACTGAGTAGTCCTGAGCAACTTACTTCCCACTTCCCCATAATGATAATGAGAGAGGCCATTTAATAGGAGTGTTGAGAAATGCTCTACAATAAGGATAGGTATTAATATAGCATGGTCAGGAAATGGGGAAAAATATTGATGGGCTGGGTAAAAATTTGGCAAAACCAAAATTTGGTCGAACTAAAATTTTAGCCCAAGTAGAGAAACTCCAGCAAAATTTCAGAAAATGAACATTTCCAGAAAACAAACTTTAATAGAGAATTTGAAAACTAGATCTGGTGATAAATCTGTTCTTATTTTTTTATAGGTACTCAGTATTGTGGACCTATTTGCAAGCAAAGAAAATTTGAAGGGGTATGATGGGAAAGCAGCTTAACTCTGGGATAGGGCTAGAGTGCCATAGGACAGCAATAAATGATGCAAAAGGGAAAATAATAGGTTGAAATGCTAAATATGTCCAAGCTATGTCTATGAATGTGAGAAGTATGGGGAGCAACATGATACGCTGGAAGTCACAGTCTATGAAAAGAACTATAATCTGACTGGTATCACAGAGACCTAGTGGGACAGCTCTTATGACTAGGAAGTCAACATTGAGGGCTACCCTGTTTTGGAAGGATAGCGTTGGGAGAAAAGAAGGTGGTGTTGCCTTGAATGTCAAAAATGCATACAAAAGTTCACTGGTTCAGGAGAAAGAAGATAGCAGAGCAGAGTGCATTTAGGTAAAGATAAAAGACTAAAGATACAGCTCTGATATAACAGAGCGTGTACACTAGGGCTGTGTGAAATTTTGCTGTGTTTCATTTTGAAGCTGTTTCAATGCGTTTTGAACTAGAAACAGTGAAATCGAAATGAAACAAAAAACTTCGAAACAGCTTCAAAACGAAATGAGGACACTCAAAACTTTTTGAAAGTTTCGAAACATTTCAAGTTTTGAAGCAGCCCAGTGGCAGGAGGCAGGAGATAGCCAGGGCGGTGCTCCGAGTGGCTCTGCAGCCCCATGGAGCTCAGCCCAATGGTCGGAGGTGAAGCGCAGCCCTGGCTTTGCCCACCTCCTGCCACCAGGCTGAGCTCTGTGGGGCTGGCAGAGCTGATTGGAGTGCAGCCTTGACTCTCCCCACCTCCTGCCACCGGGCTGAACTCTGTGGGGCTGGTGGAGCTGATCAGAGCACAGCCCAACAGCAGGAGGCAGGCAGAGCTAGGGCTGTGCTCCAATCAGCTCTGCCTGCCCCACGGAGCTCAGCCCAATGGTGGGAGGGGGGCAGCGCCCGGGCCCATCTCCCACCACTGGGCTGAGCTCCATGGGGCTGCATAGCCACTCAGAGCACAGCCCTGGCTCTCCCTTGCCTCTTGCCACAACGCTGGATGACACGAGGCTGCTGCCTGGGGCCAGAGGCAGCATTAGTCTTCCCTGGCGCTGAGTGCAGGCTGTGCCCAGTGCCAGTCCCAGGCAGCAGCAGCAACCTCCTGTCATCTGGAGGGTCATCCAGGGGTCCACACCCCCAGGAGGAGTCTGGCACAGCCCTCCTAGGGGTGCGGGCCCCTGGATCTGTGCGCCAGATGACAGGAGGCTGCCGCTGCCAGCAAGTGTCATGAGTTTTGCTTTTTCCATTTTGGGGTGCAGTTTCTGAGAAACCTCTGCATCTATCTCCTTGACACTTGACAGATTTCTTGTCCTCGGAAGGGGCTACCAGCCCTGTAATTTTCATCTGAATCAGGCAAGAAATGAAAAAGTTGTAGGCATTTTCATGATTCACCATTATAGTCTATGGGCGAAATGTCGAAATGCGTCGAAACAGTTTGACAAAACAAAATAGGACAGTGCTTCAAAACTAAATTAAATGAAATGATGCAACAAAACACTGTGCCTTCTAAGTGGCAAAATGAATGTTGAAACCAAATGATGGCGTTTCACACAGCCCTAGTGTACACATGTCTAATTCAACTTAAAATATAGCAACTTAACTAAGATGATTTAACTAAGTCAACTTAAGTTAAACCATGTCAGCGTGTACACATGTAAAGCTCCCTGACATGGTGGGACCTATCTTGTGGGCCTTCCCCTAGTAGCCCTGGCCAAGTTAAGTCGACATACCATACTCATGTACTTTAAGTCAACTTACAGACTTGGCTAATGTGACTCAAGATAATACACCTCAGAGGTATATTATCTTGTGCTGCATTTTAAATTGACTCTACTCCATGTGTGTACGCTCGGATAGTTAAGTCAACTTAACTGGCAGAAAGCTAATACATGTGCATGCATGCATAGTGAGGATTTATAGGCTACCATGTCAGGAAGAACAGGTTGATGAGGTACTTTTCAAGCAGGTGACAAAATCATACAAAAGCTGTAGGATAGTACTGATGGGAGACTTCAGTTTTTCAGGCATCTACTGAAAGAATAATACAGGCAAACATAAAATGTTGAGCTGGTTTCTAATTTGGGTGGAGGAAAACTTTGTGCCAGAAAGTTGAGGAGACACCTCAGGGGGAACATCTATCTTGGATCTTGTCCTAAACAATTGAGAAGAACTGGTGAAGGATGTGGAGGTATTGGGAAACTTGGGAGGAAGCTAGCATGATATGATAGAATTCCAGATTCTGAGATGGGGAAAGCATGAGGCCAGCAGAACTAGGATACTAGATTACAAAAAGGTGGATTTCAACAGATTAAAGCATTTAATAAGTATGGTACCATGGGAGGACAAACTGAAGAATAAAGGTGCCCAAGAGACCTGGAAAGTTTCAAATGGCACAGTATTCGAGCCCAAAAAGACACTGTTCTGACAAGATGGAAGCACAAGAAGAATGGTTAGAGACCAATGTGGTTATATAAGTTGCTTCTAGGATGCTTGAAATGCAAAAGGAAAGCATACAGAGAATGGAAAACTAGGCAGGTCTCAAAGGAAGATTACCAGAAAATAACAAAAACATGCAAGGACAAAATCAGGAAGGCATATAAAGAATGAGCAGCACCTGCAAGGGAGGTTAAAGACAAGAAGATGTTCTATAAATATTGTCCAAAAAAGAAGATCTAAGCAAGCTATGGGTCCACTGTTAAATAGGAAATGTGAGTCTTAACAGAAGATGCAAAGAAGATGGAGCTATGTAACAGCTATTTTGCCTCAGTCTCCACAAAAAAATTAAAGTTGCAACCAGACACCTACTATGGATTATATGGATAAGGAAGGGAACAAGCTGAGGGATGAGATAACAAGAAAAACAGAGCTTTTGATGGGTCTGAATGAAGTCAAGTCAGGAGAGCCTGATGAACTTCAGTCCACATAATGGAGGAACTGGCAAAGGTGATCTTGGAATGCTTGGTAATAATATTTATGAAGTCACAGGAGATCATTAAGGCACCAGAGGATTGGAAAAGGGCCAATATAACACCTCTCTTTATAGAAGGCAAAAAGGAAAACCCATGGAACTACAGACCAGTTAGCTCACCTCAATACCTGGGAACATACTGAAGTCTATCCTAAGGAAGCCCATTTGCAATCATCTGGAGAAGGAAAGGCTGATCACAAGAACCCAGCATAGATTCATGAAGAACAAATGGTGTGAAACAAACTTGGTCTTTGACAAAGTAACTACGTGGGTGGATGAAAGAAATGCTGTGGATATAGCGAATCTAGGCTTCAGCAAGGCTTTGACAAGGTCCTGCATGACCGTCTCATAAACAAATTGGAGAAATGTGGGCTGGGGAAATCTACTGTAAGGTGGATAAATAAATGACTCAGTAGCCACAAGAAAACAGTTATTAAAAACCGAGCCATGTCAGAATGGCAGGAGATTTCAAGTGCAGTCTCATAGGGGACTGTCTTATGTCCAGTGTTGTTCAACGTATGTATTCATGATTTAGATGCAAGAACTGAGCAAGTTTGCAGACTATAGAAATCTGGTAAGGACTGTGATCTTGTTAGAGGACAGAACAGCAATTCAGAAGGATCTTGACAGATTGGAAAGCTAGTCTAGAGTTAGCAGACTGAAATTCAGTGTTGACAAATGCAAGGTGCTATGCCTGAGAAAGAATCAATAATCAAAAATACAAATATAAAATGGGGGACACCTGGCTGGATAGCAGCACTGTGCAGAAAGGTCTGGGAGCCTTGGTAGATCACAGACTCAATATGAGTCTGCAGTGTGATGCAGCTGCACAAAATGTGAATGCGGTTTTGGGATGCATTAATGGAAGCATTAGTTGCAAGACAAGGGAGGTGATCGTGCCTCTCTACTTGTCAGTGTTAGGACTCACCTAGAGTGTGCAATGTTGTACTCTTTGTTTTAAAAAGGACTTGAAGTTAGAGATGGTCCAGAAAGCAGCTGACAGCTTACAGAAAAGGTGCGTAAGAAGGGACTTCACAGTAGTCTTAAAATACCTGTAGGGCTGCCATAGGAAAGAGGAAAAACACATTGTTTCTTGCTGCAGAGAGCAGGATGTGGACCAATGGCTTGAATTTGCAGCAAAGTAAGTTTAGATGGGATATCAGGAAAAAACTTCTTCACTGTTAAAACACTGCAGCATTGGAATAGACTGCTTGGGGAAGTCATGGACTTTCTATTACTGAAAGTGAGGGTCTAGGGGTCAGGAATGGTCTAGGGGTGGCTATACCTATGCTCTACTATGAATATTGACCATGCGCCTGGGCTTTGCTGATTGCCATGGGGCTGGAAGGGAATATTCCCCACTCCTGCTGCTGTGTCAGGATTTATTTTACATCCTTCCTCAGAAGCACTGGGTGTTGGCTGGAGCCAAGGCCGGGGATTTTGACTGGGGTTTGCCAATGCTCTGGCTGTCCCTTAAACCCAGAGGTTCCTGGCTAGAGGGTCTTGGCCCTCTGCCCAGGGTCAGACCCATCAACATATTTGGGGTCAGGAAGGAATTTTACCTTATGGTCAGGAGCAGGACATAGGCTGCTGTGGTTTTCCTGTTTTACCTGTGACAGATTAGGGTGTTTTGTGGTTGTCAGGGTTGACTGTGTAGTTTTGCTAATAAGTGAGACAATTTATTTGTATCCCCTCAGGCAGGAGATTGGACTAGATGACCTCAGGAGTCCCTTTCAGCAGCTGGATTATATGAAGTCAACTTCCCCCTGCCTGGTTAGTGGAACTTTTATAGGGATTAGGCCTGTGCGAGTAGGCAGCTATTCAATCTGGCTTCAGATCCAGCCGCTTCAGATGCCAGGGAATCCAATCCAGATCTCTGGACCGGTTCCCGCTTTGATCTGGCTGAAGTGGCTCTGAAGCTTCGGAGCCGCCTTGGAGATCCAGCCATAGGGTATAATGGGGAATCAATGAAATATCTATAACTTTGTTGTTTTCTGTCTGATTTAGATGAAACTTGCAGGGATGGTAGCCTCTGCTGAAAGCATGAAGTTTTAAGATCAGTGGAGGGGTTTGGGGGAAACTGTACCCCAGATTCTGGAAAGCAAAACTCATGTCATGTCTGTGTGTTACACCACAGTGGGGTGAAAACTGCAGGAGTGGTAACCCCTGGTGAGGCCACAAAGCATGCCAAGTTTCAAGAAGATCGGTGAAGGAGTTTGGGGGGGAACTGCACCTCAAGCTGCTGACAGGCAAAACTCGTGACGTAGATGATTCTCTGTGTGTTAAGGTGCAGCGGGCTGAAAACTTCAGGGGTGGTAGCCCCTGCTGAGGCTATGAAGCCTGCCAAGTTTCAAGGAGATAAATGCAGGGGTTTGAGGGAAACTGCACCTCAAGATGCCGATGAGCAGAACTCGTGACATGGGTGACACTGCGTGTGTTAAGGCGCAGCAAGGTGAAAGCTGCAGGCATGCTAGCCCCTGCTGAGGCCACGAAGCCTGCCAGCTGTCGAGATCGGGTTCTGGGGCCCTGCACCTCTGGCCGCTGACAGATAAAACTCATGTTCATGGGTGCTTGTGCAACTGACTGTCTCTGTCTTGGGGCAGTTGATTGTCTGTATTGATACTTTCCTCTCCTTAGCCTGTGGTTTTGTAGGTGTTAATTGTTGCTAATTGATTGGTTAAATTAGCTAGCAACTGTGCATTGAGCTGGTCCCTGAGTGAATCATGATTGATTGGTAACTGGTAACACAGTAACTTAGCAGCCAGGCCTGCAGCAGTTCCCCGCCCCCACCCTTCTTCACCCCAAGACAGACACACCTTCACAAGTACCCATGTCGCAAGTTTTGCCCGTCAGCTGCTAGAGGTGCAGGACCCCAGAACCCCCATGCACCGATCTCCTTGACAGCTGGCAGGCTTCATGGCCACAGCAGGGGCCACCATCCCTGCAGTTTTCACCCTGCTGCGCCTTAACACACAGTGTCACCCATGTCACAAGTTTTGCTTGTCCGTAGCTTGAGGTGCAGTTTCCCCCAAACCCCTGCACTTATCTCCTTGAAACTTGGCAGACTTTGTGGCCTGAGCAGGGGCCACCACCCCTGCAGTTTTCACCCCACTGTGTTGTAACACATAGACGTGACATGAATTTTACTTTCAAGAATTTGGGGTGCAGTTCCTCCCAAACCCCTGCACCAAACTTCTTGAAACATGGCAGGCTTTGTGGCCTCACCAGGACCTATCACTCCTGCAGTTTTCACCCCTCTGTGGTGTAACACATGGACATGACATGAGTTTTCTTTCAAGAATTTGGGGTGCAGTTCCTCCCAAACCCCTGCACTTATCTCCTTGAAACTTGGCAGGCTTCATGCTCTCAGTGGAGGCTATCACCCCTGCAAAGTTCATCCAAATCAGACAAAAAACAACATTATAGATAATTCATCGTTTCCCCATTATACCCTATGGCTGGATCTCCAAAGCGGTTTGGAAAGCCTAACGAAGCCAGCACTTCAATCCAGACATGCTGCTTCATATGCTGAAGTGTCTGGAGTTTCTCCAGATCTGAAGCACGGTCCGAAGCCTCGCACAGCCCTAATAGGGATCACCCTATCTACTGCAGAGGAAATGCCTGAAGAAGGGTGTTTGTGCTGAAAAGCTTGCAAAGAACAATTTTTTCCAACTCTTTAGTTGGTGTAATAAAAGATATCATATTTACCCAAAGAGCCTTATCTGCTTAAAAGTGTGTAACATTCGGTCGCAAGTCTGAGGCCCAAAGGAGCAAGAAAATTCACATTCATTAAAAGTCACTGCAACACTGTATCCAGAAATGCCCTCAATGAGATAAGATCTCAGCCTAAATTGGTGAGATGAAGGTATTGCTTTATTCTAAAGTTTATAGGCTTCGCTCTGAATTCCCTTAGCTTTTATGGTTTTGTGGTTTCTTAACATTCCTTAGCATACCACTGTCTGCAGTACCATGCTTTTTATTACCATACTATTTTTGTTTAAATAATGCAACAGCCCAGAATACAAATTACAATGTCTGTTGGATAAGTGGTCTTACAGTGTTTTAGGTTCTTACTGAGATTACGGTAATTTCATTTGATATAAAGCCTGATTTCTTTTGAAGTTAATATTAAGTTTCTCTCTCTCACGCAAACTCATGATTGTAACATTACCCAGGATGTAACATGACCCAGACTGTATTTCTTCTATAAAAATTAACCTACTATCAAACATACTTTTGCCTTTAGAATGAATGTTTGCATAATGCAAAGCAGCTACTTGGATAGTAATAGAAATAAATGGCTGAAAGAACACTAAGAAATGGAGAGCTTTTGCTTACAATTTAAATTCTTTCAAATGGCAATGCTGTGTGAAATTCTAATTCACTGTCTCTGCAACAGTCAGTTATTTAAATGGTCCAAAGATTAGGAAATCACTTTAAAAATGTAATTAATACAGGAGCACAATTCTCTGTGGGCTGTAAGATGTGATGCATTAAGTGTAGCAAACAAAACATAGCCTAGGCCAGTCATCTACCTGCATTATACATCTAATCCACTAAAATATGTACTGAGCTTTACTCTATTTGTTTTACAGACTTGATACTTTGTAGTCTCAATATTATACAATGATGTTTACACGTTGGCAACTGAGTCTTAAGGGGTTTTTATTTTTACTCATTTTTTGGAAATATTCCTACCATTGTAGACTCACTGATTCAAAAATGCAAGGATTATTCTTGTATAACCTACTTCCATCTCTGATGGCTCATTTTAAGGGCAAAAAATTCTGTGCTATAGCTGCTATTCAGTTTTAGACCCGAAATGGGAATGATGCTCCTGCACTGGACTTCAAGCTGTGTTGTGTGTGAGTCGGCATACCTCTGTTCTATAAGATGGTATCTTGCTTCCTTGGGAATCTCAATTTCCAAGTCTTTCTCTCTCTAGCAGTTTCATGAAGCTGACTCCACAAGACAGTAATGCTTTTATGCATTACAATGAGGGATTAAAAACTTCTTACTAAAGACAGACTGTTCCATTGCAACGATCATCTTTAACCTTTGTCAATTGCCAGAAGTTATCATGCCTTAATACTTAAATATTATTCCTCCTTAACACACAGGGAAGCTAAGGCACAAGGATAGTGACTTAGTGTGTAACTGTAACTGGGTGCATGACTCAGGGGTGGGAGCACAGCTGACAGGGATGATTGCCTGGTCCCAGGGAAAGTTAAAAGCTCCTAGGGAGGGGAGCTGAAGGAGAGAGGGAAGGCAGCGGTGCTAGAAAGGCAGCACAGAACAAGGATTGCCTTCTTCAGGTGCAAGGAAGGACCACACGTTCTGAGTTTGCAGGTTTTGAGTTAACCCTTTGTTGTTTGTATATTTCTTTGTCTTATGGTTGATGCTGTTTCCTGTGGGGACTAGTTTGCCCCTGGGAAAATAAAAGCTGAATGACAACCCACTACACGTGGTGGAGAATGCAGGGACTTTAAACCCCATGTCAGCCAGAGAGACTGGAACCCTGCTAAAATGGTTGGAGGGGCTGCAGCAGCAAGAACAGTATCTGTTTCAGCAGCTCCAAACCCAGCAGCAGCAGCTCCAGAGAGAGCAGCAACAGCAGGAGTTCCTGAAATGCCAGTTGGATGTGAAATGGATCCCCACCCACATTGGTGAGTCACCAGACTCCCAGAAGCTAGAGGATGAGGTCCTTACCAAGATGGGACCTGAAGATGACCCAGGGGCTTTCTTTGCAATTTTTGAGTGGGTAGTAGAGACCTATTGGTGGCCATGAGACACATACACTATGAAGGTGGTCCCTCTGTTAACTGGGGAAGCATAAACTGCTTACTGGACCCTGGGACCAGATTCAGCCTGGGATTATAAGACCCTTAAAGTGGCTATACTGG
The DNA here is from genome assembly GCF_000455745.1 of Alligator sinensis. Lineage (NCBI taxonomy): Eukaryota > Metazoa > Chordata > Crocodylia > Alligatoridae > Alligator > Alligator sinensis. The sequence goes on from NW_005841853.1 coordinate 973,881, forward strand.
ACCAGTTGGGTCTCATGGAGGAGGCCTATAGCCACAGGTTTCAAGTGGAGACTTGAAATCTAAGTGCACGGCCCCATTCCATGGCCTACAAGCTAAGGGACTTGTGCACTTGCTGTCTAAATCTGGACTCCTGATCAGGTGCAGAGATCATGGAACTAATGATTTTAGAACAGTTCTGTGCCATCCTCTCAATAAAAGCCCAGTGGTTGTGTATACCACTATTGGGCGGCCAGCCTGGAGGAAGCCATATGGAGGGTAGAGGACTTCATGGGGCCAGAGTTAGACTTCCAGGATCCCTGGGAAAGCTAGGCCTGAGAGAGCTGGGGCCATGGGGCAAACAGGCAGGGTCTCTAGGGAGGCTTCCAGTAGAGGCTCTTCCTCCATCACCTCTGAGGCCCCAGGCAGGAGGAGAGCCCTTGAATGTACCCACCAGGAAAGAAAACCCCCTTGGGCATCCCTGAAGCCCAGACAGAGGAAGGGAAGGTCAGATGATATGCTTCCAGTGCTAGGAGAAAGGCCACTTATATTGGGACTGCCCTCAGATGGACTGTGGGTACTTCTATACCTTTGTCTTGGAAGCCAGGCAGAAAAACCCAGGCCTGAGGGGATGTTTGGAACCTGTTAAAAATTGGGGATGTCCATGTGTTACGGCTCAGGCTCTAGCCAGATGTTTTTACTAGTGGTTTGTAAGTATGGCAGACATCCCAGTAGATGAATATGCATATGTTACCTGCATTCATGAGGGTACCTGACACTACCACATAATCTGCCTGAGCTTGACCATCAGGGGACAGGAAGGGCATGTAAGAGCAGTGGTGGCCAGCTATCTAGCCTCCCCTGTGGTGGTGGGGTGAGATTGGGGTTGGATGGCCAAGTTGATATGGTTGGCCCAGAAAATGGATAAAACCCAGGCTGACCCCAATCTCATGGAACCAGAACCATGGGTGATATTTCTCGTTTTGGACCCTGAGCTTTTTGGACCTCAACCCAAGTCACACCAAGAGTGGTGGTGGGTTAGGCGGAAGGCCCTTGGCAGCCAGAAGAAACACTCAGGAAAAGGGGTGTGAGTTCAATGTGATCTGAACCCCCGCAAAGGAAGTGGAGGTTCAAGGAAACTCAGGAGGATTGACTGCACCAGGTTGGGGAAGGCTGAGATTTCATCCATGATCAAAAGGAGAATCTGGTATATGCCTCTCTGTATGGATGGATGGGATGGCCAATGAGGCCATAGTGGATGCAATCTCAGTGGGCTAGGGCCCCCATTTTGAGTTGCAGGGGGGCCTCCTGATGAGGGTGACCAAAGTCAAGGACACAGGGGTGTGGTGGTTTCAGCTGCTGGTCCCAAAACATTATCCTGGCCAGGTTTTGAAATCAGCACGTGATGTACCACAGGAAGGCCATTTGAGGGTGGAAAAGACCCAGGATAGAGTGATGGCAAGGTCTTTTTGGCCTGTGGCATACTAGAAAAGCAAAGACTACTGTGCATCGTGCCCTGAGTGCCAACTGGCTGCCCCATGGCTTGCTTGTAAGGCCCCACTGGTGCCTGTCTTGTCAGTCAGCATACCCTTTGAGAAGGTTGGGGTGGACTTGGTGGGACCACTGGAGCCCAGTTCAAGGGAATCCAAGTTCATCCTGGTCCTGGTTGACTATGCCACCTATTGCCCTGAGGCTTTAGCACAGCAATGGCCTGTGAGCTACTACAGATTTTCTCCTGAAGACCATGCCCTGGTTACTACAGGAAATCTGGGGCTCATTGAAGATTTATTCAGTAAGGACCTCAGTGTACCATCCCCAAATGGATGGCCTGGTCAAAAGATTTAATCGAACACTGAAGGGGATGTTGAGGATATTTGTCTCAGATAAGCCGTGAAATTGCAGTCAGTTATTACACTACTTGTTCTCTATACAAGAAGTTCCATAGTCTTTCATGGGCTTTTTACTCTTTGAGTTCCTATATGGGAGGCAGCCCCAGGACATGTGAGACATCCTGCAAGAGTCCTGGGAGGCCCAGGGGACAGCTACACAAAATGTAGTTCAGGATGTTTTGATGCTGCAGGAAATATTAGACCTGGTGGGGGCCCTCACAAGGAACAACTTGAAGTGGTCCAACAGGAGGAAGAACAGCAATACAGTAAAAATGCTCAGCTTCAGGTCTACCAGCCAGGGGATTGAGTCTTACTATTGCTTCTCTCCATCAAGAGTATGTTACTGGCAAAGTGGCAAGGCCCTTTTGTGGTCCTGCAGAGGGTAGGTTAGGTAATTTATGAAGTTTGCCTAGTGGGGAAATGGTAGTGTTCACAGATATACCACCTGAACCCACTAAAGCAGTGGAAGGTATGAGAGGCCTGTCTGGTCTTTATGTGCTTACTAGAAGTTGGCCTGGGGATTTTGCATCCCCTCCTGGATCTGATAGCTGTCCTAATTCTAGGAGAGGATTTGACCCTGATTCAACAGGCTGAAATACAAAGTCTCCTGGAAGAATTAAAAAAGGTGTGTACAGTGAGTCTCAACATTAATCAAACACCTGATTATCCTCAAGCCACACTGTACAGGTCAGAAGGGACACTTGAGAATTCCAGTGCAACTGGGGAAATGGTAAAACAAATTAAGAAGATATTGGACTGTCGGGTAATAGAGGAATTGGCCAGTGACTGGAGTAGCCCAATTGTGTTGTTGCCAAAGCCTGACCACTTTCTAGTTTTGCACTGACTTCTGCAAAGTCAACATGGTTTCAGAATGTGACATGCCCTATGTCCAGATTAGTTGAAATGGTAGAGATAATAGGTAACACAAATACATAACCACCCTAGATTTGACCAAAGGATATTGGTAAATTCCTCTGGATCCAGTGTCATGGGAAATCACAGCCTTTGCAATACCCTGGGGACTGTGCCACTTCAAGATTTTACCTTTTGGTCTACATGAATCCCCAGCAACCTTCCAATGTTTAATGAACAAAGTACCCTACCTGCACCAAGCATATACAGCCACCTATCTGGATAATGTGGTAGTATTTACCAACACATGGGCAGACCACCTCCAGCAGCTGAAAGAAGTGTTGTGGTCAATATGAGTGGCTGGTCTGATGGCTAATACAGCTAAATGTTGCCTGGGGTACATGGATACCTGGGATATATACTGGGCAATAGTATATTTGTCAACTAGTTGACAAAGTAAAGGTCTTGGTGGAAGCACTGGTGCCAACAACCAAAATAACAGATGAAATAATTTCTGGGTTTGGCAAACTACTCAGCGCTACATCTCACAATTTGCATCCATTATAGCCCCACTGACTGATCTTTTGCAGAAGGGAGCACCATAAAGGATTCAGTCGTCACCCAAATGTGAGATGACAGTGTTTGGGGCAGTAAAACGGCTGCTATGTAGTGCACCACTTCTGTGCAGCCCAGACTTAACCAAATAATTTTATAATACAGACAGATGCCACAGAGAGAGGCCTGGGGGTGATTCTTTCCCAGGAGTTTGAGGATGATGAGCACCCCATTTTGCATCTCAGTAGGAAGCGCCTTCCCTTGGAGCAGAAGTGTGCCATCATAGAAAAGGAGTGCCTAGGAATTAAGTGGGCAGCTGAGGTCTTCTGCTACTACCTCCTAGAGGCCTGGTTTTGTTTGGTCACTGACCATGACTCTTTAACATGTCTTAATGCCATGCAGGAGGCCAGTCCACAGTTGACAAGGTAGTTCCTATTCCTGCAGCTTTTTTATTTTTTGATACATCACTGCCCTGGGCTGGAATATGCAAATATAGACTTGTTCTCCTAAAGTGGAGGGGAGGGCGGAGATTGAAAAATGGCAAGTTTGCCCCCAGGAAAATAAAAGCCAAGTGACAACCCAGTACTGTACCACTCCAAGCTGCATAATACCCCTAGTCCTCCTCCTTTCGGCCAATGCATGGAAAGACTAACTTTCTCATGTCTGGAGTTTCTCTTACCTCTCTTACCTCTATTCACTACTACACACAGTTCCTGGTCCCAGCAAAGATCAGAAACCGAGGGACCAAAATACCAATAGAAGGCAGATCCCATGATATTTCCAACCCATGAGAGAGAAGGTAGAGGTCCTGGAAACAAATTAGTACCTGATACTGTGAAATTTCCAGGCTAATTCTGGGAAGATTGAAATCAAGCACATAAGATTGTGACCAATATCCAAACCTTTGAATGCTTTCCTAGAATCTAGTAATAGAATCATAGAAACAATCATAGAAGGGACCTCCAGAGGTCATCTATAGTCCACCCCCCTAAATCTTTACATCTTTAAATGATTCACTCACCACAAATAATTATATTAAAATTGTGCATCGTGTGGGGAATACGAAGAATTGTCTTCATTGTAGTTAAGTCATAGGAAAAATGTTTCAGGAGTCTGACTGCAAGTCTCCTAGTGGACACTTTCCAAATTAAGAGTGGAACTAACACATAGGTAAAAAGGAAGCAAATTAACAGTGGGTCAAAAATTGAAAATGCCTCAAAAATAGATGGCAATCTAGAAAAGAGAAGTAAATGGAGACTTCTTTGTGAGAAGGATGGTTAACATGCAGGATGTTACTAAGGAAGGAGGCTGAAACAAAATGTGTACAAGCATATTAATTCAAAGCATATGTACAGTTGTGTCTGCAGGTATAGGAAGAAGATAGGATTAAGACCAAAATTGGCCCTGCAAAATGGATTGGGTGGCCTTTCCCATTTCTAACAATTTATGCACTCACAACCCTTAATTATAGCGTCTTGAATGCAACACTAATTCTGTGTGAACTGCCATGCAATAGGCGAATAGTATTTTCCATTAAGGTGTCAAGGTCAATGATATGGATAATTAACTAACACAGTGGTTCAATACATTAATTCTCTATGAAGTAGTAGTAAAATGTACGTTGACTTTTGTATAACCTCTATGTAGATACTGTACCTTTATGATAGGATGTGAATATAATAATCTGCTAGAGCCTGTCTACAAAGAGAGGAGGTGTTTTCTTAAATGATAATGATGAATGCTGCTCTGGTAGGGAGCAGGAGCATGTCATTAAACTAGCTAATATTTTGCTGCCCTCCATGTAGAGATGAAGGGCAATATTGCTGGCAAATCCTTGTGGGCTGGAGCAACTGAACAAAGCAGCGAGAAAAATGGATAAAAAGTACATAAAGGGCCTAAAGGTGAATCTGAATCTAATACAGAGTACATAGAGTTGTGTTGTTTCCTTTTTTCCTCAAAAGTAGTAGTGCAATAGTTATTTTTTTCTTCAATAGGAATCCCTTCCCTCCTCCATACACTCTAGTCACAGAGTTCATCGCCTATCAATAAAAAGAACTTGAGTTTTATCGAGACTCAGTTACACAGCACAGAGATATTAACTCTGGTCCACTTATTTCAAGGTCCCAGAGTTCAAAATGAGAATGCACAGATATAGCTGGTGGTCATGCCAGTGTCAAACAACTGCAAAGATCTGTCTGTGCGGCACACACATGCATGCATATGCACACACACACATACACACACAAACACTAACATAGATATACAGATTTGAGCATCAGCCTGTAACCTGTTTTGGTCTCGGGATAGGCCTTCAGAAACCAGGCCAAGTTCTCAGCTGAAGCAAGTTGGCGAAGTCCAAGAAACTGCACTAATTTAAGAAAAAACAATATGCTCCCATGTTAGATCAAGAAGGGATGTCACAAACTGTAGTTAACTGGCCATGAATGCTGTTAACATCCATCCCTTACCCTATCATTTACAAAAACCAAAAGAAAACTCTATCACTGTACTAAGCAGACATTTTCATTGTGCCACCCACAGTGATGTCAAGGACTTCTTCCTGAATGGTTATGGATAGTTTAGAGCCCAGCAGTGCATATGAGTAATTCAATATCTTTATTTCAAATGGCATCATTACATGTATGCCAACAGGAAATCCATCTGCCATTCGGCTGTGTCTGGTCCTATCTGAAGTCCCTCAAAACATTCTATAATTTTAGCTAAATTAAATTATTCTGTGTCCTGTTCACAGAGGAGGTGCACTTCTGTGTCATTCTGCAAATGTCACCTCACTTGAGCATATCAATACATGCATTAAACTACACAACTCCTAACAAAGGAGTATTGAATATCTCCATTAACATTTGCCCATCCACCTATTCTGCTCTTACCCAATTTCTGATACGTGACCATGCTTTAACTCTTGTCCATGATTACTGCATTTAATAGCCTCTTGTTGATGGGCTTTGACAAATTATATCAACTGTCTCTATATTAATCCACTCTGGGGAGAAATAATGCACTCATCTTCAGCATTGTAAGGGTTAAAGTATTTTATTGCTCTAATATTAAAAAACGCTTGAGAATACACAAATCTCCAAACATTTATTTATATTTACTTTTAATAAGCACTATAAAACCTGTCTCAACAAGCAGCAATTTAATTGCATCATTGCATTTGATCAGATGAACATCCTGTTCATAATAAAACCCTACCTATAAATAAACATAGGAAATACAAATTAAGCTTCCACATTAAGCTGCAGCAGACTTAATGTCTCAATTCTTTCTCTACATGTTATGAATTGAATTTTCCTTTGGAATAATGTGTATACTAAAATGTTGCTATTCATGTTTGCATATTTATAAAAATTCTAAAGGCACTGGGTACGCAGGGGATTAGCCCCCATTTCAGAGATCACCATATCGCTACAGATACAACTCATAGTGTAGTCCATCAAACCTGATAGGATCTGGCTAAAAAAAAATGAGGGAAGAAATAAAACCATAACCAAGCCCCATCTCAACCTCTTCTTTGGTTAGAATTGTTTTCTATTTATCCAAAATTTTCTGCAAAAATATTTATCTCAATATCCTGTTTTTGAAATTTTTAATTTTGGGTTTGGATTTTGCTACTGATAACGAGAAAGAAGCAAAGAAGAAAACCAACAAAAATCAGCAGAAAAAATATCTAGTTTTTCAATGTAATTTTTTCAATATTAAAAAAAATTAAATACCAAAAGAATGATTTCTTTAAAAAAAAAACCAATAAACCAACAAATTCCTCTTCTAGAAAAGGCCATGGTTTTGGGGTTTTTTTAGAGTTGAAACTAGAAAAGTTTGGTGATACACCTCTATTTCAAATTGGAGTTAGTCATGTCAATATGAAGAACAATTTATAGTCCCATCTCTCAGGGAATTGCACCCAGGGTTACTGTGGCAGGGCACTGTGGGTGCCTGCCACTTTAAGGGTCTGGAGCTGGCAGCTGCCAGATGCCTGATGAGGGCAGCTGTTTTGAATCTGGAGCTGCCCATATAAACAGGGCAGTTTTGCTGCTGGAGGTGAGGCAACAACATTGCCTGGCTGCAGGTATCATCTGGAGGTAAGGAAGGAGCTGTAGGGGGTGGTCAGGAGGCTCCTGGTCCTGGGTATGACCTAAAACTGCACCCTGCTAGGAATGGGTGACCTGGTGGGGCTCCCAGTGATGCAGGAGCCCTGAGGAAATACCAGGCCAGTTTCCACCCCAGTGAAAGGTGGCTTGGGGTGCCTTAACCCCTAGCCCCCACAACCGGGTGGGTTCCCTACTTTGTAGGGTCTGGAAGGTGGAACCCCAGAGAGAGAGAAAGCAAGGCCATGGACTCATGAACCTGTCTGAACATCCCCCCGACTGGTCAATGTTGGGGCCAGGACTGGAAGGGTCAAAGGGCCAGAGGACCACTGTGAGGAATGCCCAAGAGCCGAGGGCCTGGGGTTCTACCTGGCCTGGAGGTGGGCCAGGGCTAGTAGCCCAAGGTCCAGGGGGGACCACACACGTGAGGGGGAAGTAGCTCAGGGAGCTATGCTGCCCAGGATGAAGGTGGATTAGGCTGCCAGAATGGAGGGATCATAGAGGGGTTCAACAGTAGGATTCTGGGGCCCAGCGAGGGGGCTGGTGATTGTGACAACTATGGATGCCATCTGCGAGGCTTGGGTTGCGGTGTAGGGGAGGAATGGAGCCCCCTGGCATCGGGGCAAGAAATGGGCAGCCTCCCACTTATTAAGATCAATTAAACTATTAACAACAAGGCATGGCAGGTAAGAAGGTGTCTGGTTAGCCCAGAAACAGGTGGGCTGGCCACAGGGAAATCGGCCCTGAGAAGGCCGCCTGTTACAGTTACCAACCCAAGATTTTTATTAATTTATTTATTTTGACAGACAGTCCACAAATATTTTTACTGACAGCCAAACTTTTCTACTAGCATATGTTTCATATAACATAAGTATAATCCTTCTGCCAGGCCCTGGACAAGGGCTGAGTTCAAATTTAGGGATTTAACATATATCGTAGTAAATTTTCTTGGTTTGGCAACCTTCCTTGACTGCAATAATGGTTTTACACTCTGATTCCCCTCCTCCCCAGGTTTCCCCTACTCACTCCCCACACCCTGAGGCCCCCCACACCCTGAGGCTCCCTAAGCCCCGTGAGGCCACCCCACACCATACCCCATACCCTGAGGTCCCCCTGTGGGTTGCAACCCAAAAGTGGGTCACAAGAGTATATGAAAGGCTCACAAACAAACTTTTAAAATGGATTATCTTTTAAAGGTGAACAATGTGGGAAACTGGCTTTTCTGTTGCAGGCTGGTAGTGTTTCAGCCTGCAAGGGGTTGCTTGGGGCCCCTCATCACCCACATACCCACCCCCTGCCCCACACACTTGGGTCCTGTGGGTGGCAGGGGCAGTGGTTTGGGATTGGCTATTAATGTCAACAAACGGGTCCTGGTGCAAAAAAAGGTTGAGAACCACTGAAAGCCTGACAGAGATCAGTGAAGGGTGCTGGCTCCCACTCAGACATCATGGCTGAGTACAGACAGTCAAAAAGCCTGACACTGAACTGATTCACTCTTTGCAGGTTATTCTAAGATGCAGAGATTAAACTGAGAAACAACTGGCCACACATTTACCTTTGATTCAGGAAATGTAGCCACATGCCTGCAGTGGCCCAGGCCAGAAGCTGGGGGGTGCTACAGCATGGCTGTCTGACATGTAGCCAGTATGGGCTATGTGTTCACTTCCTCTTCCTGCTGCCCCCAAGGTCTCTGGGATTTGCAGTCCAGAATCACAACAGCAGGATTCTGCTGGGTTGCTCATCACTTCCTTTTCTTGCTTTCAGGTGCCTCTGGGATTTCTAGTCCACAGTTACACCCAGCAGTAACTTTCAGTAAGTTTAGCAGTGCAGGACAGATCGGTACTTGGGGAAAGGGGGGTTTAACCCCCTTCCCTGGCCCCAGCCCCCAGCCTGAGGGGGGTAGTCCCTGCCTCCCCTCCCAACCCTTCTCTGCTGGAACAGACAGCCCAGCCCAGCCCAGGGCTGGAAAGTATGCTGTGGGGACTGTGATTTAAGCTGAACCAGGAAGAGGTCTGAGACAGAAGTTTCATAAAGTGGTTTGACCCAAATCAGTTGTCTGATACTACATTCAATCAGGTTTATCTTAAATGAGTTTCAGCCATTTTGAAACTGGTTTATGTGCACTGAACTTCCGTTCTGTTACAGGTTTAAACCAGTTTCTCATGACTTAAACTGGTTTATGTGTAACTTCTCTCTCTAGCCCAGAGGGTGCTATTCTGCTCTGTCTGTCCTTCAGTGCTGAACTGCTGCCTCACTTCTGATGAGGGATACTCAAGCAGCTCCAGGTTGCTTTGTGGTTTTTATACAGAACAAAATTTTCTTATGGACTTTATAGATAGGGGGGGTTAGCCTGTATTTTTATGTACAGTTGACAACCCTGGTTGCACCAGTATAAATATGCTTGCAGTAGGCAACTGGTAACTAAAATCGAGGCAAACCCTTAGCACAGGCAGCTCCAAAATCTGTAACTGCTTTTTTTGTACTTACTAACAAGATTTCTGCTCGCCCATTCTGTGGTAAAAGTGACTTTTAAAGCTAAAACTACAAATTTAATATCCGAGACAGATTTCAGTTACAATGTTGAGTGAATGGGAGGTCACTTTGAAAAACAGAATCTCTCAGCCTTTTCTTTTACTCTTCATGGGGATAGCCTGAGTCCCTTAAAAGGAAACAGTGCAAAATGAGCTTTGATGAATTTACTGTGTGTGAAAAGCTTCTAACCTACAGCCCTGGAGAAAACCAGAAAATGCAAAACAGGCAGTGGCAGTTCAAGCTTCTTCCAAACTGCCCTCAATGTGACTCCAACCCTGCCCTGAACCAGGAAAACCACTAAGTATCCATGGGCATGCACTTCTTTGTCTCTTCTGAGCCAGCTAGAGAAGGTATAGTGGTATTGCCAACTCCCATGATTTTTGGCATTGTTCTTAAAGCCTATGCTTCGGGAATGTGAAGAACTTAGCTCTTTCTTTTATAGCTATGTATATACATCTATAAAAGAAAGAGCTAAGTTTTTCACGTTCCCGAAGCATAGACTTCAACAACAACACCCAAAGTCATGAGAGATGGCAATAATGGTATAGTTTAATGTCAATTATAGGGCTATTTTATAGCCTTCTGAAACGAAAGTGAGACAACCAATGTATTTCACACACCTGGCTATCACTAACAACCTGGGCTGGATTCTTTGGTGACAAACCCTGTTACAAATTCCCCTCAACCACACAATTTCCTATTCTATCAAGGTAACAGTAAAACTTTTCTAATCTGAAACACTGCAAGGACCTTGCCCCTCGCAAATCATTCCAATGTATTCAGTTTTGAATATATGTCAAAAAGCATGAACATACACAGCTATAAGGTATTTATCCTTTGCCCAGTGTTGTTCCTGGAAATTGCAATTCTTTTTTAGCCCTTATAGAAGTGAATGCAGCACAGAGAGTTCATAACAAAATAAAGAACATGAAATAAACTGGGTTATAGTGGCCATCTAGGTGGCCTTGTTAAATCTCTGAACTGAAAGCCTGGCACATTTCCCAAAGCACTGGATAAGACCCCCTCCCCTTGGAGGATGGTGTGGAGAGGAAAAAAGTGCTCTATAGAAACACAGAAGAGGGATGCTCTGAGACCTCTGTGAGTGATTTAGGAGCGGGTTTAATAATCTCGGGATGTCTATTCAGTTTCTTTACCTAAAACAAGAAAAAGCTCTCATGGAAATTAAGAAAACCAGTGCAAATGACAACTGATATGCTCCACGAAAATATATCTGTCACCTAGCAATATATAGCCATATTGCTTCTCAGTCAGGATGTTTTAAATTTCTTGTTACTGTTTCTAAGTCAGGCCAGTGAAACTTTTAATAGACATTTATTTGATCGTTGAAGGAGCGGTGTACTTTGGCTGGTAGCTATAAGGCACTACGTCTTTTCGCTAAATGCTACGCTTATCTCTGAGTTTATTTTCCATGTGATAGTTTCTGGGTTTTCCTGTATCTGGTCATGATAAAGACTTTACTGTATATGTATTGGTAACCATTATTTTTAATGCTTCCAATGATATGCAATTAAAAACACATGGATTTGTATCTGCCGGGTAGATTTCAAGCTGAAACTTCAGTTTCTCCAGCCAGTCAGGAACTAGTGGCTGATATTTTCAAAGCCTAACAGATACATAAATCCCATTTAAATTAAAAGGAGTAGTGCATCTAAGCTTTCAAAATCTCAGTTTTGATTTCCGTGATGGTATTAACACAGATGTGAAGACAAGTCAAAATGTCAGGACATCAGATTTGTAAGGCAATCATTTTGTAGTTCTGTAGCTCCATTTAATGACATGATGGCTCTCCAGCTGTTTAAGTTTGGGAGCCACTGAAGTAGGGCATATTTCAGAAAACAACACTAGAGTGAATCAGCTGGGTTTCAGATTGGCTGAAATGCTGAACTAATCTATTCTTTAATCCAATAAAAACATAGATTTTTTTTCAATAGCAAGATGTGGCGAAGCTGTTATTAGTTTATCCACATGTATCAGACGGCATCCACCTCATTAGCAATTTGGTGAAAGAGACATAAAGGCAGTGGAACAGAACATGTTTACAGGATAAATGTCTCCCACTTTGAAAATAAATATCTTGGCTTGGGCTCAGCATTTACTTAGCAGTAGGAAACTGCTGTCCTGTGACAATGTTCCATCCCATTGACATTATCTCTTAATTATGTTATAAGGGGAAACAAGTTAACCTCAAAGGACCAGAGGTTCAGTTTCCATTAGGACAAGCATCTAGAAAGTTTGAATACTTATGAGCTATTATCCCAGTTTTGAGTTAATCCTCCCTCTTCCTTTTCCAATGAGGACTTGGTTTCTGTTGTCATGACCTTCTCAAAAGCCTCTAATGTTGTTTTTTTTTCTCTCGTTCTCCCTTTTACCCTTCCATCCTCCAATAGACCCAACACATTTGGGTCTACAAGGTTCTCTATGGGTCCCTTTTTCCTTAGACACTTCCTAATTCTCTCTTTATAACTACATGGATACAAGGGATAAGATCAGACAAGCGAGGAAGTTTCTACTAACTTTGCTCAGTTTTAGGTAAATATAACTGTAAGCAATCATGCCATTCATATGCTTAAATTAGCTGAGTGCTTAGCCTGTGTGTACAAAGCTCAAGGTTTGATTTCTTTGGGAAGAGTGCTTCCTCTTGGTAAAGGCACTTCAGCTATGGAGCTCACTCACCTTGTTGTATGCATCATAGCTCAACTTCGTTAACCTTCGATAAAACTTCCCATGTAATTTTTTTACCAGAATGACTGCGTAGGGCAAAGTGACCATTTTTTATTTAAAGTGATATTTGACAACTCTGGGCTCTTTTTTGTACTGCATAATATAAGTACAGACACATAGTTATGAAGATAGGCTCTTTCTTTCGCCAGCCTGGCCTCCTGTAAAACTGATGACCTCTTGAAGTGAGACCTATTCAAAATGGCTAAGGACTGTCCACTCTGAAAAGTAGCTTTCCCCCTCCCCTTTAACAGGGTCTGGAATTGCCCACCAAAATGAAACAAGCACTTTGGAAAGAATTTAGGTGAACAAAGCATTTTTCTCCTGTTCATTTATTTCTCCTAAAAGCCACACTTACCCAGAAAAAAATCTCACTCATGGCATTGTGCGCATTAATCAAAATAAACAGCTAGTCTATGGGGCACACAGACATAATAGATCTACTTAACACCAATTAAACCAAGCGGTGGGCACTATAACCTCTCTTCACTTCTACTGATCAGGCTGCTGTGCTGCATACAGATTTCACTTGGCAGGTTTAGTACTGACCGTTCAGTTCTGTCTCCAGCCTTGACTGCACGGCCCTCCACTCCGCTCCAATTCAGAGGCCTCCTCTACACATTGTATCTGTTGCACAATTACCTTGTTAATTGCACAATACGTTTTGGCTGGTCACACGTGCAAATTAACTATCGCGCCTTAAACCAACCAGCTATAAAGCTGTTGCTCAAAAATGTGTAATAACTTTATAGCCACTTTCTATCCAGCTATAATTTGCATGTGTAGGCAGTCCTGCAGCTGGGAGACTGCAGCTGCTGCAATCTTCCAGCTGCTGGGGAGCACTCAGCCCACTGTGACCTCTTGGGCCTAGAAGATCACAGCCAGCTGCTATGATCTGCCAGCCATTGTAATCTCCCAGCTGTGGGGTGCTCCATGCACCACTGTGGCTAGGAGACCACAACAGCATCCCATGACTGCAGGGGCTTAGAGTCCCACAGCTGATGGGGCTAGCAGTCCCAGCTGCACCCCAAGTGCATCCTGGACCAAAAATCCCTACATCTGATGGGGCTCTTGGTCCTGGCTGCATCACATACAAGGCTGGGACTAAGTCCTGCACCTGAGGGGGCTCTTGGTCCCAGCTACATGTGGTACCTGCAACTGGGAGCCCCATCAGCAAAGGACTGGGCTCCCCTTACCCTAGCAATAAGATCCAGTTGGATCCTATGATCATGCTTCCTGCCATGTATGTGTGGCATGGCAGGAGGTGCAATTATGTGGATTGTGCATTAGATCCTATTGGGTCTTTACCTGCACGTGTAGATGGGGCCAGAGAGTCCCATCCTTATGGTTACAGACTGGCAGACAAAATAACTAAAAGGGGTGGGGAGGAGCAAGGGAGCTCTTCCTTAATTCAGTGGGAGGTAAGCAAGTACTTACAGTTAAATATGTTTAAATGTGCCATAGATTCAAGATCTGAATTAACTTTTGAAATAAACTGGACCTTCTACTATAGTGTTAATAGCCATATTAACCAATTCCTATGATTTTTATCATTTGTCTCAGTACACCTGGCAGTTTCCTTCCAAACCCAGCTCCAGGATCCACATGAACATTTGAGAATCTCACTTTTCTAATAAAAAATGCAATGTCTCAAACCCTGAGAGATCCAGAATAAAGCTTGAAAATGTGGTTCTCGGCACCCTATAAAGTCAGAAACAAGAGAAGTAATAAGAACCTCGTCTTTATTTATTTATTTAAATCATGATTTTAGAGAACTAAACTCACACAGTGCAACCCCATGAGCATGCATGTGCATTTCTCTGGGGGAAATAGCAGCTACTTTCCTTGGGGAACGCCCGTGCACGTGAGCTCTGGTGCATGGCAGATTGCCCTGGGTGGGGTAGGGGAGGCTGGGGCCAGCACCTGGGCTGGCCCAAGCAGCCTTCCCTGGGTTGCTGGGGGCCTCCTGGGGCTGCAGCAGTGGTGATACAGGCACATGGAGCCTTGCCAGGTCTGGCCGGCCAGGCTCCACTTTCAGATGGCACATGCTGCAGCCATGTGCGCCACCCCACTTTTTTATGGCGCGGGTTATTTAGATCCTGGGATTTCCTGGTATCTCTTTTCAGCTCTGTGCTGCATATTTGCAGCACAGAGAACTTTTTCACATGCACCGCATGCATTTGCTCATTCCTGCAAGCCCGATTCCTGCAAAGGCTCAAATGCCTTTGAGGCACCGCAAACCGCATGTTCCCACTTGTCTGGAGACGCCCACTATCTTTGGATATTTGACACCAAACTGAAGCAGAGCCATATGAGGTGGTTGGGGTAGGCAGAGAGTCTCCTCTGGTTATCTTATATAAGCAATTATTTTTCTCACCACCTATGTTATGCCTTTTCTGTTTTAATGTGCAGTTTGGTTTCCTTTGCTGATATGAGTTCACTGCTGAATATATCTGCTGTGATTTTTTTTCATCTATATTCCCTTCCATCTTGTCTTGTTTCATTCTCTCTGGGTTTTTTTAAGGGGTGTTCTGTTGATTACACTGTGATGATTTTGGAATTAAGCAGAGCAAAAAGTGTTATTACATCAACTGTATCTTTGAATATTTGAATATAATTATTTGCTTAAACATTGGTCTAGTCAGGCAGTATTCAGGGTTTAGTTTTAAATACAGTATTTGCAGTTGACAAGCTACTTCTTTTCTTTCATGGATTCTAGTCGTTTGTACCCTACTGGAAAAAAAAAAATGTTTGCTACTGTGTATATTGATTTTTTTTAAAGTGAGAAAGCAGGATTTATTTGAAAAAGAATTACTGCCTTATGAAACACTTTTTTTGCTCATTCCTGAAAGCCCAAGACAGCATTACAGGGCTTCAAGCTTAAAGTGACTCACGTACGTGTTTCCAAAAAACAGACCCCAAGACCTTTTGACATGAAATACCTCTTTCCAATATTTCTAGCTATCCTGGGCGTATCAAGCATTATGAGATTTAAAATATGATACAACATCAAGATCTGCAGTGCAACAAAAACACAATCAAAATGCCAGAGCAGAAAATATTCATGAGAGAGAGCTTCAGTATGAAAAAGACATACTATAGTTTGATAGGTCTCACTTATTTTTATCTTGTTTTCCATGAAATCAACAGGATCTCAAAATTTGCCCTAAAATGCTCCAATAAGATTACTGCATAGAGCAAACAACATTCAAGTAAGGTTTGTAATGCTGTGCAAATCACTGGAAAGATAGCAAGTGTTACTGCTAAATAGTGAACAGAATAGATCTTGTTTTGGCTGTACTAATATAAAACGTTGTCCACTTTGTTATCTGCTTTCAAATTTTTATTTAACATACTATGCTTTGTACAATAGGCAAAAAAAAGAAAAAATGATTGCAATTATGAGTGAGAAACTTTTTGATCCTAGTCAAGGTTATAAGCCAGATATGTATGGTAACAAAATTATTGCAATTATTCATTCCTTACTAGGATCTAAACATTTAGACTTCTTCAAACACTGGAGAAAAGAATAATGTAAAAAGTTGCAAATAAGAGTTTGCATCAAGTAACAAGATGAATGGTACCTAGATACCAAGACATACTGAAAAAGATAAATGCTGCCGCATCTTTCTCACAAACAAGTAACTTGATTATGCTGTGAGCAGTGGCCAGATCTACATTAGATTTTTTTTTAATAGAAGTGAAGAATGACCGATGGTTTTCTGTTTCACAATTCCAGCATTAATGAGTCCATATTTAGAAGGCACAGGCTTTAAAACACTCAAGTAGCTCTTTTGGGTGTCCTTTTGTATAGCTAAGTACAGACTGAATTCTGAAAGGGTCCAGTTTACGGGGCTTTGGATTGGGCCCTGGACATGTACAGAATATTTTTTAAATACTAGACACTCACCACACAGTCTTGTGATGTGTGTGTGTGTGTGTAACAAAGACAAGTGTGTTCTTAATCCCACTGCATTCTCTAAAGAGCAGAGGGAATAGGCTGCAATTTTTAGGGAAAACATGTTTAAAATTCCAACAATTATGCTGAGAAGCAGGATGTGTCACGTCTGTGGGTTTTAGTACCAGTTTGCATTTTTAACGAAGGAAGGTGGTGATGTGTATGTGTGAACTTGAATAAAAAATAAAAGAGTTAGACACTCAGAGAAGTATCTTCACCCATAGCAGCTTCTTAAAAGCATCCTACTATATTAGGGATGTATTTGGTAGCCGTGTTGGAGAAAAAAAATAAGTTGCAAAACTCTAGAACTCTTGGTTCAGAGATGATACTAAACTAAACTAAAAAACTGCAAAAATAATTATCTTTTTCTGCAAGCTTTCAGGCACATGTGCCCTTCCTCAGGCTCAGCCTGCGTTCCCAAAAGCTTGCAGAAAAAGATAATTTTTTTTTGCTATTTCTTCATTGGTCTAATAAAAGGTATCACCTCTGAACCAAGGGTTCTAGAGTTTTGCATTTCTACTATAGAAATTTGAAGGGTGCCCCAAGGTGCAAGAAGATAAGGAGATAAATGCAGGCTCAGGGTTCCCCTGCTTAGCTATCACGCCACCCTACTCCCTGGCCCTTCTCCAAGGAGGTAAAAATTGCAATAAATAAGTTAGTTTTTTTACTGGGTTGCTGTTCAAGTTATGGAGGGGTCCCTTGAATATAATGAGGTGCGCATTAAGTCTATCAACATGCACCTCAAATCTAAAAAGGCTGAGAAGAACAATAGCACTACATCAAGAAGTGTTTGAGACACCTTAATCAATTCTAGCCTAAATAAAGGAGGGTAGAGAGACAGACAGGTGACAATACCATTCTCTTTCACTTGCTCACAGAAGCTACAAAGCTACTGTCATGCCCAGGCAAACCTACTAACACTGCTGTTACCTATTTACATTTCAGGTCCACACACATCGAATTGGTTTTAGCGCATGAAAAAAAGGCACTTACTTCAATTTATGTGTTTTCAGAATAGCAATTATTCAGATGTGAAAATAATTGAAGGGTATGGAGAGAGGTATTGAATATTCCCACATAAATGAGTGAAACCTAAACATCACAGTGAAAAATTATATATATACGAATGTCACATTTTATTTATCCTAGCAGACAGTCGCATTCAACTCCTACATTTACCATCTTTTTATAGCGGTGTCTGCATTTTATTCCAATGCTTTGCCCAACCTTTGGTATTGCTCAATGCCATTATTTTCATTCAAAGTTAAAGGTATTTTAGGAGGTGATTAGCATCTTGAAGGATTGGCTGTTGGGGCACAAAGGAAGGCCCAAAAGAAATGGAACATTTTATACATTGCAAAGCATACACGCTCCCCAAAGGCCAGAACAGGAATTCCACACCTGCTATTTCATCGTCTCTCTATTTAGTTTGGGATAATGACTGACTTAGGTACCACTCGCATACAAATTGGAACAGGCAGTAATAGGCTTTTTGGAGCTGAACTTTGAAACTAGACTTCAGTATTATTCATGCCTGCATTGCATTAGCACCCTGAGGCGTCCCCTGTTAAGATCAGGGCTTTGTTGTACCCTGTATACAATGTAAAAGATGGTCCTTGTCCTAAAGTATTAGTGATCAAAACAGACTCAGTAGCCAACGGGTAGGAGAAAAGAATTGGCATAGACTATATTTTATACACGAGGGAGTTTGGCCACAGAGACATACAAGAGCCTGATAGAAGACACATGAGAAATCTTTTGTCATATCTCTAGAAGTCCTAGTCTACTGTAGCAACCACCCTATTGTTCTTTCCACTAGGACCCTATTGTTTCCACTAGGACCCTATTGTTCTTTCCATTAGGCTGCCAAACAGATGAAGGAGAAACTGACTCCACTGAATGGACATAAAATCTTGGATTACAGGAATTTATGAAGGTTGCATGAAGAAATCTTGATTATTTTTTAAAACAACCCCTTTTGAATGGTCTCATTCTTTACATTATTGATTTACTTATTTCAACTGCCTTTTACTAGGTTTGTAGCTACTTCTGATAATTGATCTTTGCTTCATGGGTTTATTGACATCTTTCTTTTCTTTAAGTGACTATTTTCATTTACATAACTGAGTTAAACAAAAATAACTGTTCTGGTATTTTGCTTAGGTTCAATCTGCTTCTTTTCAAGATCTGAGGAAGGGCACTTTGTACCCAGAAATGTTTCTAACATGTCTCCCAGCTATAGAATTGGTCCAATAAAAGATATTATCTGCAAGTCCTGCTTTTTATAGATCTCCTGGATCATCATAGCTCCACTACTACTTGAACTCTACTTTGAAAACAAGATACCTTGTTTAAAAAAACAAACAAAACCCAATTTTTGTCCTCATTTGTTTCTTTTCAACTCATCTTGCAAACAGCAAAAAGGGGGAAAAAAAGAGGCTTCTAATTCTGTGATACAATCCATAAAGAGGATTGTAAAAGAAGGATCCAAAGCAACCCTACTGATTTGAACTGGACAGAGGTATTTAGATAGAGCAACTCATAGGATTAATACTTTGCTCCAGCTATCCGTGTTAAGACAATTAATGATAGAGAATAGAGATTTATGGAATGAACTCTCAGGCTTAACTATAAAACAAAGAATACCCTTTTCTGCCATACACATTTCCATCCATATCTTGCTTGAACAAAGATCTCTTATTCTCTAAGTCATTCATGTAAATCATGATTCTACAGTAAGAGTGAAAGTGGCATGTTTAGGGTGCAAGAAACACCTTTTAAATAAAGTAAAACTGTTTAAAGTAAAACTTTTTAAAGTAAAAGCTTTTTAAAAAAAGGAAAAGCTTTTTAAATAAAACGTTGCTGGCTGTTAGATGAGATCTATTAGTGTCCAGAATAGCTTGATTGGTGAAGAGGTGGGAGCTCTGTATTGTCCCGTGCTTTGAAATGGCAGTGGGGATGCTGCATATGTGATGCTGTGAGCAGTGCCATGGCAAAGCGGGGGGAGGGTGAGTGAGGCGACTGCCCCAGGCACTGAAGCGAAGGGATGCCAACAGGTGCTACCCAGTTGGGGCAGGGCACGGGATGGAGCCACAAGCAGCTTGTTTGCGGGGGCGGGGGTAGGGTGCAGGGATGGGGGAGGGCACTGCATTCATTCCCAGACAAGCATGGGGGGGGTGCCGCTCAGATCTGTGCGCAGGGCGATTGTGGGCTGCTGCTGTGGGCTTCCCCCCTGGCACCAAACTTCCTTGCCATGGTACTGGCTGTGAGCACTTTAATTAGAGCAGTTCTTGGAGCCCACTGCTCCTCCAACCCAGAGCATGTGTAAAGAAGCCCCAGGAGCTCAGTTCTGTGCTGTGTAACAAATGGACTTTCTGTATCTGTCTGAGCAAGTCACTTAGGCCAAGTTAAGACATTCACTTCCTCCTGGGTGAGTTGCCATTCTCTTAAGAGAAACCATGAATGTGCAGATGTTCAATATTTTTCTCCCAAAGCAAAACAGGCAGTTTCAGGAGAAAAATAACCTGGCAACCAGGGTTTGGGTTTGATCAATGATCTGGTTGCAGAGAGCTTTGGAAGATATTGAACAAAACTGACCCCAGGACCAATCCCTCCTGGCACTCCACTTGATACCGGCTGCCAACTAGACATTGAGCCATTGATTACTACCCTCTGAGCCTGATGTTCCAGCCAGTTTTTTGTCCACCTTACAGTCCATTCATCCAGCTCGTACTTCCTTAGCTTGCCTGCAAGAATGCTGTGAGAGACCATATCAAAAGCCTTGCTAAAATCAAGGTACATCACATCCACCGGTCTCCTAGCATCCACAGAGATAGTCATCTCATCACAGAAGGCAATCAGGTTGGTCAGGTGTGACTTGCCCCTGGTGAACCCATGGTGACTGCTACTAATCACCTTCTTCCCCTCCAAGTGCTTAGAAATGGATTCCTTGAGGATCTGCTCCATGATTTTTACAGGGACTGAGGTAAAGCTGACTGGTCTATAGTCCCCTGTATCCTCCTTGTCCCCTTTCTTAAATATGGGTGCTATGCTTCCCCTTTTTCAATCATCTGGGACCTCTCTTGATCACCATGAGTTTTCAAAGATGATGGCCAATGACTCTGCAATCACATCAGCCAACTCCCTCAGCATCCTTGGGTGCATCCCATCTGGTCCCATGGACTTGTAGATGTCCAGCATTTCTAAGTAGTCCCTAACCTGTTCTTTCACCACTGAGTGCTGGGCTGGTCATCTGCTTCCCAAACTGTGCTGGCTGGTGCAGTAGTCCAGGAGATGACCTGGCCTGTGAAGACAGGCAAAAAAGGCATTGAGCACTTAAGCCTTTTCTGCATCCTGTCATAAGGTTGCCTGCCCCATTCAGTAAGGGACCCACATTTCCCCTGATCCTCTTCTTGCTACTGACATACTTGTAAAAACCCTTCTTGTTACCCTTCACATCCCTTGCTAGCTGCAACTCCAATTGCAGTTCGCCGTTCCTGACTTGATCCTTGCATGCTTGAGCAATGCTTTTATACTGCTCCCTTTATATTTGTCCAAGTTTTCACTTCTTATAAGCTTCCTTGTTGTGATTTAGTTTACTGAAGAGTTCCTTGCTAAGCCAAGCTGGTCTTCTGCCATACTTGCTAGTCTTTCTGCACAGCAGGATGGTTTGTTCCTGCACTCCCAGTAAGGCATCTTTAAATTACAGCCAGCTCTCCTGGACTCCTCTCCCCCTCAGACTGGCTTCCCAGGGGATCCCACCCATGAGTTCCCTGAGCGAGTCAAAGTTTGCTTTTCTGAAGTCCAGGGTCCTTACTCTGCTGCTCTCCATCCTTCCTTTCCTCAGGATCCTGAACTTAAGCATTTCATGGTTGTTGCTGCCCAAGTTACCATCCCCTATTATATTCCCCACTAATTCTTCCCTGTTTGTGAGCAACAGGTCAAGAAGAACACGGTCTCTAGTTGGCTGCTACAGCACTTGCACCAGGAAGTTGTCCCTAGCACTCTCCAAAAACTTCCTGGATTGCCTATGCACTGCTGTATTGCCCTCCCAGCAATGACAGGGTGATTGAATACCCCCATGAGAACCACGGCCAGTGACCAGAAAACTTCTGCTAGTTGTCTGAAGAAAGCCTCATCTACCTCATCCTCCTGGTCTGGTGGTCTAAGACAGACATCCACCACAACATTACCCTTGCTTCTCTCCCCTCTAACCTTAATGCAGAGACTTTCAACAGGCCTATCTCCAGTTTCATACTGGAGCTCTGAGCAATCGTACAGCTCTTTTACATCCCGTGCACCTCTTCCTCCTTCTTCTCCCCTGCCTATTCTTCCTGAAAAATTGTACCCATCCATGACAGTGCTCCAGTCCTGCGAGCTCCCACCAAGTCTCTGCTATTCCAATCATGTCATAATTCTGTGGCTCTGCAAGGACTTCCAATGCTTTCTGCTCATCTCCCAGGCTCTGTGCATTTGTACACAGCACCTGAGGTAACTACTTGATACCCTGATTTCTCAGGAAGTATGAAAGCACCTGCCGTGTTGCCCCCTCCTGCTTGCTCTTCCTTCAGGTCTCCTGCTTCCCCACTTACTCAGGACTTTGGTCTCCATCCCCCGGCGAAGCTAGTTTAAAGCCCTCGGGCATGTGTAGACAAAACGGAGGCCCTAACTTGAAGCAGTGGGTTTTGAAAAACACTGTTTCAATTTAGGGCTGATTAAACCCCTGTGCACACATCCTGCTGACTTACCTGCCTCTCCGGCGGGGAAGGGAGGGCAAGCTTCTGGCAGGTGGAGCGGTCCCTGGGCTGTGGGGGTGGAGGGGGAGAGGGGCTGGTGCTTTCCTCTGTGGCAGCGGTGGCCCCCCCAGGCAGCACCCATCTGCAGGCACCCAGCTTGGGTGGTCCTGGGGGGCACCGCAGCCGCAGAGGGAAGCACCGGGCCCCCGTGCAGCTCAGGCAGGCAGGTTGGGAGTGGGGGGAGATCAGGCTCACTACTTTTCTTGGGCAGAGCCTGCTTTCCCAGGCTGCTGCCAGGCTGCCTGCAGGGCTTCCTGCAGAGCGGTGGAGCTGCATGAAGCCCGGTGCTTCGCTCCATGGCTGTAGGGGCAGGCAACTAAAACATCTTGCATCCCAAGTCATTTAAGGTGCATTATGCTGCCAAATTTCCTACAGCGGCTGGAATTCATGTGCAATATGTTGCCAAGGCGTGCAAACACCGACGCCATTAAAGCAATGCAAAAGCATTTAGCCCTCTTTAAAGTGTCGTGCATGCACACCTCTCATTTCATGTACACGCGGCCTTCCTCACTAGCATGCCTCCTTCATCTTATGGTGGAATAAGTAACTGCACTGAAATGCATGTGTAAATGGTGACAGGGCTGGCTGGGGCATGAGGGTGCTGAAGTGTGGGGACTACCTGCTGCGTAGCCATACAGCTCCACACTCCAAGCACCCTCATGCCCTAGCCAGCCCCAACGCTGCAACCCCAAATCTGGGGCTGACCTCCTATGCCCTCTGCCAGCCTGGGGCTGCTCTGCCCTGGTTCAAATTGCTGCTGTCCCGGGCACATATGTAGATGCTGCTCCAGGAAGCAGTTGACTGGCTGAAATGGCTCTGGATTTTATTGCATCATGTTAATTGCATGTGTAGATGTACCCATGCTGTCTTTATTATGTGGACTAAATATGCTAATATTGGAGGATGACTTTTTTTAGACAGGAGATCACAGCAGTGAGTGAGGACAGGAGGAACTGAATTCCTTGCAAGAAAGTTGGAAACTTCCTTCTGACTGTTTACTGGGATGAGGAATCAGGTGTGGCGTCAAGCCACAGATGCTTTGTAGGTTGCAAGAATCCCTTGTTTGTTGCCACGGTTTTCAGGAAGTGATGATATCTAAAACCTGGGGTCGGTGTTTTGTAAACATATTTGTATTAAGTTTAATTACCTACTAAGAAATGCCACATTGTATATTCAACATACATCACATGCCTGTTTTTATATTGCATGTGTAGTCCTAATGAAGTTGATGGAACTATTCCTGAGAAACTGAGTACAGGCAGAATCCACTACAAAAATGAGACAAGCTCCAAAGAGCAGGTGAACTCCTTTAATAGTGTCAGGACCATCTGCCTGTAATATCTTAATCATTTTCCTAGCAAATACTTACCATATTAAGATATCACTACAAGGATAAAGTCTTTCAGATAGGCAACAAACAACAGGAAAGTAAAGACTCTTAACTTACTGGTTTCATGGGAATAAAAAAAAAAGGAAGAGGAAACAATCCCCACAGGCATAAAGCCATTATCAGATTAGCACTTTTTATGCTTAGAAACTATTTTATATCAGGGTTTTTTGATTTTTTTTTTTTTAAAGAGTATTGATAAATTTAAACAGGGAAGATGGGAAAATTGTTGCACACACAGGAGGAAATAAAGATGTATGGAAAATTTCTTCAAGAGACTACATTTTAGAATTTATCTGATGGCAAGCTCTTCTTATAAGCAGGGATCTGGCTTTTCCATTTCCTGCAGAAAAACACAGAGCTCCTCTTTTAAAGGAGAAAATCACGCCTTTTTTCCCCTTTAAAGGAGAAAACCCTGGGAAATGCTGGGTTTCCCCTTGCAGCCTGACAGAGTTCCAGTCTGCAAGGGGCTGCTGGGGCTGGGGAAAGTGGAGGAGGGTGATCAGAGGCAGGGGCCCACATGCACACATGCATGTGCACACATGCACGTGGCCAGCAGCGCAGCCAGGTAGGGTGGTGGAGAGCGACTCCCACAGCTCCTTCCAGGCAAGTCTATGGGGAGCATAGGCAATGCTTTGTGTGGTAGGGGTTATAGGTGATGTGTGGGAGGGCAGGGGGGCATAGGTGACACATGGGGGGAGGGCAAAGACCTCTTCAGATTTCTGTGCCCCCAGCAGGGCATGTGGCTGCAGCCTGGCCAGATCCGCACTGGGTAGGAGACACTTCTGTGGCCCAATGGGCAGGACCTGGTGCAGGAAGGCAGAGTTGGGTAGGGAGGCTTACTGCTGCTGCTACTGCCAAAAGTGCTGTGCCACCATGGCTGCTATGGTGAGGTGCCTCCTGCCTGGCAGTAGTAGCCTCAATGAGATGGGAGTCCAGAACAGGTTGTTGCTCCTTAAGGAGATGATCCTCTGAGCTCAGAGGGAGTCAGTCCCAATACGAACCAAAGGGGACAAGAGTGATAAACAGCCCTCTTGGCTCAGTAAAGGCATCCAGGAGGGCCCAAGGGAAAAAAAGGTGGCATACAATTAGTGGAAGCAAGGGGCTATCGCCAAGGAGGATTATACCTCGGTTGCTTGCAATTCCAGGGAGATAGTTAGGAAGGCCAAGGCAGAGATGGAACTAGGGCTGCCGACCAGAATTAGGGGTAACAAAAAGTCCTTTTTCAAATATACAGGGAGTAAGAAGAAGGCACTAGGTAATGTGGGGCCCTTACAGGACAGGCTTGGCAAGCTGGTGATTGTAGCAAAGGAAAAAGCTCATCTCTTCAATGATTTTTTTGCCTCCATATTTCTGAGCAGGGACCGAGACAACTCTCCCACTAGGATTATGAACAGGCTCAGGGGACACGATGCCATGCCTAGGGTCAGGGATGATCTAGTTAGGGAACTCTTGGAGGGGATGGACATGATTAAATCAGCAGGTCCGGATGCTCTTCGTCTGAGGGTACTGAGGAAATTGGCGGAGGTCATAGCAGGGCCCCTGGTATGGCTGTATGAGGACTCGTGGTGCTCGGGCCAGGTCCCAGAGGACTGGAAAAGGGTCAATGTGGTCCCTATTTACAAGAAGGGGAGAAAGGAGGACCTGGGTAACTATAGGCCAGTTAGTCTCACCTTGGTCATTGGGAAGACCTTTGAGAAAATTATCAAGGAGCACATCTGCGGGGGCCAAGCATGGGAGGTAATGCTCAGAGGCAACCAACATTGGTTTATTGTGAGCAGATCCTGCCTGACTAACCTGGTTTCCTTTTATGGCCAGGTCACAAAGTCCTTGGATGCAGGCATTGAGGTGGATGTTGTCTACCTGGACTTCAAGAAGGCCTTTGACACTGTTTTTCACCCCATTTTCACAAAAAAACTAGGTGACTGTGGCATTGATGCCTACATAGTCAGATGGGTGACAAATTGGCTCTATGGTCGCACCCAGAGAGTGGTGGTGGATGGGTCGTTTTTGACCTGGAGGGATGTGGGCAGTGGAGTTCCCCAGGGCTTGGTCCTTGGGCTTGTGCTATTCAACATCTTTGTCAGTGACTTTGAGGTGGGTGGAAAGCACACTGTCCAAATTTGTTGATGACACAAAGATGTGGGGAGAAGTGGGCACACTGGGGGGGAGGGACAGAATCCAACTAGATCTAGACAGGTTACAGAGGTGGGCGGATGAGAATAGGATGGAATGCAATGCAGACAAGTGCAGGGTGCTGCATCTAGGGAGAAGGAACCTGCAACATACCTATAGGCTGGGGCACTCCCTTCTCAACAACTGAGTGGCTGAAAGGGATTGTGGAGTCATTGTTGACTCCAGGATGGACATGAGCTGCCAATGCGAGGAAGCAGTTACTAAGGCTAACTGCACCTTGTCGTGCATCTACAGATGCATGACAAACAGGTCCAGGGAGGTGATCCTTCCCCTCTATGCAGCGCTGGTCAGGCCGCAGTTGGAGTACTGCACCCAGTTCTGAGCGCCGCACTTCAAGAGGGATGTGGATAACCTTGAGAGGGTCCAGAGGAGGGCTACTCACATGGTCAGGGGGCAGCAGGCCAGGCCCTACAAAGATAAACTAAAGGTCCTGAATCTATTCAACCTCCACAAGAGAAGACTGAGAGGGGATCTGGTGGCCCTCTATCTCACCAGGGGGGACTAGTGGAAAATAGGTGAAACTCTGTTCCCCCAGGCACCACCTGGGATAACAAGGAATAACAGCCACAAATTGATTGAGAGTAGATTCAGGCTTGATATCAGGATGCATTACTTTATGGTTATGACTGGCAGGCTCTGGAATGGGCTCCTAAGGGAGGTGGTGCTCTCCCCTACCTTGGGGGACTTCAAGAGGAGGTTGGATAGATATCTGGCTAGGGTATTATGATCCCAGCACTCGTCCTGCCCAGGGCAGGGGGTCAGACTTGATGATCTGTTCAGGTCCCTTCCGACCCTAGAAATTATGAAACTATAGTGGAGGGCACAACTCCATGTTGCTGGAGCACCTTGCTTTGGCAGCTATGGTGGCATGGCTGGTGCAGGGCTTCTGGTAGTGGCAGAGTCGTGGCCCCTCCCCTGCTGCTGCCAGGTGGGCAGGGAGTGCCCCAGCTTGGCAGCCATGGTGGTGTGGTGCTCCCTCCCATGTCAGGTTCTTCCCAGTGGGCCATGGAGGCTGCTGCAGCCAGGCTGAAGTCTTGTGTTCAGCTGTGGGTACAACAATCTTGGGAGGGCACATGCCCCCTTACGCCCCCTGAAATGGCATCTATGGTGTCACTTATGTCCACAGAACCCCAGTCCCCCAGCCCCCGCCCCATTCCCCACACCCTGCTTTCTCCACCCAATTTGGGCCTGGGGCCTGGGGGTGGGGGGGCAGCAGGTTGGGAATGATGGGCACCAGCATGGCTGCAGGGGGTGGGGGACTGTGGGTTGGGAATGAGTGG
Source organism: Alligator sinensis (assembly GCF_000455745.1). NCBI lineage: Eukaryota > Metazoa > Chordata > Crocodylia > Alligatoridae > Alligator > Alligator sinensis. The sequence continues at coordinate 1,001,149 of NW_005841853.1, forward strand.
CACTGACAGGAATCAGTTTCTCCTTTATCTGTGAAAACCACTATGTCAGATTTGGGGAACTGTGGGTTGGAAGTGAGGGGCAGTGGCACGGCATCGGCATATCAGGGCTGCTCAGCACCACAACGGGGGTGGGGGGCAGGGGATGGGGGGCAGCTACAGCCACAGCCACAGCGTGGTGAGTGAAGGAGGCAGAGAGAGCTCTGATTTTCCATGATAAAAAAACCCAACAAAATCAAACACCAAAGTATACAGAGGTATTTAGAATTTATTTTATGATAATGATTGCGCTGTTAGGCTTTCAAATTGCTTTAAAAATAAAAATATATCAATAAAATATTGTGTCCAACTGATAGATATATGTGTGTGTGTGTGTGTACACACACACACACACACACACACACACACACACACGTCTCTGTAAATTTTGTTCCCTCCTGTCCAGGGATCTTGGTTTTCTCTGTTAAAAATCTAAAAGTCTCTGGTTAAACCCCCCAAAATTTGTGTTTTTCTATGATTAAAAATGAAAACACTAATATATATCTATATCTATATATATATCCAGACACATACACACACACACATATGTATGTGCGTGTGTGTGCATGTGTGTGTGTATATATGTGTGTGTGTGTGTGTACATATATGCATGTATGTATGTATATATGCATGTGGACATATATGTATATATATGTGTGTGTGTGTGTGTGTGTGTGTCTGGATATATATATCTATATAGATATAGATATATATTAGTGTTTTCATTTTTAATCATAGGAAAACACAGATTTTCGGAGGGGGAGGGGGTTAACCAGAGACTTTTAGATAAAACCAAGATCCCTGGACAGGAGGGAACAAAATTTACAGAGACAACAAAATCTTAGCTTTCTTCAGACATGGTCATTTTAAAGAACAAAAGAAGTTTGCTCATCTCCTCTGTAGTGAATCCAGGAGCAAGGCAAGAGGCTGCAGCCCCTTTCCCCCAACCCCCAACTTTGCCTGTGCTGGGTATCTGCAGTGGGCTCCGAGTTGGTTGGGGAACTTCCATGTGACTCCAGACCTCAGAGGGTGAACACTGCTGCCGTTCATCTTTCCCATTCCTCCCCCTCCCTGATAAAGTCAGTAACAGGGGGAAGGAAGGGATGAACAGTAGGGATAGCAATCACCTTTTGAAAGCAGGGGCTGTGTGCAGAACCCATGCTGAGAGCTCATATGCAGCACAGTCAAAGGGAGTGTGTGACTGCAGCTCTGCACCCCCTCTGGATCTGACCCTGCATCTCCTATCTAGAGGAGACTGTTTTAGGCTTATCTCTATGATTAACTAAAGGTAATTGAGTTAACCCAGTTAAACCCAGAATCCAAACAAACAATCTATGTAGGTTATTACTCAACTCTCATGGTTGTGCTATGTGAGAATCACAGTGGAGTTCATTTGCTTAGTGCTTTCAGTTCATGAGATTTCAGATGCTGGAACAATCTTAGGAGCTGCCCCAGGATGGTCTACCCTTGGCAAAGTAAAAAAAAAAAGTGTGTGTGTGTGTATATAAAATAAAACACTGTATATATATATGACTATATATATAGTACTATGCATATAGTACTATATATATAATGATAGATTGATAGATAGATATAGCAACAGGTGTAATTGGAGCACAGTGTTAAAGGGGTGGCTTATTCACTGCAGTGTTTATCTACAAAGTTTGGATTCAAAGGCTTGGCCGAAGAAGATGTCCCACTGAGGCCAGCTGCCTGGATCCATGCCAACAATCAACTTTTTCTAGTAGTTACTTAGAAGGGAAAAATTAAATCCTCACACCATGCAAAATGGATATTATACAGAGACTTGATCAAGAATTTTACTTGCAAAAAACTGACGGTTTTTAACACCATCCAGAATTCAGTTAAAAAACTGAAAATTGAGATTTCCCATTTTCATTTTTTCTGAAGACAACTAAAAATGGATGAGACTGACATCTTCTTTTTCCTTGGAACAATTTGCCATCAAAAATATTTTGGCCTAATCTTTTTAACATCTCTAACTTAACTCCAATTTGTACATATCTAAAGATCACATCCCCCTCTTTAAAGAGCTTCATTACCAAACCTTTCAATACTTCTACAAAGCATCTAAACAAGCATCTTGGTAGACATATCTACAAAGCAAGTCCATGATAGCAGGTCCTAAGTTAAACTATATAAAATGTATAGATTGGAAGAAAGTTTCCCTATCCTGCATTTGTGCCTACAGATTTTTTTTTGTTAGGTGAAGAATGCACATGCAATTAATCAAGTAGGTTTCAGCCTTCAACTTTGAATTTGTGGGGCCAGGTGATCAGCTCCCAATGGAGCCTATGTCTTGCTCCTTCAGAGTATGCTGTCAGACATCTCTTTGGTTAGACTGCCTCCTAAACAGAGGTATCATATTCCCTCAACCTGTCTCCTTATTAGTCATCTGGATATGGTCTTTTTGTGGTAGACTATTTTGCATGTACTCCTTACAGTAGGGCTGTCCAACTTGTATGCAGCTGGGGTGGGGGAGTCCACCCAGAAGAGGCTGCACCAGAGGCCCCCTGAGCTGCATACCATTGGCACAGACAGATACTGGGGCCCCACTCTAACTCTTGGCACTTAACATAACATACCTTCAGTTAAAGTACCATCCCCGACCGAACAGACATTCACTTGTTGGGTTGGGGGCAAATGCGGGGTGGGCTGGAGGCAGCCTGCACTACCAGTTCAGCAAGTGGGGGAACTCCAGAAGCCTCCCAGGAGGCCACCAACCCCCCTCCCCCAGCCCTGCCCCCCCAGCTTTGGGGCTGTGAGTAAGGGAGTTCCCAGCTGCTGAATGGGAGCTGAATTGGTGGTGGGGTGGGGGGTGGAAATGGAGCCCCTTCACTTTGGGGAGCCTGACCCAGATCCCCACTATATCCTGGCCAGGGTAGCTGTGGGGGATGACAAGGTGAAGGGGCTCCATTCCCTCCCCCCACCCCCACATTCATTAGGTTGCAGCTCCCTTGACTTCCCCCTGACAGCTGGGGGGGTGGGGCTGGGCAACCCCAAATTAACTCTGGAGGGAACATCAGTTTCCTAAGGCACTTTGCTTTTAAACACTTCAATATAATACCTGATTTAATGAGGGTTACTTTTTCATGTGCTTGGCCATTTTTAAAACATTCTGCAGTTGTGTATGTCTTAAGTCTTGGCTGTAGGTTGCTTTGAAGGGCCATACTGCTTGAAAACTCACTTCTTTCTGCGCCCCAAGTGGATGCCTCCTCACTGGTGACCACCATTGTGTGTGACCCCCTCTTTCATGCACGATATGCTTATGCAGGCACCCTCCATTCCCACTGCCACACTGCCCTCCCCTGGCCTCACCCTCAGCTCCCCCATGCTGCATGGTGCTGCTTCACGCCCTGGGAAGGGGGCAAGCAGCAAAAGCCAGAAGAGGGAAGGAGAGCCTGGAGGCTCCAAGCATGGGCCACTAGTTGAACAGCCCTGCCTTAGAGAGTATCTCTGACCCCTGCTTGGACAAATCATGGCTCCTTTTAGTTACATGATGCCCAGACTGTTTAGTTAGGTGCACTTTTAAAATATACATAATAAGTAAGAAAAGAACCAGGGGTTGGGTAATGTAGGTGGACCCCATTTCCAATCCATTCAATGGGCTGAGTGATTCAGCTATGGAGAAAGTTTGTTTTGTGCCCATTAATAGGATGATTGCAAAGTTTGCCATGATGAGGCAGTGGCTTTTTCAAAGCCCCTTAGAAAAGTAGCAACTGCCCTACTAATCATGCCCAGACAAAAGTAAAAACAATTAAATATGAAACAATGAAACACAAGACCCATGGTAGGAATAGCAATATGTCAAACAGTTCACAATTAGTTCAGCTAGCAGCAAGCACAGGGTCCTAGCTGACCTGCAGGTAGCCTGGGTTACAACATTTTGCTATTCTGATTTTATTGCAATAATGCATTTCAGTGCAACATGGTATAGATCATGCAATGTTACAGAAATGAAAGGAAACGAGTAAAAGAAAAAGAAAAAAAAAGATAATACAATTCAGAAAGCAGATATTTCCTTGAAGGCATCATTTAGACCAAGATACACCTATATATATGGAGAGCCTAATATCTACATAGTTATGTGGATATTAATCCCTTGAAATTGCTAAGATTTCATTCTAACACTATCACCCATGATGAGTAGTATACAAGGGGGGTGTAAAACCTCTGGCTGTGCACCACATGTGCAGTGAACTCTCTGAGCTTACCAGCATGTTAGCATAGATGCTGCTGGAGCTTTGCATGCAAGCTCTGAGCTTACAAGCTGGTGAATGGAGGGTATGGCCAGAGTCCCAGCTTTCATACAACTCCAAAGCCTAGGAGATGAGAGCTGCTGCATGTCATCTCTTTTACCCTGTTGTTAAATTTGGGGGGGTGGGGGGGGGGGGTGAACAATGAACATGCTCTTTCCTTGGGCTTTGGAGGCATGCAAAAGCAGAGACTCACTGGCATCCAGGATCTGAGCAAAGCGGGTGTGATCATACTCCTTTTAGCTGTGCGGCACATGTATAGTGAGCTCTCTTTGCTCACTTCAACCCCGCCCCATACTGTGATCCCAGATCCACCATGATATTATTGTACGCCATAAGTAAATACTGGGGTAGCTGAAGTAAAAAAAAAAGAGTAAAAAAAAAACTATTCACTGAAATCAAGGCATCAAGATCTGGTCCTCAAAGAGGATGAAACTGATCTTTTAAACGTGCTACTTTTCCAGAACCGAGTCCTTTGCCCCAATACAAACCACATACTCCCCATACTGTTAGTCATCTTTCATAGGTTTTATTTATGATGAGAAAAGGTGATAGATGCTAACTAGGGCTGTGCGAAACAGCATTGTTCTGCTTTGATTTCTGTTTCGACAGAACAGTGTTTCGTTTCGAGTATTCATTTAATTTTGAAAGCACCGGTCCATTTTGTTTCATTGAAACTCTTTGGCTGCTTTGATGCTGTTTTGATGTTTCATCCATAGGCAGTGCCGGGAAGATTGGTGCTGTTGCTGGCTCCAGGTTGCAACACCAGCCTCCTGTAATCCGGGAGGCAGATCGAGAGCCCGCACCACCGGGAGCAGTCCTTGCAGCCCTCCCAGGGATGCAGGTGAGCCCCTAATCTGCCTGCTGGACGACAGGGGGCTGGTGCTGCCAGCTGGGGCCAGTGGCAGCACCAATCTTCCCAGCACGGGCTGTGCCCAGTGCCAGCCCCAGCCAGCAGCACCAGCCTCGTGTCATCTGGAAGGAAGATTGGGGGCTTGCCTGCACCCCCAGAAGGACTGCAGGGGCTGTGCTGGACTGCTCCCAGGGTTGCAGGCCCCTGATCTGCCTCCCGGATCACAGGAGGCTGGTGCTGCTGCTTGGGGCCAGTGGCACGTGGGCCCAGGATGGGTACCCGCACAAGCTGATTTGCCCCAGGCCCTGCACCCTCCTTGGATGGCATAATCAGCTCGTGCAGGGACCTGCCGCTGCCTCAGAATCAGGTCAGCAGTGGGTCTGTGCACGAGCTGATTTGCCCAGGGCCCCGCAAATCAGCCCATGTGGGGACCTGCTGCCGGCTCAGGATCGGGGTGGTGGGGGGTCCATGAACAAACTGATTTATCCTGGGCCCCACACCAGAGCCCCACACCGGAGGAGGCGGGGAGAGCCAGGGCCATGCGCCCCACGGGGCTGAGCCACATCGGGTTGCGGAGCCCTGGCTCTCCCCTGCCTCCCGACACCATGCTGCTTCAAAATTTGAAACATTTAGAAAGTTTTGAAACATTTCGACTGGCCTCATTTCTGTTTTGAAGCCCTTTATTTGTCTTTGGTTTTGCTGTTTTGAGTTTGAAACAAGTTGAAACAGCGTTAGCGAAGCTTCGCACAGCCCTAATGCTAATCCCAACTTTTCTAGGGCTGATTCAGGGAAAAAATATCAAATAAAACTTCTAATGAGAAATAGTTTTTCCTAATCAAAATATCCATCTCCTAGTTCACCCTGTCCCTTATTGAATCAGCTCTGCTATGTACTAATATCAGTATACACTTCTAAGAAGACTGCAAAGGCCTGGACAGAGAAGAAATCATATTGAGGAGGTTATAGGGGTAAGCAAACCTGCAGTTAAAGCGCCAGTATGCCTCAGCTGCTCTGACTTCAAAATGTAGCAAATGGCCTAGAAGCCATTGTACCATATTGTATGGGTGTGACACTTGGACAACAAATCTGAAAACACCTGAAAGCTTTGAATGTCTTTGAAAAATCCCCCATTTCAATTAGAAGGACAGAAGAGTGAATACTAGTGTTCTAAGCTCAAGAAAACACCACCTGCATTGAAGCCACATTTATACAGCACCAGCTCCATGGGATAGGACATGTCATAAGGATGCCTAAAAACAGGCTCCCTAAACAGGTCCTAGATTCCTGATGGTCACCACTCTAGAGGTGGGCAAATGAAGATTCAAGGACACCTTGAAGGCCAGTATGAAGAAATGCAATATTAACATTAACACTTGGAAGACTCAAGCACTGAGTTGTCCCTAGTAATGCCATGATGTATGACAAAGCATCTATCATTTTGAGCAAACTCACCTCACTATGGAGGTGGACAGATGATAGAGAGACAAAGGGACAGAGCTGTGACCCGACATCACCCCAGGATTTACTCCTTCCTTCCAGGACTATTTGCCACATCTGCAATCAAACATGTGGATCTCAGATTGTCCTCTCCAGTCATCAGTAGACTCCCCAATGACTCCCCTATTTACTTGAAGACTGTAATCCTCATATCAGGAGACTGCTGCCACCACTGCTGCTGAGTAGCCACTGGAAGGTAATAGTGCCTTGCACCCAACTGAACCACAACCAAATCATGGACATCTGAGACATATTTACAGAAGTTATGAGGTATGTCTATGGTCTGTTTTCTAGGTCACATTCATAAGTCAGCCCATTTTCAGGCACCTGTTCTCTGATTCCTACACACTTTACGCACACCCAGCCATCCCTCTGAAAACCCCATGAAAGAGAAGGTCCTATTTGTGCCCCCAGAGCTGTATGACCGTGCCTTGAAGATTTAACCAAAACTGGGGGTTGTGTATACCAGGGGACTGGCAGACATAGTAAGAGTCAGTCTGTTGTCAAAAGACAAAGTGCAGAAGAACGAACATATTATATAGATCCCCATTATATAGAGGAGAAATCAAGTTACAGAGAGCCTAGGGGGCATATCTACACTGAGGTGAGAGCGTGCTCTACCTGGTATTCCCTGAACATGCTCCATCCACCCATTACTGCTAACACACACCAACACTGGAAACACACTGGAGAGGCCACTCTAGGGAGTCCTTTGGTGGTTGCTTTCAAGCAAACTGGAGTCAGAGGTCTTCACAGCAGCTGCCACAGGATACCTTGGAGCGTCCTCACCAGCGCATTTCTGGTTTGGAGCTTGTCAGCTGAAGTGAGTGGACACAGGATGTTGGGAAACACTTTGGTTGCAGCACACTGTGCACCAGACATGCCCTAAGTGACTATCTCATAAAGTCTTTTCCAGAGGACCATGTAAAATCTGGATTGAATGTAATTCCCAGTCTAGTATCTATCCACCCAAGACCATCTCTCCTGGATTGTAGAAACATTTCACAAGTCAGCCGTAAGGGGCTTGCTCGTAGTAATAGCAACTCAGAGGCTGGAATATAATCCAGATGTATACAACGTACTGATTTTAGGTGACACCTGAGAGCCATAAAAATCTGAGAACCTGTGGGAATAGAGTCTTGACCATGTTTAATGGATTCAATTATTAGATCCATTTAGGAAACAAAGAAGTTGGAAAGAGGAAATATTTACAAATGTTGCTTTTGTTCTTCTTTAAAGAAAAAAAGATTTACAAGCAATGTTCCTTTCAACTTAATGCTGGTGTGGAGGGAAAGAAAGGTTTCAAAACTACAACGTGATCTATCGTATGTAGACATGAATGACTGTTGATATTTGATTGGTTTATTACTTCCATCTGAGCTAACCTTTGTTACTTGGATTTTACAAATTTAAGGGCTTGCCAGCATGCTTGCCAGTTAAATAAAGGGCACAGCTAAGGTCTCCGAACATCTGGTCCAAATACTTAATCATCTTGCTGCACGAAAGCTGGTATTTTTATCTCGTACCCTGATTGGGTCTGCGTAATTTTTTTTCACAAATTGGTATTTAAACCTCAAAACCTTTAGCTAACTACATCTGTCATTGATATTTTATTGTTTAATTTCTTTTTATAGAGCCAAATTACATCTCTCCCGCATACAGCCTGCACTTTACATGTCTAATTTGTCGACATGTTCTATAATGATAATTTCATTGATTTAGAAAGTGACATTATGAGCAACATATGTTCAGTTTAGCAGTAGACCTTGTTATGGCAATAATGTCTTCCCCTCCCCCTCCCAAACTCAAATATAATGCACATTAGGAGACAGCTGAATCATTTAACTGCTTCAGGTCCCATAAATATAGAAACCTGCTAGCGCTCCCACCTCATATTGCAAGGAAAGTATAAAAAATACAAACTTACACTGTTTACATGCTATACTGCCTACATATACCAGGTATGTGTTAAGGCTCTCTAGAAATGATACTTGGAAAACAATATTGTCTTCCTTAAAACAGGAAAACAAATACAAGACATTTAATTTGAGAAGGCTATAATATGAGAAGGCTATAATTGAGGAACAACAATTCACAAAGGGTAACAAGAAAATGCCCCACTACTTTGTCCCAATTATCCTTAATATAATCATCTGGAAGCAGGTCTGTTCTCATATTATTCATGAAACAGCTGAGTAATAAAAATTAATCATTTCTACAGTTCCCCAAGGTGGCTGGGTGCTTTCTAGTCAATACAGGATGTGGCCCCTTCTGCAAAGTGCTTACAATTAAATTTTACAATTTTCCTTTTGATGGTGACTCAAAAGATCTGGGACCAGGTCCTGTGTAGGTCATTGTTTAACAAAGCAACAATGCAGCTCTATTGAAGCCACTAAAAAATACAATTAACTCAGTGAGCCACTCTTTTGTGCTATGTGCTAAGTTCACCGATGTTAAAAGCAGAAAGTCACTTGTTTTTAATTGACATTGAATTAGTAATCATGTGCTGTTAGTATCCAAAAGAAACAATAGTATCAGACTACTGTCCTGAGCAGAGAACTAGGAATTAGGAAACCCATCAGCTACAATATAGATTATATCTCTGCAATTTGAGCATGGGCCCATGACCTATCTAGTTCAGCCCTTTTCCCCTCATCTGAAGTAATTGGGTAAAATCTTGGGTCAAATCTGTTGATTTCTGATTGTGCTTCTTTGTCCAAATGGAGATAAAACTTATTTCCTTCCTAGGTACTTTGTGAGAATAAGTGCTTGCATAGTGTTTTGCAGATTAAAAAAGGACTCTTGATAAATGTATGGAAACCTTGGATATATGGAAAATATTTTTACTTTAAATGGGTTTCCATTAAGTGGACTAAACTGTTTGATGCTTTATTTGCTCCTTCAGTTAGAGCATAAATGGTGCCTAAGAGCTTTTAAAAGTTTTTGCACTTTGCATTCAAATATATGTGCCACATACAAAATGGATATTTCTCAAGCTGTAGTTCTTGAAAATTTACCTTTACTCCTAATGACTTCTCCAATACAAACCAGGGGTTCCAATTCTTCTCCTTTTTAAATAATGAATTAAAATGGCGATCTCTTAGGAATGGAGGGTTTTTATCCCTTGGGGAAATGAGATGCATGCAACTCTGCACTGTCTTATCCTTGTAATTTCTGAAAGGAACAATCTGTAAATGCTATGGAACAAAATACTTATTTCCTTTCACTCTGCCTTTGGGGGAAAAAAATGAAACTATCAGACCGGAATAAAAAGCAGTAAAAAAAGAAAGAAAGAAAAAATCTCTACTAATAAGGAAGTTCACTTTCAGTGTGTTTACATGGGAGGGGAAGGGGGGTGCACATGTTCTTACCAAGTCTTAGTTGACCTATACTTAAATGAGGTACAATCCTAGTACATACCATGCAGGCTGCTATCTTTCATACTAAACAAACCTCAATGTACTACCCTGTGAACTACCAACAGCTTAATTTTCTTTAGGATTGTACTGCACATATTTAGCTAACATGTGGTTAGAATACATTTTTCCCCTGGTGAAGGCAAGGACTTTGAGTACAGATGACTTCTTATCTTAACGTACGGATCTAAGTAGGGGGAAAACAAAACAACAAAAAACCCCTTTGTCTTCCACGACAGGCAAATTAGATTTCCACCAGCATTTATGTGGGCTGCAAATTGCAAATGTTATCGTCCAGTAAGCACAGGACTATAACTTTTAGTAAGAGCTACATTTTAAATGTTTTTCCAATATGTCAAGAAGGGGTATAACATAGTTACATTGTTTGAACCACTAGTATAGTATATAGGTAACCCGTGTTCTATGCTAGTGTATTTTGCTTCATCAAAGTAGGAAAAGTGCATCTAACAAGCTATACTAATCAGCAGAATTGCATCTCTACTGAATGTGTTGTGCTGCTTTAATTACGTTAACATAGTTAAGGTGGCAACCTTATGCGTGGATATTTTAGCTTGAGTGTATTGTTATTAAATGATAAAATGGGGATATACCAAATGCAAGGAGGTATGGTCTAAGTCAGTGGTTCTCAAACTTTTTTTTTTGTGGACCACTTGAAAATTGCTGAGGGTCTCGGCGGACCACTTCAACTTTTTTTTGTTCTATACATCAAAGCACATAACTCATATTTTAATATTAGTAGTCTTACCTTTATAATGTGATAGATATGCCTGGTTTTTTTTTTTGAGCAAAGTTCTGGGAAGTTGGGTGTAATGTTTGTTAGCCTTAGGCCCCCTTTCTGTGGACCACCTGAAGGGAGCTCATAGACCAGTGGTGGTCCGCAGACCACAGTTTGAGAACCTCTGGTCTAAACTATAGAGGGTAGGACTGCAACCCAGAAGACCTGGATTCTGCTGACAGCCGCTAACGCACTAGATGAAATAGAGCAAGTCTCCTTCTCTCTCTTTTTCTCTGCCTCAGTTTTCCCCATCTGTAAAATGGAGATAATATCAACTTCCTTTGTAATTTTTTTTTAAATCAGATCAGTGAGCCCTCCTGCAATTCTTCCTCAAGTCTCTCACCCAACAGAAAGGGTGGAGGGAATAACATCAATTTGACCAATGCAATTCTCTCCACTTAATTAAGTCAACATGAAGTGGAATGCAGAAGCATGTTCTTCTTTGAAAGTGCTTTGTCAACTTGTGCTGTCCTAGGCTCTTTGGGAAGATCCCTGATTAGCCTAAACATGTGGAATGTGACAGTCTCTTTTCCCTCACCCTTAGGGGACCCATGAAAAACCTAGTTTGGAAAGAACTGGGATACATTTTTGCTTGAACACTGGTGATCTGTTCTGTGCAGAATGAATTGGGGGTCTTAGTGCAAAGTGGTCAACATCTCATGCAAAATGTAAAAAGTCACAATTAACAACCTAAACAGAGGAAAAGTGAGGGAATGTGTCATGGATTATCCAACTGAACTGCCATTTACCCCTGAGATGATCATGCAGTTCAGGGCTGCTAGAGAAAGTACAGGGAAAACTGTATTGATGTCTGCAATAAGGAGAAATGTCTTTTAGCTATCTGACACCTTTTTTGTCCCTGAGTTCATATAACAACCATATACAAACATAAAGCTGGATATTTATCATATGTAAAACATATTTGCTATTCAATATGTGCTCCGCTCACGTAGACTTAACACATGTCATATACTTAATGTTAAATGCACATAATGTCCTATATCACTTATGTTATGAATATGCTATATATCAGGTCTGTCTAACTGGTGGATTCGGCAATGCAGTACAGCATGTTTGGGGCACCTAAGGGTCTCAGGCACAAGTTGCAGCAGTGGGTGGGGGGAAGCAGACAGTCCTTACAGGCCTGGGATGCAGCACTGGGGAGAGGGCATGGGTGCGCAGTGTAGTGCTGGGGGTGTGGGGGCTCGGGTGCCGAATGCAGCAATAGGGAGGGGGTGGATGCATAGTGCAGTGGTGGTAGTGGTGGGGGTGTGTATGCTGCGCAGTGTTGGAGATGTGGGTGCAGCAGTGGGGGATACCTGCATGGTGCAGTATTGGGTGGGTGGGGTATGACCTCTGGGCCCCATGTTTCACTCTGGTGTGGCCTGTGGGTGTCTGGCCTAAATGATTGCTGGTGCAGTCTGTGGGGCACTCAGCCACTTAGAAGCTGGACAGCCCTACTAGACATAGACATATCTATATCTAAAAATTTAGATCAAAATATTTTATTCGATATATGTGTGTGTATGTATAAAATGAATAAAATATTTTGATCTACATTTTTATGCATTTTAATTCCAAGTTTATCGGACTAATTTTTAATGGCTTTCCCTTTCAAGTCAAATGGATGATTTTGAATCCCGTATACAACGTAAGATTTTCAAAGATGCTTAATTGACTAAGAAGCTTAAGGGACACAGATATTTCAAAATGGGGAGGGGGCAACTCTTGCGCCCGGTCGTGCGGCAGCTGTTACATAGTGGTTCTCAATCAATGTGCCGCAGCATCCTGCGTTGAGATCCTTTCAAGGGTGCTATGGATACTCTGAGATCCTTTCAAAGGTGCCTAGCTGTTAGGTGTACAAACGTGATTTATAGGATAAACCTAGAGATTACAAACAGGAATCCATAGTGTTAAAAACAGTCTGCCCTCTTTCATTGTTCAGAGTTCTTTGCAATAGAAGAATTGTGCCATTATTTTCCTGTAGTCAAAAAATGAGTGAAAACTAAAAGCAAGAGTTTTCTGATGCATGCCTTGAGTCTAACAAATGGTGCCTTTATTCTACCATGGTTGGGAACCACCGCTCTAACAGTTGTGCGTGGAGAAGCCTGAAATGATACGAAAGTAGCAAAACTGCTCCATTTTCAACACTAGATAAAGTAATGTTAAAACTAGATCAGATTTTCTACAATTTGTATTGTTCTCAACTTGTGCACATGGAACAGTTAGAGCGTAATACCTGCTGCTCACTCCTGATCAGTGGCTCCCCTTCTGAAAGTTTCCCCTTTGGAAATGGCTCCAAACATACGTACCTATGTCCATATGCTGCGTCTTGTTTTAAAAAGTCACTCTTGCAAGTGATTCTTAGGCAGTTAAAAACCTAAGTTAAATTGGTTCTTAATTGCCTTCACCACTTGTGACTAAAGAACGTTTTTGTATTAAATTCAATTCACCATATGTAGTGAAAACATTTTTTTACTGCTCTTTAAAATGATTACAAAATTCAAACGTTTTTCTCCAAACAAGAAGAAGATTCCAGGAGCTGAATATTTACTCTGCTTGCCTTGTGTTTCTAAAGAAACTGTGTTTATAAAGAAAATAAACTCATATTCCAATCCTCTTTTTGTTGCCGTTTATTTAAAATAAGCTAATTGCTAAATAAATAAGGATGATTTTTTTCCTACAGTAAGCAGAGCATGAAGTTTGACTTTTCCTATCTACTTACTGCATAGAGGTCCTAACTGAGCTATAACTTGGCATCTTTTAGCTGAAAGATCCAGAAAATGATTTCTGTATTAATATATAAAATTTCACCCAAGCAAAAAGCATTTTTACTTTAGCCATCTAAATATAAGAGTTATTGGTTGGAAGCTTGGAGGATTAATAACAAGGCGCCAAGCTTGCCAGTTTGGTATTCCTGACAATTTCTGGTAGTACCCAAGGGTGATGTGTTAAACCAATGCTTAAATTCCATTTCTTAAAGTGTTTTAGATGCTTATGTAGTCCAAGCCACACCGATTTTCAATGATATTTCAATAACTGCTTACACTGTTGGTTACAGGTCAAAATTGTCCTAATTAACTTTTTAAATTGAAACAAAGATCAACAGAAATGTTTATACAATGCACTACTTAAGTAGGTATGTTCATGCTACAATCAATGTAATTAATTCCTTCAGCTTGCACAATGTTTTGATTGCCAAAGGTTTAATTCCTGTTATCAATTTGTTTGAGGCCATGAAATCATTTTATTTCTGTGATTGCCTTTATTCCAATGAAGACAAATTCCCTTGTATCCTGCAAAGCTGACATGTTCTCTTTGAAATACTTTGCAACCTAAACACGGCAACACTGTGGTACAGGAACCAATGAGGAGTCTGAATGAAGCTCAGCAGAAACTAAATTGAAGCTGATGAATGTACGCTGTCTAAGCTGCAGACAAAACAGCACGAAAATTGGGAGAGTTAGTACCACAGCCTACTGTAATAGCACATGGTGTTATTAGTAACTATTTAAAATGCAAGATTTTTAAACAGATCAAGTCGCCTTTATTCACCTTTGAATAACAAGCTGCAATGAAAACTGCACCTACAATTTTCAGAAAAAGGTAGTTGTTGTACCTCTATCCATTTCTCCACTGGGTATAAAAACTAAGGCAGATTTCCATTTCAAACAAGTCTAAAATTTAAAGCAACTGATTGCAGCTTCATCTGCATTCTTCTCTCCCTCCATCCTTCCCCCCACCCAAAATATGGGATCATAGGAAAGTAGGGCTGGAAGGGACGTCATGAAGTAATCTAGTCCAGCCCCTCGCTCAAGGCAGAATCATCCTTGACTAGACCATCCAAGCCAAGTGCCTCTCAAACCTGCTCTTGAAAACTTCCAAGGATGGAGATCCCACAATTTCTCTAGGTTGCCTGTTCCAATGCTTGACCATCCTTGTACTTGATACCGACTTCATTTGAGTTCCAACGCTTGGCCATCCTCACAGAGAGTTCCTCATAATCTCCAACCTAATTTTCCCTTGCTGAAGCTTGAGGCCATTACTCCTAGTCCTATGTCCTACAGTCACAGAGGAAAACCTATCTCCATCTTTTCTATAATAGCTCTTCACGTATTTGAAGAAACTTATTCCCCACAACCCTTCCGAGTCTTCTCTGGGGGGAACGAAACAGCTAAAGAAAGTTCTTTCAGCCTTTCCTCATAAGTCTTGCCTCCCAGGCCCCTAATCATTTTTACTGTTCTGTGCTGGATTCCTTCCAAACTGTCCCTATCTTTCTTGAGGCATGGTCACTTGATTCAACATATGCATGCCCAGCAGAAAATATAATCTTCTACTTGTTAAGCACTCAGTCAATGGGATCCTTCACCTAAACTCCTTCATGGAACATGAGGATGTATAAAAATTACTTATGAAATGACTGGTGTTTATTTGCTAAAGTTGTACAAGCAGGCTATCCGTTTGTTACTCTTTGAAGAATATGTCCCCAAGCCTCCAAAGTTGTTCTTCAAAGGGTTTGTAAAGCACAGTGCTCAAAGGGGCTGTTGGGAGCCCCTCTTTATGAATTCCACCCCCGGATTGAAGAAAGATTGTTGCCTTTTCCCTAACTGTAGTGAAACCCACCCTTACTCTAGCTATGACTCATATTTCCCTGCCGGAGATGACTTACAGTGGGTTTCTTAAAAGAGATCTTTTTTGAGCCTTTGTAATGAATTAGGTTACAGCAAATGGTGAGAGTGATTCTTAAGAGCATCCCGCATGTGCCATAATAAAGGACCTTACTTCCCACCACCTTTTCAAGTGCAAAAGTTTGACACGATACTATATCATCAATACTATACCATGAACTGTAGTGCAATTTAGATGCGATAAGAAAAAAAAATGGATATATCAGTGATAACATGTTTACGCATGTTCACCAACTGATTTACTTGCATCCTGGCACACACGGCCTATCACAGTGAAAGGGAAAATTTTGGTGGAGACCCCTTGGTAAACATTGGCAGCATACCAACACTAAGACCACAAAGGGCCAGATATATGGTGCATGGAGCCCTCTAGTCTACTGGAGGGCCACTGGAAGTTTGGTGTGTGGCCTGCTTCAGCATTCAGGGCCCTTTAGCCCTGCTGAACACGGTAATAAGCAACAAGCCCCAGACCTTTTCCCTGGATCCATAGCCATGAGCAGCAAGCCCTGGACCCTTTCCCTGGACCTACTGTCACCACCAGAATCCTCCCACTGTCTCTGGATCCAGGCAAGATTTAACCAACAAGAAGTCATGCAGTCTGGACCTGGACTGGGACCTCAGGTGAGTTTGTTATCCAAGCATTAATACATTCACTTCTTTAACACACCATCCTAACTTTAAGATTGAGTCACAGAATAGGACAGAAGAGGAAGGGGACCCATGCACCTTTTTATTAATAGTTTTAATAGTATTTAATAGTCAATTGTTTTTTAGGGACTTAGGCAGGATGGACCAGAATCACATTTACATGCTTAAGTCCACTATGAGCTTAACAGGTGACATAGAATCTGGCCCCAAGTCTTTCAGGATTTAAATTCTTTCTATGGGCATTAGCTTCTTCCCTGACAGATAGAATCTGGGTTGAAATACTCCTCCAATTTTATGTTCATTTCATAGATTCATAGATACTAGGGCTGGAAGGCACCTCTGAAGATCATCGAGCCCAGCTCCCTGCCCCAGGGGCAGGAAGTCAGCAGGGATCATAGGATCCCAGCAAGATAAACATCCAAGTGTCTCCTGAAGGCATTCAAGGTAGGCGCTTGAACCACCTCCAGTGGCAGTCTATTCTAGTCTAACCTTGGGGGCTTGGGCAGTAAAGAACTTCGTCCTTATGTCCAACCTGAAACGGTCACGGAGGAGTTTGTGACCATTCGACCTTGTCATCCTTTGCGGTGCTCTGGTGAACAGACGTTCCCCCAGATCCTGGTGAGCACCCCTGATAAATTTATTAGGTGGCCACCAGATCGCCCCTGAGCCTGCACTTTTCCAGGCTAAAGAGTCCCATGATTCTCAGCCTCTCTTCATAAGGTCTGTTATCCTGACCTCTGATCATGTGTGTGGCTCTCCTCTGCACTCTCTCAAGCTTCTCCACATCCTTTTTGAATTATGGAACCCAAAACTGGATGAAGTACTCCAGCTGTGGCCTCACCAAGGCCGAGTACAACAAGAGAATGATGTCCTGGGATTTCCTTGAGAAGCATCTATGGATGCATACCAGTGTTTTGCTCACTTTACTAGCCGCAGCATCACATTGATGGCTCACCTTCATCTTGTGGTTAATGATGACCCCCAAGTCCCTTTCATCTGTAGTGCTAGCCAGAGTATCACTGCCGAGCCTATAAGCGTGCTGCGGGCTTTTCCTCCTAAGGTGGAGTACCTTGCATGTTTTGGTGTTAAATACCATCAAGTTCTCATCCACCAAATAGCTGAACCTGTCAAGGTCAGTCTGGATCACCCTTCTGTCCTCAGGTGTGGATGCTTTACCCCAGAGTTTGGTGTCATTGGTGAACTTGGCCAGCCCACTTCTGACACCAATGTCTACATCATTAATGAAGATGTTAAATAGTACAGGCCCTAGGACAGAACCTCGAGAGACCCCACTGGTCACAGGGCACCAGGATGATTGACTTCCATCAACCACCAACCTCTGGGTCCTACCGCTGAGCCAATTCCCCAGCCAGTGGATCAAGGTGAGGCCAAGGCCACAGTTAGCCAGTTTTGCCAAGAGGTGATCATGGGATACCAGAGCGAAGGCTTTTTTGAAGTCAAGATATATGACATCAATCTCATCTCCCTTGTCCAGGTGATAGGTCACTTGTTCATAAAAGGAAATGAGATGGTGAAGCAAGACCTACCCACAACAAACCCATGCTGGCTATCCCTCAGGATGTTGCCATCAGCCAGTCTGCTAAGTATGGCCTCTTTAATAATATTTTCCAATATCTTCCCTGGGATAGAGGTCAGACTGATGGGCCTGTAATTTCAAACTCTTCAGAGTAAAGGAGCGCTGAGGACTGATAAATCCAAAGCAAGTTTCATCTAAAGATCCAGCACTACAATAATTGAATTCTCAGAAATGCTAGTGCTGTGCCAGCACAAAAGGAGCTAACACTGAGTGTTACCTAGAGTTTGCCAAGAAACCTTCTCCTCTGAAAATCCCCATGAAAAATTTTACATGGTAAGAGCTCACTCAAACTGAGTGAAGTTCCTGAACTGAAAGTTTTCAGTTTTTATGAAATTGCATTCAAAATGATTGACAAAGTGTGCAGTCATATCCCCTTGGCCTTTGAGTTCATTAAATATTGCCAGCTAAAAATGTATTTGGGCCTGGAGATCACCAAAACACAGGAATCCAAAAAAAGGGGGGGAAAAAGTGATGGAGAAGCTGAAGTAGGAATTACTTTTTCTTTAAGGGTCAACACTGAACCAGTGCTGCAGTGTGGAAGGAGAATTCACTACAGCAGCTCATTACAGTGGAAATGAAGGTATACAGTACTTGGAGCAAGTAGCCTTTTGTGGGGACAAAAAACATCTTTTTCAACACTCACTAATTTTGCATTAATATTAGTGCAACAGACGAAGGTTGACTTAAAGTAGCATTTGGCCCTGTGCATGCATAGTTCTGTAAACTTTTATCAAGAAGCCACTTGGGAAAATTTGGCCTTTATGCAAATTACCGAGTTGTGTTTGGATAGTGCTCAGATTCATTGAAAGTCTCACCACGTAGCTAAGTCTCACCATAAATTTTGGTTGGGATGTTACTTAACGTTGGGTTTAGATGTTACTTAACGTTGCCCCAGCATCTCAGCATTCATGAGCCACCTGGTACCTCGAGGTATGTAGAAAAAACATTTAAAGCTGCGTCCATGTCCAAATCACGAATTCTGCAAATCAGCATCGAATCTTCAGATTCAGCCGAATCGAATCAGGGACAGTGATCTATATCAACGAATTGAATCACTGTTCCCTGATTCAGGCCAAATCCGAATCTGAATCAAATAGGGCTTGCTTTACACACCCCTATAAAACAGCTTTAACCAGAGCCAGACTGCGACCTAATATGCACTGATAAGGATAAAGAAAATTGCTGTGAGGCACTATTTTGTTTTCAAAACTTTAGCTCACAAATGTTAATCAAAGAATGCAAATAGCAGCTTTGATTTTTACCAATTATTATTTTCCTAAACGGCTACTAAATATTTGATTATTTGTGTATAAACTGCTGTTAACTTCCGAGTGACATTTCAGTGTACATTAGCATGGATAAATTATATTAACTACAAGCAAACACATTATTAATGTTTTAAAATTTGTCAACTTTTGGAACTGGCATAGGCCTGCCTCGAGTCTTTTAAAAAAGCCTCAATTTTAATGCATTTCCAAGTAGGCAGAATAGCTCAACTTTCTAAATAATATGTTTACTGCAGATTACATCGAGAGTGAATTTAGCATTTGTGAAAGGTACTGGATTGATATGCATGAAGCTGCCTAACACCTAGGAGGGACATGGAAATGTCTATATCACAAATGGACAAAAGATGCCTATTTATTCTTCTGTCCTGTCTCTATCACGGAGGTCACCACACACTTAGGGAAGATTCAAGAAACCTTGTACCTAGGCAGTTATGGGATAACTTACCTTCTAGGTTAAAATGTCTTCCTCTTATGCCCAAGAAAAGTTGGTTTCTGCCCCAGACTATGCCAAAATGTATGAGAAAAAGTAGGACAACTGTCTCTGTTTCCCCTGGCTATTGCCTACTGGTAGTGTTCTTAGCCTGACAATGGCAGGCTTCCTGGTTTGAGACCTGTCACCAGGACCTTGATTGGCTGCTCAGCACCTCTCCACATGATATTTTCGTGGGGGTTGGATCAGAGGACCTTTGAGGTTCCTTTCAACTCTGATTCCCCCTCAACTCCCCAACCATGTATTTCAACCCTGTTCTCAGTAGATGAACTTCACTGGCTCCATTAGATTGATGGCACAACACAATGGGGAGGTTACTATGAAAAAGGCAGAAAGCTGCATGAGTGACTGGTGCCTCCTGAGACTGGGGGGCAGCAGCATTGGAGGCAGGGTGGTGAATGGTGATCGCCCGCAGATGCTGCCGGTGGCAGTAGCCACCAATCTCGGGGGGGGCGGGGGCATGTACCCCCCCCATGCCTTTACTACCAGTCGCCTATGCAAAGTTGTATTTGTGATAGATGCTTCACTAGAGGTTTGGCCAAAGTCAGTCTCACAGAGGTCAGCAAACGGTCAGCAAATGGAAAGAAAATGGACTATTTCTGTATTTTGCAGGCAGCCTTCATCTCGCTTTCAGCTTGCATGTACTTTTCGTCTTTGCCTATGGCTGGTATTGAGCTAGATTGAAAGCGAATGCTAGTAGTATCAGAGAAGTTTATAAAGCAAGAAGCCTTCATAGACTTGCAAGTCCTGACCAAATCTCTCAGGATGGGGGAATGTGCCTCCTGATGCCTTTTGAGTTCCTGCTGCATTTCCCCCCTCTGGGAAGTGGGGGTTGTAGCGAGGCAAAATCACACCATCACACAGTTCCTCTGATCTTCAGGCAAATCTTGTGGGTGCCACTATGCTTATCCAGCGTCCCTCCACCCCCTAGCAGCCTGGCTCATTCACAGCAGCTGTGCTGTCACTGGTTCCCTCCCATATGGCTGTGAAGTACTCCCCCTCACTGAGTGGGAGTTAATGATATTGCAGGCAGCCTTTTAACTCCCATGTGGATTGCTGTCAGATTTTTGGAGAGAGTCGTGCTGCACGGAGTTGCTCCCCCGCCCCCCACACTTCTATACACCTGTTCACAAAGTACCTTCCCCCCTATTTCTATAAACTTCCTCACACCTCCGAATCACCAGGGTTCATGAAGAGTAGGTTTTGAAGTTAGGGGACATGTTGAAGGGCTCCCTGCTGACCCGATCTATTGGTTTCAGGAACATCCTTTTCTTTTTTCACCTTTTTTGGTCCCCTTCCCTGCACAGAGAAAGTCAGCAACAGGTGTCCTGTGTGTTTCTTCATCAAATATTAGGAGGTGGAAAAATGATCAAAATTCAGTGTGCTAGTGGGGAGGGGCTTCCTAAAGATCAGCTGTCATTGTCATAAATAGAACCCAGGTCTCCGACCCTTAGGCCTGTGCCTGTAACAAAGCCATTTGTTCTCCCTTATACAATCCATAATGTGTAGGGTAATAATTGTGTTTGCAATCAATGATAGATGCCAGGGAGGGTTTGAACTAGGAGACAGATCACTCTAGAGATACCCAATTCAGTGCTCTCTCTGTATAGCATCCACTTTAGCCACTGTCAGAGACAGGATATTGAGCTAGATGGACCATATGCTCATTACCTCTAGGGTAAGTGAAAGCTTAACTGGGGTGACATAGCCCTGTTTCAATCGGGGTAATCTGTGATGGTTTAGCTTTCACTTACCATAAGACAGAAGGACAGTGACCACATGTCAGCTGTTCCTTAGAAAGCCCTTGCCCCTATTTGATCATTTGCCCATAGACGTAATTGCTCTTAATATTGGAGCAAACATTATGGACATAAAACAAAACATAAGAACATAAGA
The DNA here is from genome assembly GCF_000455745.1 of Alligator sinensis. Taxonomy (NCBI): domain Eukaryota; kingdom Metazoa; phylum Chordata; order Crocodylia; family Alligatoridae; genus Alligator; species Alligator sinensis. Next base: position 1,022,632 of record NW_005841853.1, read on the forward strand.
AACATAAGTGCCATACTGGGTCTGACCAATGGTCTGTCTAGCCTAATATCCTGTCTCTGGCAGTGGCTGAAGTGGATGCTATACAGGGAGAGCACTGAACCAAATATCTCTTGCAGGGATGGGCAATTATTTCGGGTGGAGGGCTGCTTACCGAGTTTTGGCAACCCATCGAGGGCCACATGACACATAGCCAAGGGGCAGATAAATATTAATTTTCTAAATTTTTTAGGGGCTCCATGGGCTGGATAGAATGGCTTAGAGGGCCGCATCTGGTCCGCAGGCTGCATTTTGCCCACCTGTGCAAATGATCTCTCTCTTAGTTCAAACCTTCCCTGGCATCTATCATTTATTGCAAACACAGTTATTACCCTACACATTATGGATTGTATAAGGGAGAACAAATGGCTTTGTTACAGGCACAGGGCTAGGGGTCAGAGACCTGGGTTTTATTCCCTTCTATGCTGAACTGTGGATAAACAACCACTTTTGGCACCTCTGTTTCCCCTTTTGAAAATTACAGATATGCCTACGTTGTTATTGGGGTGTTTTGCAGTAGAAATAAGGTTAGTGAAAGTAAGGCTTGTACACTGGAACTATTAGGTTGAAAGCAACAAGTGAGCCCAGGGTATTTAAAGCCTAATTTGTTTGTTCCTTGAATGGAAAATTCCTAATACAACTAAAATGAGCTTGTATGAATCTGCGGTTATCGGAATGTTTTTAATGTCTCTTGAACCAAGTAATTAGTTTACACCTGTTCTTCATTTAGCTCGCCAAAAAGAACATTCTGTACAATATTGGGCAGCTGGCATATACTATATGCCACAAAAAATGATTTTTTTCCAAATGAAATGGATGACAGCCTAGGATAAGCAGCATGTTGAACTTGCGAGGAGAGGTCAGTAAGAAAACTGCCATGAATTTGCAGTTTATCAGGGTATGCTTCTGAACCAATAGCCAGCTCCTCACTTTTCATTCTTAATCTTTCTGTTCCTCTCTAAATCAGGCTCATCCGCTAATCACTGTCCTTGATCTTCTCAGCAGCCTCCAGCCTGTCAACTTCTTTCAGGTTTTGTCAAACATGGAAGTCAAGGTAGTAACCAAAACGCAGAACTCAGCAGGCCGAGTGTAATCAGCATTGTTACATTTAACGTTACTCTTTTCAACTACACCTTCTGAAACACAGTGGAAAGAAAGGATGGACCTCGCACCGGGCCCTACAAATGGATAGGAAGTAGGAGCACTCCGAAAAGTTTCATTTTAGGCAACACTAATGCTCATGAAAAAACCCCCAACCAAAAACAAAAGACACCCTATCTAGCACATAGACTAAATAGCCTACTTTATTAAACTCAGAGCATTTTATGGGGAGGGGTAGAAGGAGTAGAATCAATGGATTATGCTCCATGAAGGTAATACAGACTTTATGACATTTTTATGGGTTTTATTTTCATGGAAGGTAGATATTATTGAGTTATGGCTTGGGAAGCGCAGACTGATTTTGGCATCTTTATTTTGCATGCAGTAATTTAAATTTGTAGAATGCCTCTGGTATGGGGGCAGCCCTTAATAAATCTAAAGAAATAGATGTGAAATTAATAGAAAACATGCAAAGTAATATAAGAACAAGATAGATTACTAATGATGGTACTACATCTTCTCAGTCTTCAAAGGATTGTACAAATATAAAAGCAAGCAGAAAGAAGCAGCTTTTTTTCCTTTTAAAGCCAGATGACAGTTTTGAGACTGCAAGGCTTTCTGAAAGTTTCTTAATACAGTACAATTATGCTTTCTACCCCTTTGGCATCCATAAAAAAATTGTTGGCTTTTTTGTCTGCAGAGCTTCATATAGCCATGATTCAGAACATGGGAGACAAACAAATAATATGATGTATAATGTTCATCACTTGGTGGTCATACTCTATCCCAGAGATGGCTGCATTTCAGTGCTAGTAAAGTTATTCAACATGCACAACATTTTAGACTGTGGAGAATATATGTTCCTTACTCCAATCTCTAAGCATGGACATGTATTTATAAAATTATGTAAATATACAATCCAAATATATAAAAAGATAAAATTTTATAAACACATGTCCATGCTTTGAGATTGGAGTAAGGAACATATATTCTTCACATTTGTTTTGTGCATTTCTAACTAGTTCTTGCATACAAGTCCTAAAGGTAGTTTGCTATCACAGTGTTCTCATTAGGTTGGCAGGGGGCAGCTTCTATTTCTCCCAATGCCCACTTGTCTTATAGAGGGCAATGGTGCTTGATGTTGCACTCCGTAATCCAGATTATACCAATACATTTGAGACTGGTGACATGACTACCGGTATAGCAGACCCAGCATATAGAATTACACAATTCATCACAGCCACGCCTTTTAATAATATGAACACATGTTAAAATGTTACCAATTTCAAAATATATTCTAAAACGGTGGTTCTCAACCTTATTGGACTTCAAGCACTTTTGGAAAACGTCGGCTCTAAGTTTACATGTGTTTCTTGAATAATAAAGCAATTCTTCTGTTGCAAGGAATTCAGAAAGAACACAAGTAGTCAGAATGCTTTGAACATGATGGATTCCTCTGTGTTTAATCTTTTGAATCATGTTTGCACACCTAAAAGTAATAATGTTGCATGGCACCCTTGAAAAGATCTCAAGGCAGCACCCTGGTTGAGAACTGCTGTTATAAAACAACTTTCAGGTTTCAGTGCTGCTACTGGATTTAGAATAACAATATCCCATATAAATACACACACACACACCAGTCTTACCCAATAGCTTTGAAAGATATAAAACAGGAACACTGAATGGCTATAATAGAACTACCAAAGAAACAAAGATGATGAAAGAACAAAAGGATGAACCAGAAAAACAGGGCTGGAACAGATCGATCTCAGGTCATCTATCTGTCCAATTCCCTGCTCAACGCAAGATCATCCCTATCTAAACCACCTTATCTAAGTGTTTGCCTAAACTGTTTTTAAAAACTTGCAAGAATCTCTAGGTAGTCTGTTCTCATGCTTCATCACTCCCATAGTTAGAAAGTTCTTGCTCAAAAACTATTAATCTTTTTCAGGCATCTAAGGTGTTATTTTAACAGCACATCAAAGAAAACAAATGGTAGTCTTCAGCTGGTGTCTTATTAAACAAGGCACCCACAATTTTGTAAATGTGTTCCTATCAACACTAAAGGAGGAAGACAATAATTTCAAAAGGGTTGGGGTTTTTTTTTTTTTAACTCTGTAATTATTTTCCTTACTAAACAAATTAGGCAAGAGAATATTTGGCAATTTTAATTTAAAAACCCTGATGCATATGTATGGAATATTAGGTATTCAGATTCTGTGGTGAAAGGAACATATATGACCCTGCATATCTGAATTCAATTTTGCTGCTTGCATACTTCAAGTTAGGCATAGGCTTAACTATGTTGCTGAAGTGGGGCTACGGATAGATTCATCTGAGCACCTAGCTCTCTTCTTCACTTACACATAAAACAGAAACATCACCACCTCCAAGGGCTTGGCTGAGAAGAGGGATTATACTGTGTATTTTAGTTTAGCACATCAATATAAATAGTCAGAGGCAATTAAGAAACTTAAAGCCTCAATAGGACAGCTGTTGTCTTAAGGATAAATTATTCATCTAATAAGAACTTCTGCTTTTAAAGCTCATTTGATACTTGGGGAGAAATGAGAACGGTTACTGATGTATATTGCAGTGGAAAAGGAATTGCAAGAAATAAAACCCAGAGCATAATTTACAATGTTTGCAATGACATAAGGTAATTTCTGTGACTCATTAGGAACAATGCATCAGACTGAAAACTTGGCCTTGACTCTCCTGGTGCAGTAAACTCTCTGACTGCTATTCCTGTGAAAGGTACAAAGGCAATTGGGATCCACACTAACATGCTCTACAAGGAGGAGACTGAGACTGATCAAAGATAAGCCAATAACTCTGGATCAACCACAGTCACTAAGGGCCTTGTTATACCTTATGCTGTAAGATGCACAAATGTTAATCGGCTTAGTGTTGCTCCGTTTAGTGGAACAGTCACATCTTAAGGCAAAAAACCGCATCTTTGACAGTCCTTCACCTGCTCAGCTGTGACTTGGCACTAGAGGCTTGGTAAGGGGCATGACTAGGAAATAGGGGCAGGGCTAGGAGCTATGTACAGCCCTAGATAAAGGTGGGACTCCATAATGTTTCATATGTTTTTCTGTGATTAAAAAACTGATTTGAGCCCCCTAAAGCTGAGCCCCTTTCAATCTGGAGAGTAAAAGGGGTGAGGGCATCTGTGGCTGGGGAGAGGGGTTGCTGGCCATGTGGGGGGGAGATGACCACACCAGAGGCACCACAGCCACCAGGTGCTCCAGGACTGTTGCAGTAGCTCTGTCTGCTGGGAACAATGAGCTGGTTTGGCTGGTGGTGGGAGGTGCTGTGGCCACTGGATACTCCAGAGCTGTCGTGCTTGCTCTACCCAGCAGGAGCAGTGAGCCAGTCTAGTCAGTGGCCACCCAGGAACATTGGGCAGAGTGAGGGCCGCAGCCCTGGAGTGTCTGTGCTGCCTCTTGCCACTGCCTGGACCAGCTCACTGCTTCTGCCAGGCATAGCGAGAGCCACATCCCTGGAGCATCTGGGGATGTTGGAAGACTTCAGCTTGGGCAGAAATAGCTGTGGGGTGTCACCACACCTTAATGGAAAAGGACCAAGGTTGTGCGGATTAGAGATAATCCTGCCTTGGAGTGGCGTCACTTTGAGCTGAATAGCAAATGCATTAAGCCACATAAAAGTGTTAAGGTGTAGCCAACCCAGGGGCTAAGAGATACAGAAGCCACCTAAAATTACTGTGTAACAAGGCCCTAATGAACTGTGTCAGTACAGAAGCCACAATATCCTCTGGAAGAAAAAAGTCAACGTTAGGAATATTTTGCAGATAGGCTTGTGATTCACTATTAAGATTTCGACATTCTAATCTCCTTTCCTTTTGTACTCAACAGTATCCTAAGGCCTGCATCTACTCAACCTCAGGGTGTTATCGCATCAAATCTCACATGCTTAGCAGGGGCTGGCATGGTAAATACATGCCTGGGAGGCCTGTAAGGTGAAGGAGGGAGCTGCTGGAAATAGTGCTGCTGGATTCAGTTTCTCCGAGTCAGTACTTCTTACAGAATGCTGTGTCATAAGAGGAGCACAAGGGTACTAGAAATGTCTTCAGTGCCAAAAGTGCAACAGAAATCTTGATCAATTTTGGTTTTTAAAATCCATCCAATTTATTGTGAAAATATTATTAGACTATTAAGAACTAGCATCTCATGTCAACTCTAAAAGGTCAATAGGTTCCCATTACTGATATGGAACACATTTTCATGTCCTGTCCTGTCTGGTTGTGTAGTTTTGCTTTGCATCACCAAAGAGCTGCCACACTTTCATAACAGCATTTTAGTAGTAGATGAAGGGATTCATAATTGTTTCCCCTTCTGGCACTAGAGGGCTAGGAAGAAGGGGTGTGGCTAGGAACTAGGATACCTGAGCCCTATCCCTGCTCTGGAGGTAGGTTGGGGCCCTGGGAATGGTGCATCATGGGACTGCATATTGCTCATTTTATCACTGTGGAACCCCCTGAAGTTACCCTAACCTGAGCTAGGTATCATGGTACAGAGTTAAGCCTTGCCTGAAGTGGCATAACTTTGAGATCAGAGGGCATGTAACACAAGTTAACAAGCTTTAATGTGCAGATGCTTGCATTTTAGGTACCCTTATTATGGCTTAAGTATAATGTGTTACTTCACCCTTACTACACCAATGCAGTGCTACCTGCAAAGACCTGAAAATTAATATAAGACTAGAGAGAAAAGAGATTCATACTAAATACTTTAACTATTTTGAAGGTCAAAACTAATTCCATTCCAATCAGACTAGAAATTAACCAAAAATAATAAAAGGAATATTTAAACTGATACCTGCAGGAATTTCCCACCACTGATCCACTAAGTTATGGAAGTTTTGGAAAAAAGTTTGTTAGCAATACACTGAAAAAACCCACATATATTAAAGAATGATAGCTCTGTGGTCTAAGATTAGGACTAGAGTCATAGAATCATAAGATAGTAAAGTCAGAAGGGATCTGACAAGGTCATTTAGTCCAGCCCCCTGCTCAAGGCAGCATCATCCCTAGCTAAACCATTCCAGTGCGTCCCCCGCTTCAGAAAGGATGTGGACAAATTGGAGGGGGTCCAGCAGAGGGCTACAAAAATGGTGAGGAGGCTGGGGGACATGACTTCTGAGGAAAGACTGAGGGAACTGGACTTATTGAATTTAGAGAAGAGGAGACTGAGATGGGACTTAATAGCTGCCTTCAACTACCTGAAGGGTGGTTCAAAAGAGGCTGGAGCTGGACTGTTTTCAGCGGTGGCAGATGACTGAACAAGGAGCAAAAGTCTCAGGTTGCAGCAAGGAAAGTATAGGTTAAATACTGGGAAGAGTTTTCTCACTAGGAGGGTAGTCAAACACTGGAACAGGTCACCCAGAGAGGTGGTGGAAGCTCCATCCTTGGAAGCTTTCAAGACCTGGCTGGACAAAGTTTTGGCTGAGATGATCTAGGGGATGGTCCTTCTTTGAGCAGGCTGTTGGACTGGATGACCTCCTGAGGCCCCTACCAACCATAATTTTCTATTTTTCTAACTATTTGTCTAACCTGCTTCTGAAAACTTCCCAGGATGGAGATTCGACAGCTTTTCTAGATAACCCATTCCAACGTTTAACCACACTCAGTCAGAAATTTCCTTCTAACCTCCAACCTAAATTTCTTCTGCTACAATTTAGGACTGGCTGCCCTTTATCCTTTCCCCTGTGACCAAAGTGAATAGCCTATTTCCATTCTTCATATAATCACTCTTCAGGTATTAGTAAGGCCTTCTCTGTTTTATCTTTGTCAGATTAAATAATTTGGGGTCTTTCGGCTCATCCTCATAAATCACGTTTCTCAGAGCTCTAATAATTTTTGTGGATCCCCAATGGACTCCGTAATTTTTCCACTATGAAGTGTGGGGCCCCAAATTGAACACAATACTCCAGGTGAGGCATCACAAGTGCCAAGTATAGTGAGAGAATTACTTCCCTTGATTTGCAAGTTATGTTCTTAATAATAAAACCTAGTGTACTATTGGCCTTTTTTGCACACAGGAGCATGCTATTTGATCATTCCCGACCAAACCATCCTAATCAATTGTCTGTCTAACCTGCACTTAAAAATGCCCATGGACTGATACTTCACAACTTCTCTAGGTAGCCTGTTCCAAGGCTTGACCACCCTCATAGTCAAAAAGTTAGTTCTCATCTCCAAACTATATTTCCTCTCCTCCTATCTTTTCTACAGCCACAGAGAAAAGTTTATTTCCATCCTCCATCCCCTTTAGATATTTAAGGCTGTTATCAAAACACCCCTTCAGTCACCCTCAGACTAAACAGTCTTAGTTATTTCAGCCGTCTCTCATAAGTCATGATTCTCAGGCCTCTATAGACCAAGACTCCATTGTACAAAGACAGAAAAAGGACTGATCAAGCTGAAGTAATTTACAATCTTGGTATAAAAGAAACAATGACTACCAAGGTGATTGTTAGGTTCCTCTCCTAACTGCTTTTTTTCTTTAAGCTTTTTTAAACACCCAGGGAAATCCAGGCTAGAATTTTGCGTAAACCAAGCTCACTTTCTGGTATTCGCTTTTGATCATTTAAATTAGCTATGACAAAATGAGAAGGAAGCAAATGATCTGAATATGATTCCAAATCAGTTTAATGGTGAAGAAGATCAAAGAATACTTATCGTCTAGGGTGCAGACAGAAATGACATTCGTCACATGATCGGCCCCTTGAAAGCTCTGTAAAGCCATGCCCAAATGAAAGAGCAGGGCTCTGATTGCACGACAAATTAACCCTCATTGTATGAGGGTTCAAATAAAGCTGAGTGCTTTTGTTAATTTCTGTCTGCTCCGGCTGGTGCACAGCCTGGCCCACCTGATCTCTCTGGATGGAAGGGGGAGAAGGCAGGGGAGAGAGGCCTGTTCTGGGGTTTCCTCAGTCCCGCTGGACTGGAGGGGTGGGTGGGTTGGAGCCCCTCACCTCAGGGGGGCTCCAGTGTACCTGACCCCCACTCCAGTGGGGCTGAGACAACCCCAAAACAGACCTCACATCTGGAGACAGCAGCAGAGCTGTGAAAGGGAGAGCAGAGCTAGGGGGAGAGGCTGCACAGACACAGTCTCTCTCCCTGGATTGGCTCCAATTTGCAGCTGATCCTCCACCCTCCCAATCCAACAGCTAATGTCTGTTGGGTCAGAAGGATCAGTCTAACGCATGCTGCTTTCTATGAATTGCCATGAGTTAGACCCAGCAGCTGCACTTCTGCCCACGTCCCTAATTCTCTTGCTCAGCCACTGTGCAATCAGTCCATTAAGTATAATCCAAATATTTGTTATGCAATACCATCTAAAATTTCAGACCAAGATTTGGGTCACATAATCCTAGATACAATACATATACAGGACAAGAGATTCTCCTTCATCCAAAGAACAGATAGTCTAATTCGCAAAGACAAGGAAGTGTTTACAAACCCTGTTTTAAAGATAAAAAAATGAAATCCACAGATTATGGCCCTGATTCAGCCAGTGCAATGGATCACCTGAGTCATCCAAATGAAGTCAAACAGGGCATATTTCTTTCTTAAAGTGAGTTCTATGATTAAGTATCTTACTGAATTACAGCCTAAGTGCCTTAATCCACATTACATGCAAAGTTTTGTGTTAGATACAAGAACAGAATTAACCATTTCCTGAGATACCACTAGGAAGGGATGTAAAAAGCAGTAAAAAAAGATTCTACAGGTATGTCAGAAGAGGACAAAGGAAAACTTAGGTATTTTACTGAATGCAGAAGGCAATTTAATAATGGGTGATGCAGAGAAGGTTGAAGTATTTAGTGCCTTTTTTAATTCAGTCTTTATGAATAAGGTCAGCTACCAGATGACAAGTTCAGTTGGTAGCAAGGATAGGGAAGGATGTCCTAAAGTAAGTTAGGGATTTCTTGGAGAAGTTGGATATTTCCTTGTCAGCCAGGCAAGCGGGGATACACTCTACCATACTAAAGAAATTGGCTGAGGTCATTTCAAAGCCATTTTTTATAGTCTTTAAGAACTCAGAGAGGGCAGGTGAGGTCCTGAATGACCAGAAAGGGGTAAATATAGGACCCATCTTTAAAAAAATGGAGAAGGAAGAGGATCTGGGGAATTACCGAGAAGTCTGTCCTCAAACTCTGGAAGACTTATGGAGTAGGTCATCAAGGAGTCTATTTCTAAAATCATGGAAGTGAACAGGATGACAGCCAGCATGTATAGGGAGACAGCAGTGGATACGATGCATCTTGACTTCAGTAAGGCTTTTGGCACTGTCTCCCATGATATGCTCATTAATAGATTAAGAAATTACAAGCCAGTGTAAGGTGGGTATGCAACTGATTTGGATCATCATGCTCAACAAGTAGTTATCAATGGCTCAATGTCTAACTCAGAGGAGATTCAAGTGGAGATGTCTTACCCCAAGCAGGGAGCTGGACTAAACAACTTCCTTCCTGCCATGCTTTCCTCTGCTCCTGTAAACTAGTATTCTTAGGCACTACACTAAATATAATAATAATTCTGGCTCAGGCTTCATGCCTGAGTGTGTGCACCTCCTCTACCATCCTTAAATTCCACACCCAGGTAAACTTCACAAGAAGGGGAGGAGCAATCTTCCATCTGCCATTTAACTAATGATTGAGGGTTGTTCAATTTGAAACATTGCCTATTCAAATGGCAGACAAAGCTCTTTGGCTAGAGATGATATATTTTATTAAACCAAGCAAATCATTGCAAAAAAATTTTCTTCTATGCAAGTTTTTGAGCTCACATGCCCTTCATCAGGCAAAGGAGAAAGGGAAGCTGTTATGAGTTCTCCAAGGCAGAAAAGAAGCCAATTTGTAAAAAGCTGCTCTGTGAATATGCAAATGCAGAATAGTTTGGGAGCTGTTAAGAAGGTAGTTTGCTTGGGGTTATCAGAGGGCAAGCAAGATGTAGTGTGCCATAAATCCAAAGTCAATATCTAGTCCAGGCTTGGGAAATACATGTCGCTTTGGATTTGGCTTCTTTCTTCTACACATTGTTAAGTTTCCCATTCAAATGGCAAAATATGAAGAAAGAATCACTTCCCTGCTGGCAACACTCTTAATAATGCAGCCCAGTATGCTGTTAGACTTGGCACCAAGAGCACGCTGTTGGCTTATTGTCTACTATAACCCCAGGTCCTTTTTTGCAGAGCTTATACCCTGGCTCTCAGAGTCTAGTCACATGGGATCTACTAGGTAATCTTCTTTCAAGCCAATAGTTTCTTTGTCCCAGTTTTCATCATCAGTAGCAATATCATAAATAGAGACCAAGCGTTAATTTAGTTTTTCCTGCCAGACCTGGATTTTATTCCATCTCTACCCCCTTCCTTCACTGCATAGCTACCTCACTTTTACCTGATTCTCTTTTTTATTTAAATGGCTAAAGAAGACAACTTATTTTTTTGACATTTTTCCCCTTTATTCCCGACTTTCAAGACATTGTTACCAAGGAATGGACCTTGATCACTGCTGAGCCTGATCAGGGAGGTCACCTGATAAAGAGGAATGGAGACCAATTTTTAGAGAGAGGGAGAAGAGACTAGGTAGACTTCATGTTCCAGAGAAGAAACTATGTGAAAGACGCTGGGAAAAGGGAAGGATTTGGGACTGCTTAAAAGATACTGACCCAAATCCCAATGAACCCTCTAGAATCCATACATAAGTATTTTAATGCTTTTTCTGGGTCTTTATATCACTTATGCTGTCTCTATAAAGAGTAATTGTTTCAGAATCCCTTTTGCAATCTGTGTTATGAGCTACAATCCATGTAGAAGTATGCTATAAAGCACACTGCTCATTAAGATATAGTTGTGGGAATGGTTTTGCATAAGTCAGTGGATGTCAGGGACACCAGCACCAGTTCTGGGGCCATCGCAGACAGCCAGACTCCAGGGTTTTGTCTCATATATAAATCTGGTGCTTAATTTGCAGATTGAGTGTGCTTGGAAATCCAGAGACACCTATATTCCAGGCAATACCTTGGCTTTGTTTAGTCTCCGAAAGCTTAAAAAGTATATAGGCCAAGCAGCTGGGATCACCTACACAGAAGCCTATTGAGTGCCTGTCAAGGAGAGCTTTACCAAGCTTGTGCTACATTTTAAATCACTTTTGTATTGATGATAGTGTTGGACTGATGACCTAATAAAGAGATCTTCTCATTCAAATGATTGTCTATCCCAACTATGCAATTGGCTCAATAAAATCCACAAAAATCCTTACCTTCTGCATTTCTGAAAATTTTATCCTAGCTCTACTTCAACAGGTGAGGACTATAAAGAAAAGCATGAGAAAACATTCGCAAAAGTAGATGAGGTCATTTAACATGAGAGCTTCTTTTCACTGACCTTAGCTCAGTCCTTGGAAGCTGAAGTGAAATTTAAAAAGATGATTACAATGATTCAAAGGACCTTAGAGATGAATACCTTGGCAGAGAAAGAGCTAATATTCAGATTCTCATATGATCTCTGGGATTTATTCAGCACTGAAGGCCCTGGGTAATTTGTTCTAAGTAGAGCCTGTACAAGCAGTATTATTAGAGCTGTCTGCCATTGTTCGCACTGGACACTATTGCTCACATATTAAATTAATCTTTTATTTATTTATTTATTTATTTACTTCTTTTATTTCTTGATTTACTTTTCTCCCTTCTATGATGTACTCTGTTGAACCATTTTGACACACATTTCAGCTGTTTCATTGCTAGTCAACATACCTGCATGGAGATACTAATGGACATTTAGCAACTTTTTGTACTTGTGAGTCATTACAAATATGAACACCTGCATAAACCTATGATAAACAACCAAAAACATAACCGATTTTCCTGTTTATTCTATATAACTCAGTATAAAAAAACCTACAAAAGAGTGTCTAATTTTATTACCATCCTTTCGTAACAGAGATTGAAATGCATTAAAAAATATAAGAAAGAAGGGTAATCATGAACTAAGAATCCTCCTGCTAGGGCATTTAGTTAATTATTTATTAAAGTATCCACCAGGAATGTTATTGAGGGAATATGGACAATCCACATTAGAAACCGTTTTATCTTTAAGAAAGAATGCAGATGCAATTTCCCTGGCACAAGATTTATGTACAAGAGAGGAAATGAGATCCAAGATGTAAAATTTATACCACTCATGATTTTTTTCATGCAAGGTAGAAAAGAAAAGACAATTCCCTTATGGTCAATATGTTCTTAGCTGCATTTGTTTTAAAATCACAGCATTTTCTAACCAGAATTCTTTTGTTTAGGATAAAACTAACATCGTTATGTTTGGTGAAATAAACGTCTCGACTTCTTGCTGTTCAAAATTAATATGCAATATTCAAAAGTAAGTTTATCACCATAGCGTGATAATGACAAATACACTTCTGCAGCATGTAGAGGATTAGAGCTCAGCTGCAGAGAAGGGGCTAAAGGCAGACTAACTTGAACTACCTACTTGTTTGCCTTACCTAATGCCAGTTCAGTTGGGCTACACATACCCTAAATGTCATCAGGTCAGTTAACTATTGCTAGGTTGATCTAAATGCCTTATCACATGGGCTTTCAGGGAGGTCAAACAGGGCAAAAAATGGTGGGTCTGACCTAAATTAGTTCACCTGAGAAGGTGAATTAACTTAGATTGGGAAAAGGTTAGCTAATACAAATGAACACCTCTATGCATTTGGAGAATAGCCCCACAGCTGGGAAAGCCCTGCCACCTGCCCCAGCCTTGGGGTTGTGCTATTTCAACTCCCCGCCCCCGACCCAGCTATTTTTAGCCCCCCAATCACCTCACTCCCAGAAGGACAACCCCCCTCCCTCGAGAAACCCATCCCCTTCCTGTGGACCTGCCAGCCCCCCCCATCCTGCCAATGCTTGCTGATCCCACCCATCCTTCCCCACACCCTCAGTTACTACAGTTTCCCCACCCAGCTTCTAGGATCAGCAAATGCCTTACATCCTGCTCCTGGTCTATGTTCATGCAGCTTCAGGTCCGCCACATGAACATAGAATGGCGAATGAGCGTGTGCACTCTTCGAATATAACTATATCTGTGCTTTTTTCCTGCTGTTTTTCTCTGGATTGCCTTAAATTTGCTTTGAAGCAAACTCAAGAACTATGTGACAGATTTATAAACGTATGGGCCAAATTATGAAAAAAAAATGCATCTACAGTAAAGTTTTTTATTATTCCCATTTTATGCTGGGGTAGCCGAGATCTGATTCTGGCCCACTCAATTTAACTTGTGTATCTGTAATGTACATCCATAAATTATAGGCTCAATCTAACTTTTTCATTCCTGCAGGTAAGAGTTTTGCACCTGTGGAAAGTCCCAGTGAAATTAGAGAAGCAACTGCATAGGGACAGGTGTCTGCTAATATATATCAGGTTGCAAATCAAAGTGTAGAGTTAAAAAGATTTTAAAAATGTGCCTTAGCTTTACTTAGTTAGAGAAGGAAGCTGTGTCATTAGCTTCCATAATGTGAAATAGAACCATTAGATGTAAATTGATATGTGTAATTGTGCTGGACTTTTCCTCCCTTGCCAAAAACACTACAAAAAGTAGCTTAAGAAGCTATTCCAATATGCTGCTTTGATTATGCAGTCTGTATATGTACTTGACTTCCCCCCTTGTTGACAATGAAAATGAGAGAGAGAAAATTAAAGGCACATGTTGGCATAATGGTAAAAAAGTTACAATGGCAGGACAGGAATTGTTTTAATGCCTTACCAACCAAGCTACCATTCAAGAACATATTTTCTATTACTATAGTCATGCTTTTATTGTCTAGTATAAAAACACCATTTGTATCTTTTTTATCCTGCTGTGTTTCTATTTTATTGGAAATGTCCTGTAACAGGTATAACATCAGCTCAGATTACCAAGAAATCTATAAAATAGCTTCCTGCTACTACCTTTGGTACAGATTGAAAGAATACATTATGATCCCACTGAGTCACTGATAAAAACTGTTATTTACAAGCACACATGATTTATCCTCACCTGTTTGAAAAGTTGGATTTATCCACTTCATTATTAGATTACGAAAGCACTTCACTCACATTGATTAGCAATATGGATGTATTAAAGAGACACAATTAGCAAGCAGATATTTCAGATGTAAATGTTGAGGTTAACTAGTATATAATAAAGAACATAAATGGTTCATGCAAATGAAAGGTTGCAAACAACTTCATAGGCAATTTAAATATTCTCTTGAAGGTTCATACCATGAGGAAACATTTTATGAACCAGGAAATGATACTTCCTGTTTCAATATTACAGACACATGACACTCACCAAAAAGTTAAAACAGGGTAAATAATTTAAATGTTAGATTACATATTTAATCTAACATGTCGGAGGCTGCCGTCTGGCTGCTCAGCACAGTCTCTGACTACGAGACCCCACCCCTAACTTCCAACCCTCTTCCCCACATGCCCCACCATGGAATATTTTAATCTAATCTAAATAACCTATATTGTTTTAATGCAATCCATTTTTATAGAACATTTACAGAAAGAAGTAGTAGTTAAACTATTGTCCAATTCTAGGCTACAATTTACGACTAGGGCTAAATCCTCGTCAAAGTTGATGACTTTCCAGTTTATATTTAAGTCAAAACCTAAAGCTAGATTTACATATAAAAGTAAAGTAGTGAACAGCATGGCTGGAGAACAGCATACAGTTCTATGGGTGGACTTTAGCAAATCCCGCCCACTGTCCCCTTCTGCTCCAATGAAAATCGACAAAAGGAGACACAGGCTAAAGTGAGGGTTTATGGAAATCTCACTCATAGTGTTTATTAAACATGATCAGTCTTGCTACCGTTTTTCAGCTCCGTTGATCTTCAGTTTTCTGTCTAATATCACAGCCCCATGCAAAGGAATAGCTTAAAAGTACGAATCACCTAACTATTCTCATTCTTTCTCTCTCTCTCTCTTTTTCTCTCTCTACACACACAGAGATTGATACATTCCTTCTATCTTTTGCACTGAGCAGTAGAATCCAGTTTCCTTTTCCCTTCATCAAAGTGACTGGTTTAACATTGTTTTTATCAGGTTATTGGTATCTTTTCATAGACAGTTTTGTAAAAAATAAAGTGAGATTCTTCATTATGGTTAAAATCAGATCATGGACACAATGATCAGCCTTATTATTAGCAATAATAGAAGCTATAGGATCATACAAAAGTAGGTCTGGAGGGACCTAATGAAGTTTAGCCCTCTGCTGAAGCCAGGATCATCTCTTACTTAACCATCCCAGCCAAGTGCCTGTTCAATCTGCTCTGAATTTACCTTTTCATTAAAATTAGTTTTGGAAATCAAACCTTTCTAGCAGGGCTGTCCGAAGCTTAGGTCCCTGATTTGATTCAGTAGAGATTAGGCCAAATCTCTGAATCCAAATTGAATCAGAACCCTCTGAATGGATTCGGAGAGATTCGGAGATTTGGGCATAGATGCAACTTTAAATATTTTTTCTACATACTTCGAGGTACCAGGCATCTTGTGAACACTGCGATGTTAGGGTGGATGAGGTATCCTGCAGGAGCATGGGGCGGCAGATGTGGAAGTGGACCAGAAGCCCTTCTGGTCCACTTTTAAGTCTGCCAGGGAGCATGCTGCCCCCCTGTGCTCCCCCTCGGCTCAGCAACTGGTGCCTCCTGTGTCTGGGGGGGGGCACCTTGGGTTCCCCTGTGGCTGATCGCTGAGCAAGGGAGGGTGCGAGGGGGCCTCCAGTGCACTCCCCAGTAGACCTGGAAGTGGACTGGAAGTACTTCCGGTCTATTTCTGGCTCCACCGCTGAGCACATGGGGGAACCCCCCACACCTGTGGGACACTCCATCCACCCCAGCATTGCAGCATTCACGAGCTGCACCTGGTACCTTGATGTATGTTGAAAAAACATTTAAAGCTGTTTCTATGACCGAATCAGCACCGAATCTTCAGATTCGGATTCAGCTGAATTGAATCGGGGACAGTGAACTGAATTAACAAATTGAATCATTTTCTCTGATTCAGGCTGAATATTCAAATCTGAATTGAATACGGCCTGTTTTGCACACCCCTACTTTCTAGTATTTGAGGCATCTTTTCCTTTTTTTAAAATTAAAAAACAAAAAAACAAAAAAAACTCTTCAAGGCTCACATGCCTGTTAGCCCTCTTTGATCCCTTCCTACTCTCCTAGTTTATAGCCATTTCTTGGATGCTCTTTATTCCTTTCTATCTAAAAAAGTAAGCCCATTACCTGGCCTGGAATAATATGGCATTCTCATGTCTTGAGCACTTTGCGGTCTAGCTTCTCTAAACACACATCTTGCCTCCCTGTCCAAAATCTGGTTGATCTAACTTTGTTTTCATTTACTCTTTTTGCCTTTGTGATCTTAAGGCTCCCACTGAGCCTCAATATTAACCTCGTCTTTACAAATACAAATAAAAAACAATTTTGAGTTATGTGTAATAAAAGACACAAATACTGTTCATAATTTAGAAACTTATCTTTACTGTGTCAACCCTAACTAAGTTAATCTGTACCAAATGAGATGTATTGCATTTACAATGATTTTTATGAACCATAGTAATTTACCTAATTTATTGTGTTTGGTACTGTATTGTGTGAAAAGAACACTAACAATCATACTTACTACTGAGAGCTAACCTTAAGTTGTGGAAATGGATGAAAATATAATCTTGTTCATTTTTTCTGATTACAGGGAAAAAATATAACATTGCTTTCAGGCTCATTTCATTTGTTTCAGTTTTTGAATAGAGGCGTGGAGAGGTTTTGCTAGCATTAAAAGTATAAAAAAGTCCATTAGTTTCAATTTGGCACTGTGAATATTGCAACAATCCCAAATGAATTTCCACTGAAACAAATGCAACCCCTTCTGCCCCCATGAGAGACTAAAATTTTGATTTCATTCAATTTTTTTTCCTCTTGAAATGAAAGGGTCAAATTGCAACCCTGCAACATGAAAATAAACATGTAGGTCTAGATAAATCACTGGACATTGTTTTCAGCTCTTACAACTAAGCGTTCAATTTGTTAATCGTATCTAAAACCAATCCAAATCAGCCCTCTTGCATATCTGATACAAGGCTATCTTCTGGGGGTATTGTAAGACCTTTATATGGGCAGAATTTCATCTAGTGATGGTAAGTTTGTGGTATTGTTTGAGAACATTGTTCTATTACCTCCTCTTTTATTTTACTTGTAATTTAACTTGTCTTTTATTGTATCCCATCCTGAACCTCTTTTGGGGAGGGCAGCAAAAAAATCTAATAAAATAAAATAAATAAATCATAATATACCACATTCACATGCCCCAAAATAAGACACACAGCTTATTTTTGGGCAGGCAGAATGAAGAAAAATAGTTATGGCCACACAGAGAAGGGACAGAGAATAGCCTTTGGCATATTCACCTTCTATTTCCTATGCAGGTAAAACCTATAATTACATATTGTTGTCTTGTTGCAAAAAATGTCAAGAGAATACAGGTTGTATTAGTAGGAGGGTCACTTGCAAAGCAAGGGAAGTTATTCTCTATTCAACATGTGTGAGGCCTCACCTGGGCTTCTGCATCCAGTTTTAGGCCCCACACTTCAAGAGTGATGTGGCCAGATTGGAAAGGGTCCAGTGGAGAGCAACAAAAATTATTAGAGGCCTGGGAAGAACTAGGGCTACTTAATCTGGAGAAGTGAAGACTGAGAAAGAGAGGATGGAGATGGATTTTCTCTGTGACTGCAGGGGTCAGGACTAAGAGTAATGACCTCAAGGTTGAGCAGGAGAAATACAGGTTGGAGATGAGGAGGAACTTTTTGACTGTACATGTGGTTAAGCATTGGAACAGGCTACCCAAAGAAATTGTGGGATCTCCATCCTTGAAAGTTTCCAAGAGCAGGTTAGAAAGACAGGTGAAGTACAGATGTTGAAAAAGCCTAAGGCAGAATTGATCTAAGTTACTCAGTTTTCTGTAAAGGACAAGGAGCAAACAGAACATACGGTTGCCCTTTTCAGGGGGGTGGGGCTGCCTGCACTGGCTGAGGCCAGTAGGTTGGGGCACGCCAGCACACTTCCCAGCAGGCCCTGAGGGCTCCGCAGGCTGCCCAAGAATGCCAAGTGAAGCCGAGCGGCCAGGCAAACCCTGATTAGCGACTGGGGCTGTGCAGCAGAAGCCTCTATTACCACCCCCCAGCTGCCTGGCTGTCACTGACAGCTGACCACAGGCAGGAGGCGGGTCTGGAGACTGTGGCTTTCCTGGCTCAGGTCTGGAAGAGCTTGGGGGTGGGAACCACTAGGTGCTTGGCTGGAGCGGATGAGTGCAGGGCAAGTGGTAGTGCACTTCCCTGGTAGGGAGGGAATGCAGAGGGACATGAAGAAGTCTTGGATGCTGGCAGACAGCGACGTAACATGATTGGATAGGGGATCTAGTATAGAAGTTCAATGCACTGCACTAACCTAATCTGAATAAGTTTGAGTGCACATCAATCCAGAACTATCTTAGACTGGGTTACACCATTTTTAGAACAGTCTATGTGTCCCAGACTTCCATATAGGTTTGGGTTTGGTTTGCTTTCTGACCAATAATTCCAGATTATATGTAGCGTCTATATCTAGCCATACTTGGTTGGGTTGGTTTAGTCAGGGAAGATCCTGACTTGAGTGAGGGGCTGGATTAGATGACCTGGTGAGACCCCTTCCAGCACTACTTTCCTATGATCCTAGGAACTCTTTCACAGCGAAACTGTCACCTGCTCTTGGCTGCTGAGCCAAAAGCTGAAACCATAGCTGTTGCTGAAGTCTGGACTTCATGGGCGGATCTAGGATTTCAAAAAGAGCTAAAAACAGTTTGCAGAGTTATGAAATAGGAAACCAGGAACAAAGAATAGCTAACTGCAGTAAAACTGCTGAAAAAAGAAAAGCATGATTAGTGGAACTTCAAGAACATTAGAAAGGAAGGAGGGTCATTAATACTGGTGGACTGAAGAGCAGTTGGTGGGAATCAAGTAGATTATGATATCAATTGTCTCCTCCAGTCCTGCCTGAGTAGAAGTGCCACTTTGGGTGGAAGAGGAATAAAAGCTGGGTGTCATCGCACCACTGCACTGCACTTGGATATGTCCCTGCTGTACTCTGTCCCTCCCTCTATGCAACTGCTGGAGGGAAGAGAAGGAAAAGAAGCAACAGATATCTTGTAGTATCTCCATGCTCCTAGTATGGGTAGAAAAATCAACTTCCCTGTTTGAGATACTCACCCCAGTTTTGGAAGGTTAATTTTTGGGAGAAAGATAAATATGGCATCTGAATAAATACAGTACTACACCCCATTAGTCATTAGTATTGGTTTGGCTCTCCACGAGCTACTCAGGGGGATGGCTGGACTGTACATGCAGTCTATTATGGATTATGGGAAAGGAGGTATAAACAAAAGAGAATACATAGTAATGGCTGCGCACAATAGCAAATTATCATTTTATACTCAGTCAGCACTGGTCAGGCTCAAGCTAAGTCACCATACTCTATTGTTATCAAAGATTTATAATGCATAAAAATAAGACTTTTAGAGATGTCAAAGCAAAAGAAAAATGAAGCCAATTTTACTAACCAAGAGTATATTACACTTATATTGCTCTACTTTATTTATTAAAATTCTTTTCAATAAATGTTTTCCTTCATACTACAGCCGTAAATACTACAGGCCCATGTTAAACTGTTTAGAGCAGTTGAAACCTTTCCTTCTATGGTTTTTTTTTGGTAAGCAAAATTCCCTTCTCTGCTCTGTTTGTCAGAACTGGATTGTGTGTCCTACCCTAGAGGCACAGAGCACTGGCATAGTCCAAACTCCCTAAAGGAGCATGATCTCAGAACATGATGTGCATCTACCCTGAACTTTTCAATCCAGACCCTCCGTACAAGGCTGCGATGGAACTCCAGCTAGCTACAAATATCAAGGATAATAAAAAGTCCTTTTTTAGATATGTGGGGAGCCAGAGAAAAAGGGCAAGGGCAATATAAACCAGATGGAACAACTGACAACTGATGCCCAGGAAAAAGCAAACTTGCTAAATGGGTACTTTGCATCAGTTTTTCACTAGTCCCATGGGACAACTCTGCCCACTGCACGACAGGGAGGCCCAGGTGAGGGAGATTCCTTACCATCCATCAAAGCTGACCTTGTAAAGAAACATGTTGACAGGCTGGATACCTTCAAGTCAGTCGGCCCTGATGGTTTACACCTGACGGTTTACTCAAAGAGCTGGCAGGCATCATAGCTCAGCCCCTGGCATGGATCTTTGAGAACTCCTGGTGCTCTGGTGTAGTGCCCAATGATTGGAAGAAGGCCAATGTTGTGCCTATCTTCAAAAAAGGGAGGAAAGTGGATCCAGCAAACCACAGACCCATCAGACCTCTATCCTGGGGAAGGTCTTGGAAAAGATAATCAAAGATGCCATCCTATACAGGCTAGCTGACAGCAATATCCTGAGGGATACTCAGCATGGGCTTGTTGGGGGTAGGTCTTACTTGACCAATCTCATTTCCTTTTATGACCAGGTGACCTATCACCTGGACAACGGGGAAGAGATTGATGTCACATATCTTGACTTTAAAAAAGCCTTGGATCTGGTATCCCATGATCACTTCTTGGCAAAACTGGCTAACTGCGGCCTCGACCTCACGATGATCCGCTGGCTGGGGAATGGGCTCCGTGGTTGGACCCAGAGGGTGGCGGTCGATGGAAGTCAATTGTCATGGTGCGCTGTGACCAGTGGGGTCCCTCAGGGCTCTGTCCTTGGGCCCTTACTTTTTAACATCTTCATCAACGATGTAGACCATAGTGTCAGAAGCGGGCTGGCCAATTTCGCTGACAACACCAAACTCTGGGGTAAAGCAT
>NW_005841853.1:1043819-1046572 GCF_000455745.1 Alligator sinensis
CAAGCAAAACGCTGGCTTACATCCATAGATGCTTCTCAAGCAAATCCCGGGACATCATTCTCCTGATGTACTCGGCCTTGGTGAGGCCGCAGCTGGAGTACTGAGTCCTGTTTTGGGCTCCACATTTCAAAAAGGATATGAAGAAGCTTGAGAGAGTGCAGAGGAGAGCCACACACATGACTGCAGGTCAGGATAACAGACCTTATGATGAGAGGCTGAGAGCCATGGGACTCTTCAGCCTGGAAAAGCGCAGGCTCTGGGCTGATCTGGTGGCCACCTATAAGTTTATAGGGGTGTTCATCAGGATCTGGGGGATCGTCTGTTCACCAGAGTGCCCCAAGGGATGACAAGATCAAATGGTCACAAACTCCTCTGCGACTGTTTCAGGCTGGACATAAGGAAGAACTTTTTTACTGTCTGAGCCACCAAGGTTTGGAATAGACTGCCGCCGGAGGTGGTTTAAGCACCTACTTTGAATGCCTTCAAGACACTTTTGGATGTTTATCTTCCTGGGATCCTATGATCCCTGCTGACTTCCTGCCCCTGGGCAGGGTGCTAGACTCGACGATCCTCCAGGGTCCCTTCCAGCCCAAATGTCTATGAAATCTATGAAATCTATGAAACTGGCATTGCTTCATTGATTTTAATAGAGATGTGCCATTACACACCATCTATGGATCTGGCCTTTTTCAAAGATCAATGTTTTCTGTGATTATGTAACCATATAAACCCAATGCTTTACCCTGTATTCCACTCTGGATTCTTCTGTAGAGAAACTTGAAGTGTCTCTACAATTATCACTGCTACAGAGCTGGAAAAACCCCAGAATGACTAACTACTGATTTTTTATATCAAGAATAAGATGGAAAAGTGAAGGAATGCAGCAAACAGAAAACAATAGCTAAAAGGAAAGCATTAGTTAATCTGCTCAACTGGTAGTTTTCAAAAGTCACAATTTTTCACCTTGTTTGTATAAAACTCACTACAAATACCTTCAAGCCAGTGAACAGGAAGAATTTCACTAGGTGGATGTCTAAAGTTAGGCAGCTAAATACAAAATTAGGTTTCTAATAGTGACTTGTGATTTTTTGGGTGCTGTACTTGAGAGGGCACCAATTTTTAGCAACGATTGAGCATCCACTCTCTGAAAATCAAATGTTGGGCACTCACGATCAGGTGAAAAATTAAGGCCTAAGTATGTATTTGGGCTACGACAGTTTGAAATTTCCACTGACATAGCTTTCCCGTGGAATATCAGGTCCCTCTCCTGCCATTGCCTCTTGCTGACTATCATTCATGGTGCATCTGAGACTTGTAGCTCAATAGGGAGACTGAGTGTACAGAAGATAATGGAAAATGACAAAGCTGAGGTGCACTGTAACATTTCTGGAGTAAAAATATCACTTTGACGAAAAATAGAGCCTATATTTGCCTGGCTTTAAACACATTTAGATTTGAAAATGTTGACCAATATTTTATCTTCACATTTCAAAATGCCTTAATTTCTATGGAAGTTATGCAGTGTGGTTAAGGCACTATGGTCTTTTTTTTCTCCACACCATTGACTGAAACATGCAAACACTCCTTTTTAAATGAAGAGGAAAAAAAATAGGGGTCCGGTTATGCTATGGCAAACTCAATGCCTATTATTAAAATAGTTAGGTGAACAATGTCAATATCTGTTCATTAATATTGACCGTCCATGAAAAGCAAGAGATTCAATCCATTTGTAGTTAGAAATTATTTTGAAACCATAGCACACGTTAATGCAGTTGGTTCCTAAGTCAAATTTGGTTGAAGTTAAGTAAGGTATGCATTTTGATTCTGGGTGGAATTATCTATTGGAAATGAATACTCCCATTGCATTGTTTCTTTTCAACCATTAATAGGCAGAAAATGAAATTTCCTAGTTATATTTCACTATACTTCACATTTTCTCAATTAAGCATTTAAAATTAGGTTTAGAAATTAACACTGCACAACATTTGCCAGCAGAATTAACTGCCTCAGTCATTATGGCTAAGTACAGGCATTCAAGAAGCCTGTGACAGGAGTGCTCTAACTTTCAAGCTTTACTGTAAGCACCACTTCTTAGGTCGGGAGGAAGCAGAACATGTAGGAAGAAAAGGCTCAGAGCCTGCCTTCATGGCCTGAATGCAGCAGGTAGGGGGACTCTTGCATGCCTTTCAGTATACCCTGTGGGCTCCCCAGGCAGCCAAAGACCTCCCAGAGGAGATGAATGGCGGAGCCACCCCTGATTGGCTGGTGGGGACATCACGGTCACCCACCTGGACCTGATGTGCTAGTGGCTCATCATGACCGCAGTTGGAGTACTGCATGCAATTCTGGGTGCTGCACTTCAAGAGGGATGTGGATAACCTGGAGAGGGTCCAGAGAAGGGCCACTCGTATGGTTAAGGGCTTGCAGGCCAAGCCCTACGAGGAGAGACTAGAGAACCTGGACCTTTTCAGCCTCCGCAAGAGAAGGTTGAGAGGCGACCTTGTGGCTGCCTATAAGTTCATCACGGGGGCACAGAAGGGAATTGGTGAGGTTTTATTCACCAAGGTTCCCCCGGGGGTTACAAGAAATAATGGCCACAAGCTAGCAGAGAGAAGATTTAGACTGGACATTAGGAAGAACTTCTTCACAGTCAGAGTGGCCAGGGTCTGGAACGGGCTCCCAAGGGAGGTGGTGCTCTCCCCTACCCTGGGGGTCTTCAAGAGGAGGTTAGATAACCATCTAGCTGGGGTCAT
>NW_005841853.1:1046603-1074729 GCF_000455745.1 Alligator sinensis
CTCTTTCCTGCTTATGCAGGGGGTCGGACTCGATGATCTATTGAGGTCCCTTCCGACCCTAACATCTATGAATCTATGAATCTATGACCGTGAACCATCAGCTGGCCGTCCTTCTCATGCCCACTCAGGGCTCCTGGTGCCCTCCAAGTGTGTGTGCATCAGACACCTGGTGTGTGTGTCCATTCCCTGGATGCTTGGGATCTTGTGTGTATTTGTGTGCATCTCAGATGCCTAGGGGGTGTGTGTGTGTGTGTGTGTGCGCGTGTGTATGTGTGTGCATCCCAGATGCTTGGGATCTGTGTGCATGTCCCGGATGCCTGGAATCCATGTGTGTGTGTCCCCCAAATGTCTAGGATGTGTGTGTGTGTGTGTGTGTGTGCACCAGATGTCTGAGTTCTGCATGTGTAAGTCCTGGACACCTGTGTTCTATGCGAGAGTGTGTACAAGCACATTTGTCCCAGATGCCTGAGTTATGTGTGTGTGTATGTTTGTACACATGTATGTTCACATGCCCCTACCCTTTACACACAGAACCCACGTGTCCTTGATACTCTCTCTCTCTCTCTCACACACACACACACACACACACACACACACACACACACACACAAAATGATTGGGGCACGACTGGGCCACTGGATTTCAGGCGCTATGAGGATGATGCCTGTTTTTTGCACAAATCCCTGCTCCCCAGGATGATTGAGAGCAGGTGCTATGCTCCCAGGGTCCCCGATTTCATCATCAGCAGTGACATTGCCCTCTCAATCCTCATTGGTAGGCTTGGCCTACCCCCTCTGGCCCTGACTCGAGAGGCATTTTGCGGGGCAGCTGGACCACTGAAGAAGCACTTCAACTATGGACTCAGCCTGGCACCGTGAGCACAGGTGGTGCAGGGATGGGGAAGAGGGCAAGCCCTCACCAGTGTGTGTGGCACTACACTGCACCAGGCTGTCTGGATCCACAAAGACCTAGCCAAGTAGCTCCTCATCTGTGCAGACTGGGAGCTCTACCTGGATGAGTAGAGCCCAAGGGCTTCAAGTGCTCATACCCTGAAAGAAGGCCATGGGTCTCCTGTCATGGGCTCCTCCAGCCCTTCATCATGGGCACAGCTGCCCACAGTGCTGGCTGCCCAAGCACCATCCCCCTTCCTCTCTCCTTCCACAACCTCCCCCGCACCAGGGGCACAACTCTGGGGTGTGGGAGAATGCGGAGCAAGGAAGAGACATGCCTCAGTTTAAAATGTTGTGGTTGCCAAACTGTTCCTGCGTTTAATAAAGAAAACCCATTCAACGTTGCCTGCGCCTCAGCCTGGTCCCTCCTCCCAGTTAACACAAAACAGCAAACCTTTGGCAGCACCGGAGGTAGGAAGGGGTTGAGAATGGGGCGACAAAACCTGGAAGGGGTTTGGGGTCGGGGGGACGCTGCGGGGCCTGAACTCAACAAACATGAAACCTTGAAGAAGATGGACAGGGTAAGGGGCTTTTGACCTGGCACCCTACTTTCAGGGGTCTGAAATCAAGACCAGGGACTTCTCTGTATAGGAGCGGGACAGCTGCATGATTCCAGGCCCAATGTCTGTCTGAGAGCCGTAGGCCAGGACTCAGCTAGGATAATAAAAAAAAGTGATGCCAAATATTTAGGGCCCAACTCAGCCATCCTTAATTTACACTCTTATAACATGGGAGACTTTAGGGTACTGGATTTTATTAGTGGCATGTTATGAATTTCAACCCCAAATAAAACTTGTCAATTTAATTAGATTTCATTTTTTCACTTTTACCTTTCTTTCCCCGTCTCTCAACTGGCACCGATAAGGTCCCTGTTTGGAGGTGATTTCAATATAAATACAGATGTCACTAGTGAGGAGGCGCAAGGCAACACGCTGTCAAAAGGTTGTTTTGCATTGGTATGAGTTCATTTTGATATTTAAGGAATAAATAAATACATTGAGTATGCAGTTTATAAACCTGAGCAAGATAGAAAGTTGGAATGACTCGTGGTGGCAGATGCGGTATGGAGAGGCATGCGATTTTAAAAGGAAGAAGATTATGGAGGAGGTCTGAGACAGAGATAAGGACAAATCATCTCCTCTCATTATTTTCCATCATCCGGAGCTGTAACCCTTCAAGAAGAGACATAGGAGAACTATTTTAGTGCTGGAAACAAAACCATGTGTCATGGCTCAGATCCAAGACCCTAATGCAAACACTCCTCTACGCACCTAAATTGAAATGTCATATTTAAGGCTTTATCCCTTTACCCCTCTATCCCTTTACCCCCTGTATATGAAAGTCATAGCTGAATGAACTAGGCATGCCCAGAGAGTTTTTGGTTCAAAGTTGAGAACTAACCTAAGTCCCAGGCAAGCACAAATTTGATTTGAACAAGACACTGTTTGCATCAAGACATTACAAAATACTTCTGGGTGTAAGAAGTCACTTAGTACACCAGTTCCTACTACATGAGAGCATACCGTCTACTGAAATCACTCTGGAGTGCAAGATGGGGAGAGTAGATATTATGAATTATAGATATCAAAACCAAGAAATACAGTTTACTTTTTGGATATTTTTCCCCCACAAAAGCCTTCAGATGAAGAAAGTAGGATGCTATTAAAATATTTTGGGCAAGATTTTGTTTCCTATTTTATCCACACACATAACTGGCTCTTATTCTTATTTTCTTTACAGGTACACAGAGCTTAGCAGCTTCACCTGATAAACCTTAGTGCACTTCATTCATCCCTGAATGTGCTGTTTTTTCTCTCCCCCTACCCCCAAACTGCAGAATTTTTGCATAATTTAACTGCTCTTAGTGATTACCCAGCTCAGGCAATTTCTCTAATTCATTGCAAGGAGACAAAACAAGGGCAGGCTAGAGATGTACCTTATGGAGTAAATAGCACAGTACAAAGACTCAATCCTGCTCCACTTGAAATCAAGGGAAAATTACCCCAATTTCAGATTTAAGTGTTGCTACATTTCAACAACTTGCATGTGACTGAAGGACTGTGATAAACTAAATGCCCCTCCCCTTTCCCCCGCCGAAGTTCACTGTGCTATCCATTGGATCACTTTAGAAAACACATACTTGGAAATGTAATTGCCCTGAGTGCAAACATTCAATGCTTTTTAAAACCTTTGAACAAACTCTTGATAAACAGTGTGTTGCCCTGGGCCAAGGGATCTAGGCTCCACTGCCCATCCTGCAAACATGCAATGCCTCCAATTGGCTAGTAATATTAGGGCGGCAGGTAATTAGGCAATTCAAAATGAATTGGTGGAATAATGAGACAGTACCAAATACCTGGTGATCCTAAGTCAGCCTTTCTGGGGAAAGACCCAACAAATGGGACTGCCTCCACTCAGTAGGGCTTCAGGAGAATGACCCTGTTTGTCTGGTGGCTTCCAAAATTCAGTACAGATTTTAGGGAATCTACTGAGTTCAGAAGGGGAAAATGGGAGCTAGCTGGGGTTATTGCAGGGCCCCTGGCACGGCTCTACGAGCGATCGTGGTGCTTGGGCCAGGTGCCAGACGATTGGAAGGTAGCTAATGTGGTCCCCATCTTCAAGAAAGGGAAAAGGGAGGACCCGGGCAACTATAGGCCCATCAGTCTTACCTCAATCCTGGGGAAACTCTTTGAGAAGATCATCAAGGAGCACATTTGTGACGGGCCGGCATCAGAAATGATGCTCAGGGGCAATCAGCATGGACTTATTAGGGGGAGATCATGTCAGACCAACCTGATCGCCTTTTATGATCAGGTCACAAAGGCCATGGACGCAGGTGTCGCGGTGGATGTAGTCTTTCTGGACTTCAGCAAGGCCTTTGACACCATCTCTCACCCCATCCTAATTAATAAACTAGGCGACTGTGGCATAGATGCCTACACAGTCAGATGGATTGCAGATTGGCTGAAGGGTCGCACTCAGAGGGTGGTGGTGGATGGATCATACTCGACTTGGGGGGAGGTGGGTAGTGGAGTCCCCCAGGGCTCGGTCCTGGGGCCTGCGCTGTTCAATTTCTTCATCAGCGATCTTGATGTTGGGGTGGAAAGCAACCTGTTTAAATTCGCTGATGACACCAAAATTTGGGGGGAGGTGAGCACGCTAGCAGGGAGAGAGAGATTGCAGAAGGATCTGGATAGGTTACAGGGGTGGGCAAACAGGAACAGGATGTGTTTCAATACGGACAAGTGCAGGGTGCTGCACTTGGGTAGTAGGAACCAGCAGCACACTTATACGATGGGGAACTCCCTACTTGAGAGCACGGAGGCGGAAAGGGATCTTGGTGTCATTATTGACTCCAAGATGAACATGGGCCGACAATGCGAGGTCATGGTTGGCAGGGCTAACCGGACCTTGTCGTGCATCCACAGGTGCATCTCGAGTAGAGCCAGGGAGGTGATCCTCCCCCTCTATGCGACGCTGGTCAGGCCGCAGCTGGAGTACTGTGTCCAGTTCTGTGCGCCCCATTTCAGGAGGGATGTGGATAACATGGAGACGGTTCAGAGGAGGGCCACCTGCATGATCCGGGGACAACAGGGCAGACCCTACAGTGAGAGACTGCGGGACCTGAACCTATTCAGCCTCCACAAGAGAAGGCTGAGGGGGGACCTGGTGACCGTCTATAAACTCACTAGGGGGAACCAGAAGGGTTTGGGGGAGACGCTGTTTCCCCTAGCCCCCGCTGGCATAACAAGGAGTAATGGGCACAAGTTGATGGAGAGGAGGTACAGATTGGACATCCGAAAAAACTACTTCACAGTTAGGGCGGCTAGGAGCTGGAACCAACTTCCAAGGGAGGTGGTGCTGGCCCCTACCCTGGGGATCTTTAAGAAGAGGCTGGATACTTACCTGGCTGGACTCATTTGAGTCCCGTTTTTGTTTTTAGGGTTTTTTTTGTTGTTCTCCCGCCCTGGCGGGGGGTCGGGCTAGAAGATCTATTAGGTCCCTTCCGACCCTAAAACTATGAAACTATGAAACTATGAAACTATGAAATCCATTGACTTCCATAACAAAAAAGGGGGTAAAACATGCAGATGACTGTTTGCCATCAGAGTGAAAAGGAATACATCGTTGGTGCAAACTAAAAATTGTTATAGTAAAAAATCACTGTTGAAATATGGTAGGTATACGAGATTCTCTGTCTTGCTGGATGTTCCTATAAGCCTTCCAAGGAAAAGGGATTTAGACTTTTTATTTTATACTTTAATTTTTATCCTCTTTCTCTCTCTCTCTCTCTCATCTCTATGCCTTTTTCCAACATAGTCCCTTATGTTTACAGTCTCTAGACTCGACCACTCTGCCATACCTCCATTCTTTTCTTTTCCAAGTCCAATTTAAAAATGTACTTCTTCCTTGGATGTCTCAGCGCATTCTTCTAAAATGTGTGATTACTTTCAAAACACATGGTCTAGTAACCAACCATGTCCTCCTTTCATTTTGCTTATCTGCTATTCCATTATAACCTGTTCTCTCTGAGTTTTCCACAGCAGGAACCATGGGGAAAGAATTCCAAAGAAATAAATAGAAGACAGTGACTTTAAACAGACTTTTGTAAGTGCTCAAGGTGTTGTGTTTACCTTTAAAAGTCACAACCATGTTTTATATGTTGGAGTGCATTAAGTTTAACTTACACTTAAAACAACCACCATCTAATTGTATTGTGTGGCCTGCTTAGAAACTGTTTTTCTATAAAGCATTCAACACATGCTTGCTCTGCTTCACGTACTTGGTAAATAAGTTCTGTATATATTACAGTAAATGGCTTATCTGCTCCTAGTAAGAAGTATCCAGTGTAAATATTATTGACTTATGTCCAGGACACACACGCCTAATATGGCTAAACAAAAAAAGCTATGAAATGAGAATCTGGAGGTCGAAGGACATGAACTGTTTCAAATACTGCCTGCCCTCCAGAAGAAGTGGGGAGAAAGACTGTCAAGTGTGGGAGGCAGATGTGGACTAATAGAAGAGTCTTTAGCAAAACTTTGCAACCTGGTCCTTGCAAAAATGGGGAGCCCCAAGTCTACACCTCCTCCACTCAGGGACTTGAGGGGAATGCCATGCCTAGATAAGACATGGGTCACTTACTTAAAATCCCTTTCTTAGAGTGCTGTATATCTTTTGGCAGACAGGTCTGATTTTGGTCTGAAGAAGCTACAGACTATTATATATATTTTTGTTACATATAAACAGTCCAGAATGAGAGTAAGAAACTGAGTAGCAGCAGCTAAGGACCCCAGAATGCTCACTGTGCTACTACCTGGGCATGTCTACATGTGCATTAACACACTTTAGTTAATGCACATTAAATTGTGCATTAAATGTGCACGTAGCCGATTAAATCTAGTACCTCCGGGTCCCTATACATGAGCAGGCATGTTGCTCCAACTTGCTGGAGTTCCAGCACATCAGAGCACACTCGATTAATCAGGTTTGCTGGAGTGTGGCAATTACTGCGATCCAGTAGCCTTTTGCATCTTGTGTATCAGTGTCCTTGTGCTTCAAAATGGTGGCAGGGGTGCTTTATCTAAAGCTTGTTTCCAGACACTTTAATTAGAGTGGCTCTCAGAGCCACTCTAATTAAAGCACCCTCCCCCCCACCCCTCTCCCAGAGCACGTGTATAAATGCCCTCCATTGTGAGGTACTAGGAAAATGTGAATTAGCCTGTCTTAATGCACATTAACTACCTAGCATGGTTTCTTAAGTGATGCTTTCATGTGAATTAAAACAGGCGAATGTGCATTAAACCACAAATGTAGATGTGCCCCTGGTGGAAAAGGTGCAACATTACTTTCACTTTCCCTGGCAGAGGCTTACTATGCAGAAACTGCTATTTTTGTATTCCCTAGCTTATAATTTACGTCCCAGTTTCCAGCAGCTGATTTTTGGAAAAAAGTTGCATATTGCATGTGAAAAAAATATGATATTTACTGTCCAGAAGCTCCTAAAGGGAAGCTCTGGCAGGTGAACAAACATTGTACTTCTACAACACATCAGTTAGCAACCATAGCAGTGTACATTATAAGAGCTGGTCAGAATGACTGGAAACACTCCAAAGAGAAGGAGTAAGTCTGCACTTGCCATTGTGGTCAGATTTCTGGAAGAGTCTTGGGAGAAACAGCCTATCCAGTGATTGTAACAAACATATCTATAAGTTCATAGTTTTTAAACCCCGAGGGAGCTGCTATGATAAGTTTGTTGTCTGCCATCCTATATCATATAGGCCAAGAACTTTGCACAGTAATTTTTCCATTAAACAATTTCTGTTTGAGCTATAGTACCTTTTAAAAAGAGAGCCAGTCTTAAGCACTGTAGAAGCTGCAACATTTCTGCATAAGTCATGCACCAAGAATAATTCAATATTAGAAAAATATACCAGAATTTGTCTAACATTAGCTTTCAATCACTGGGTTTTGTTACAAGTTTTTTCTGCTAGATTAAAAGCTGTCTTTTATTGGAGCTTTTTCCTTAGGTAACTATCAGTAGACCACAATGGGGGTGTCCACACGTGCAATTAATGTGACTGAATAAACTCTGATGAAATTTGAGCCAGAGTAAACTAATCCCAATGACACATGTACACTTGCATTTAAGTGTGTAATATACTCCACTATCAGATAGTACCTGTGTCTGATGAAACTATCTAAGTGCTGTAAATTAGTCTATGCCAGCCCAGTTGCCATGTACATGTAGACAGTGATGCTTTACTCTGCAGTAAATTAGTCTACTGCACAGTAAAGTGCATGTGTAGATTTGCCCAATCAGTTGAATGCCAAGTCTTTCAATACAGTAAGACAATCTCAAGCTATTTAACTAAATTATAATGTATACAAGGCCACGTACTGGTTACCTACTGTATAAATTAAAACACATAGTAAAGATACACCAATGGAAAAGCTGACAGTATATAGACAACGAGCATAGCAAAGCAGTTAGTAGGTACAGATTTCCAAGAAAATGAAACCAAATACTTGTTCCCTTTTCTTGTGAATTCTTACCCAAATTATGATTTAACTTTATGCTAGGAAGTAAAGTGCTCCTTGATGTATATTTTATTTTTGAGAACTATAGTTACAAGCCAAAATTGTGTAATAATGAAAATCATTTGGACAGCTTGGAGAACTTCTTAACCAGCAGGTCTTTTAAAGTTTGCGTTCTAAAATAAACTCAGAAGAAAGAAAGGTAAAAATGTGCTCCACTGAATCACAACTTCGGGATGTGGGAATACTTTTGGAGTATCAGTTTCTGATGGGAAGAGAACATTTTGGCAATAAGAATACAAGCAGTACCAAAATAGTCTTGTTTCATAGTTTCATAGTAGTTAGGGTTCAGAAGGGACCTAAATAGATCATCTAGTCTAACCCCCTGCCACTGACTGGAGCACACGCTGGGATCACACGACCTCGGACAGGTGTTCATCCAACCTCTTTATAAATTTGCCCAAGGTAGGAACGAGGACTACTTCCCTAGGAAGTTAGTTCCAGATCCTAGCCACCCTAACAGTGAAATAGTGCCTCCTAATCTCTAACCTGAACCTATTCTCCAGCAGCTTCTGACCATTGTTCCTCATCACCCCAGGTGCTGCTGGGGGGAATAGGACCCTTCCTATTTGCTGCTGATCTCCCCTAATGAGTTTGTAGACAGCCACCAAGTCCCCCCTCAGCCTCCGCTTGCTGAGGCTGAACAGGTTCAGGTCCCTCAGCCTCTCCTCATAGGGCCTGCCCTGTTGCCCTCCAACCAAGCGGGTGGCCCTCCTCTGGACCCTCTCAAGGCAGGCCACATACTTCTTAAAGTGCAGTGCCTAGAACTGGACGCAGTACTCCAACTGAGGCCAGACCAATGTCGCTTAGAGGGGCAGTATCACCTCTCTGGACTGGCTTGAGATGTCTCTTTGGATGCACGACAAGGAGCGGTTGGCTTTGCTGGTTGTGGTCTGGTATTGGCTGCTCATGTTCATCTTGGAGTCAATAATCTTGTAATAAAAGATGTCCAAGAATTACTCATCCTGAGATAGGTATTTAACTGAAAAGGGCAGTTCTAATCAGAAGATGTCACCATCCTGACACTATTGGTCCTTTTTCTTTCTTTCTTCTTTTTTTTTTTTGACTGTTGTAGGTCTGAGCAAACTTATGGAACAATATTGAGTGCAGAGACCTTCTCACCTAGATTCCCCTAGACATATACTCCTAATAAGGGGAAGTTGAATAGAAAGTTTTAATTGGAGATTTATGATTGCTGTCACTACAATTAACCCAGTAAGAGAGTCCACAAGAAACTGAGGCAATATTGGAGCCAAGTTAGAGCACTGGTTGGACGTTCCCAACCAGTTAATGCTGAACAGAGACGTTATTGTAGGCCCGATCCAAAAATCCCTGAAGGCAACAGACATTTTTCCACAGACTTGTAGGAGCTTTGGATCAGACTCTAAGTGAAGGAGTCTTGTCATGCAAAAAGCAAGAAAACACAAACATGGGGATTCACTTTGCATCCAGTGTATATGGAAGAGACAAGTGTAAAACCCTAGGAGGCAGTAAATTGCATTAAATAATTTGCCAACTGAATACCGGCATTCACAAATAGCTCAACAATCGTCAAGACCACTTTCCAGAAAAATATTGTGTGGACTTGTCGTGTTTGGACATTCATAAAAAGGCACGTGATGAACTGAATGGCATGACCTGATGCAAAGAAAACACCCAGTTTTTGGAAGCATCAAGGTGATGACAGACTAGTGAATGAGGAAAGAGGGTGAATGAAGAAACTTGAATGACGGATTCTTGCTCTGGTGTGTACATAAATGCAATCTACACTTCTAATTGTAACTACTCCTAAGACTTCTCCAGCAATCTGGGCCGGAAAATAATGTGTTAAGTTGTTAACTGAGAAGCCTGAATGAAGAAATTGAGAGACAGTGAACTCCTACACATGCACATGTCATCAAATTGATAAAATTATAAACGTTTAGGTTTGAACATAATTGGTCACACGTGTCTGTATCTCCTCCACAGTAGGCAGAGCAGTTCATCCAAGGAAATAAGGCGGGGGAGGACCATCATGAAAGTGGTGGAAGACAGACTTACAGGGATCATTGGTCTCATTCTGTCAAATCTTATCTTTGAGTTAAACTCTTGCTTACTCTTAAGACACGTTATAGACTTGGATTTCAATTTCCTAGTGTTTGGTTTTCCTTTTATATAGCAAGTTTCCTTTTCTTTTAAGTTTTCCATAGCCTTTTGATCATTGAATACCTTTGGTACTATTGGGATTGGACTGCCTGATGACATCAAAGATTACTCATAAAATTATGATACAAATCCTTTGAGGTATGTGTAGAAACTCTGTAGCTACATAGAAAATGTTTGCCTTTCTTTTTCTTCTTTACCTGCTTTAAGCAAGCCCAGAGTACTATGTATTTTATGGAAGTTTCAAGAGAATTCAGGGGATTTTGAGATACAGCCAGATTGTTTTAAAAAAAATCCACATTTACTTTACTATACTGTTTCCTTTGTCTTTGGCTTAAGGTGGATGTGTCTGATGCTGAACATTTATTTTTGGTGAAAAATCAGTTTTGAAGGGTGATAGAATATATTACTTCCATGTATTTGTGCAAAAACATGCAGTCCATTTTCCCTATCTGCATCTGGGCATGTTACATTATTCAGCAACAAAACAGATTAACAACCCTCCCCAGTCCCACATAGCATCCAAACAACTGTAACATTAAATCAAATCAGGACATAATGATATTATCTAGTAGGGATGGCACTAAGCATGCAGTCCTGAGATCTAGTACTAAGCTCTCCAACTAACCTGAAATAAGCACTTCAGGGCAGGGACTATTGTTTGCACAAAGCTTATCATAATGAGCCCCTTTCCTCAGCTGGAGTCACAAGCCACTACTTTAATAAAAGTTTAATATTAGGAACAAGAGCCAGAAATTGGTCAGTCAGGAAAATGCTTGGTCAAAGGTTGCATTTTGCACTGCTCTCAGAAGGTTAGCATACTTGTGGAGATAACAATTTCCTGTCTGTACAGGGGGGGGAGCGGAGGATTTATATTATTCTGGCAAGCTGAGGAAACTTGTCAGGTAGCAAATACATTCATGGCAAGTGAGCTGGGCTATAACCATCTTGCCTATTTAAAAATCTGGCCATGCTGCTGCATGCTTACAAATGTCAACCTGAAAATGATGGAAAGCTCACTAATCTCATTTAACTCAATTGTTTCCCCATTCTAATCAAATATTTTCATAGTGTGAAACAAGATCATCATAGGCTGACCTATCATTCAGGCAGCGGTATTGTGGCAGAGCCAAGAAATATGGCCCTTCATCGCTAACATAATGCTCGAGAATGAATTGGCTTTATTACCTGTTATTTTTCTGTTAATTGTTTTGTGTATAGAAAAATAAAAGCTGCTACCTTGAAGCATAAAAAACGACAATGCGCAGTCATAGCGGAGTAAAGTGTTGGGGCGATGAAAATTATGTAAATGATGCATTCCAGTAAGAGAACTTTCAAACCCTTAGGGTCTTTAAAGAGCATTAACTCAAGAAATTAGATACCAAATTTAACTTTTTTCATGGTAATAATGATTTCATAAGGAAAAACTCGTTAGTAAAGGTGACAAATATGATATTCTATTGAACATTTAAATTCAGAAATCTTTGTGTGTGCCCCTGGGATATATTTACACAGCCAATGACTCTCTGATGTTATTAAGTAATTTATTTGAGAAAGTCTCCATTCAGGAGTTTACATAAGAACAATATCAGGTTTACAAAGGCTTGTGTTGTCAGTATAGCAAATAACTAATTTACAATGACTTTTGCTTAAGATTTTCATTAGGCTGTTCAATATTGTTTGATAATTTAATGTCAGTTTCATGAGATCATAGTTCCCCTTTTATGAGCAGAGAAAATTAGAGTGAGAAATAAATTATGCTACCTTGGACATTAAGTAAACTTCAGAGGTAGATATGAAAAAGGAGAAAAATTAACCTGATTTTCTCTCTGAACTGAAGACCAGTTTAGGCAGAAAAATCACTAGCTGAAACATTGCATTAAGACTCTGAAATTGTGGGACTGAGTTTTATTAGGGCTCACAGCCTGGAGTAGACTCATATATTAAGTATACTTATGGCAACCTAAGGCGTTCTGTACCACTGACTGATCCTAGGTGGGTTGGTTATATGCAGCATAAATATATCAGCGTGTAAGCCAAGAGGAAAGATCCTGGTAGAATCAGCAGAGGGACCATCAATTGAACTGCCCTGGAAACTTAAAAAAAAAAGAAAACCTGACTGCTAGAGAATTATCCTTTGACTTGTGCTTATGTTATGGTCTGAGCCACTGTAGCGTCATTAAAACAACAAAGGAAAACAGTCCTTATCCAAAAGGCTGTTTTAATTTTGGTGGAGAGGGGGTCCTTGATATGGGAACTAGAGCTGCAATGTACTAAAGTAGAGCTGCAAGCATACCAACCAGATCATTTTCCCTCTGTTGTAAAATGCTGATTCATCACACTCAAAATATTTCACAGGGCTGTGCAATTTTGATGAAACTTCCAACAGAGGCAGGGTTTAAAATTGTCTGCATGCCCATCCAGTTCAACAGAAGTGGATCGCTTTGGAATCAAGAATACAGGGCTTCCCTAATTCATGGGCAACTACTTCTCTATTTCTAGATGGAGCACATCTTGAGATTGATATGGAGAATCTTTATACAGTCCATATCACACTGCACTCATTTTGGTTATATGAAAAAGGCTCTGATTTACACTATCTTTCACGTGCACTAAATTCACTATATCAGAGGTTCCCAACCACCAGGCCGTGGGTTGGCTGCCAGGTCATGGCATAAGCCCCCTGCTTGGACCCCCATCTGTTCACCAGGGTGAATGGCTTCTGGGGCCACAGCTGAGCTTCCAGGGTTAAAGCCAGATGGCGGGAAAACCCCGGGAGGGAGGCAGCTGGCTCCGCATGCCCCTGTCCTGCTTCTGCTAGGCCGCGGTAAAAAAAAAGTTGGGAGCCACTGCACTACATCACCAACCTACAACAGCAACTGTTACAAGGGAGTAATAAGTGAACATTCATCTCTGCTGCCCCATCTATGTTTTGTATTCATTATGGATAGACAAACCAGCCTGAAGATGTCAAAAAAATATTTGAATGCTGTGCAATCATGGCCCACCCAGGACCAAAGAATCAGAACAAATATTGTATATACTGCCAGTAGTATGGCAAAAGCCAACTCACATAGTGCTCACCTCCAGGTTCCTCAACTAGGGTGGAGATGCCGTCTTTACTTGAAGTCTTGGGTCTAGTGGTTAAGGCAATAGATACAGATACTGAACATCTGTATAACCCTGGATGACTCGGCCTCTCCTTGTACCCCAGACCATATATGGTGATGGCCATTTAGAAGTATCTTAGGAAGTTGATGCTGCAGAGAAAAGGACTCCAAGAGGGTCATGTGGTCAGAACTATAGACATTGAATATAATCTTGGTGGGATCATCTCATTCAGACTAGAGGGAAGCCAGAGGAAAACAGGTTACAGAAACTGAGGAAAAAAGGGAGGGAGGTTTCAGCTACTGAAACACACAAAAAGGTTTTATATTGGTATCTTGGAAGACGAATTGGAGGGATTTAGACATGGGATGGTTGAGCAGAATAAGGGAGGAAGGAGTCATACAACCTCCAGTTATGTGCAATCAGGATAATAGTGGTTTAATCTTTACGAGAAAATGGAAAGAGGGGCAAGCACTCTTTTGTGCTGCAAGAATTTATCATTTAGAAAGAAACTGGCAATCAGCAAAGACATCCAAAGACTTCTTGGTTTTCTGCTGATAGTAGATATTTTTTAGGTTAAGAAATGAAAACAGGATGAGAGAAACAAATTCAGCAAAATGAATAGAATGACTTGGTATTTTGTTAACTAGCCACTCATTTAGAAGAATACATCTTTTATTGTGGATGCAATATTAGTAATATTAGTATATGTTCCAGGTGAAAATGACATGGAAAAAAATGAACCGGGAGTTTCATTACACTGGAAACACAGCGGCAAGACTCCTACGTTCTCTGATAGGACAAGAAGAATTCAATTAGAATAATATCACAATGGGGAAGTTCTCAGCATCCAAATTAAAAAAAAAATGTAGGATTTGAAAAGTTGCTTTGAAGAAGATGCATCTACAATATGCCCTCTTACAGCAACAGCTTGACTCTCATCTATAATGACAGCCCTTTAAAATAACTAGTTTGGTTGCCAAAACCAAGCACAGCTTTAAGGGCCAAAGGTAACACAGGGTTCATTTCTTTCTCCCCCAGGACCAATGTTTGATCAAGTGTATTGGTACTGACAGCGTTAGTTACCATTCCAGCATCTTGCAAATTATCAGACCTTACAATCCCATGTAAAATAAAACCTGTTTAGCTCCTTGCCTACCTCAGTTCTGTGAGATTATAAGCAGCTCCTATTCTTTCAACCAGAGAGATTCAGAGATTAACTTCAGTGGGAGCCACTAAGTACTTGGGACTTCCAGAAGAGAGGCCATTTAAGCGTGATACTGTAAGTTAACTTTTTCATAGATTGTAATTAATAGATTCATAGATTGGAAGGCTGGAAGGGACCTTGGAAGATCATCGGGGCCAGCCCCAACTTAACTGTTCCTTAGTCCCGGCATCTTCTGAAATCTGGGTAAGGTTTCTGCTCTAACTTAGAGCCACCAAGGAAGCTATACAGTCCACATGTATTCCATGGGGGGCTCCCCAGTACCGTGTCCTGTGGATGCTGAAGTTTCACCCCCACTAAATTGCTCTAAAGCATAAGCTCTATCTCCAGCATGTCTTCAGCTACCTTCACGGTGCCTTTGTTGGGTGAAGCCAAGCCCAGCAGGAACCAGGGGGTGATCATACACAAGCGCAAAGGCTGCTCCGACATGCTGGAACTCCAATGCATTGGAGAAGACTCGATTAATTGAGTCTGCTAGAGTGCGGTAATTAGTGTGATCCAGCTGCCTTCTGCATCTTGTGTATCAGCTTAAAAATGGTAGCGGGGGTGCTTGAACCAAAGCTTGAACAAGCTTTAGATCAAATGCCCCTGCCACCACTTTTAAGCACGGGGACGACGATACAGGAGACGTGGCAGTGCTTTACTTAGAGCAGCTCTTGGAGCCACTCTAAGTAAATTGCCACCCCCCTCCCCTTTGGAGCACATGTAAAAGTGCCCAAGGGTTTTATGCAACTCCAGCCATTTTACCTGTTGTAAAGGGCTGAGAAAATAGGAGGGAAGATTCCCCTGTAGGAACCTAACTTTAGCTTCTCTTTTGGAAAGCCATCAAATAAAACCATCAAGCATAACCTATACTGGCAGTCAGGCTCTCAGACTTTCAGGTTGAGTTCTCTTCAGCTCTTACTTGTCACTGAGTGACTGGCACGTCTCTGATTATACCTTCTGGCATCTAGATTCATCTAGGAGCTTTGTTGCAAAGAAGAATTATATTGCCTACAACTTCCAGGCAACATAACACAGAAGGAGAACTAGCTTATCTGCTTCTCAAGGGTGCACAAAATGGAGAGGAAACAGGAATGGTTTAAAAAACAAACCAAAACAACACCCCCTGCCAAACCACCCCCCAACAAACAACTCCCCTAAGAGACCTGAAGAAGAATGGACTGCAGTCAAAAGCTTGTAAGTCTATTGCAACCATGCAAGTGGTCCAATAAAAGCTATCACCCACAAAAAACCTTTGCTTCTCTCATATTTTCTGGACCATCACATCTACAATGTGACTCAAATACTTCCCCAATATTGTACAAATCAGAGGACTGAGGAAGAGGTTCTGCAATTCTGGGGATGGCTGCAGGAGAGATCCAGCAGATCTCCATTTAATGTGCATACATCTACGAAAGCTTAAAAATCATGGCCTGTACTGGATACTGTTAATTGCCAGTTGTACATCCCCATACAAGGCCTCCTCTTCAAGTTTTATTATTAATTGTGGGGGAGGTTTTTTTTTTTTTATGGCAATGCCTAGGCATCAACTTAGCTTGCTCCTTGTACAAACAGCACAAGGCAGTCCTGCTTCAAACAGCTTACAATACATGGAAGAGATGAAAAGTAGGTGAGAAAACGTTTGCAACACATGATGATGGCAAACATCCCATTCAGTTTCATTGCATTTGTTTTGGAGAGTTGGAAGTGATGAACAAAACAGAAAGTTTGGAGGCAGGACAGTGGGAAGGCAAAACAGGACAGAGGTGGATACGTGGGCAGGTGTTGAATGAAGCTGAGACGAAGAGATGTTGAAGGGGAGGGTGAGCAGAGGATGTAGCACAAGGAATATGATGTTTTGTTAAAACTGTAGAAAATACCGCAAGGGTGCAGGTGGTCCATGCATCTACTTAAGCTGCTCTGCAACTACTTCTACCATCTTTGGCTGGCTCCCTCGATGCTTTTTCTTTCCTAAAGGCCACATAAAAGGACACTGGCACGTTGTGGGTTTTTAGTGATGCCCATAGATAGCAAAAGGGGTCCTCTGCTGCCTAGTAATTGTTCTGGAGGTGCTGGGAAGATCGATTCACCCCTAATCTCCCCAAGAATGGAGTAGTATCTGCTTAAGCTGCATCTGCAGATACTTTTGCCTGCTTCCAACAGCAGTAACTGGCAGTACTTAACTGAGTCTTTCACAAAAGTAAATTTGCTGTTTGAGATAATATAATGATACAATACACCATTAGAGGACGATGTTAAACTCTGACCTCTTAATAGTTGCAAATAGTATTTCTCTACTGTTTGAAAGCAGAAAATCTTCAAAATTACTTAAGGAGAGTTATTTACAATTTTCTAAGGGAGGATAAAGAAAGCTTGAACAAATGGAAATACATTACGACAGACAATGGTAATGGGTGACATGTAAAATTCCTCCTTGCTCCAAACACAATGGAGAATATCAGACGCTGAACACAAAAAAGAAATTTAAGCACGTCAGCTGGGTTAGCTGACTCAACTGCTAATTGCTTAACTGCTGGCTCTAAGAATAAGCAACAGTAGTTAGTGTCATGCCACAGTAACGTGCCCATAACAAGACGATACATCTTCATTTAATTGCGTTCAACTGACCTTGTGCACTTTAAGCACCAGTACTCATATTGTGCCCTATTCACCCAATGATTGAGTCACAGTGTAGGGCTTTGCATTGTCTCCATTAGGATGAGAACCAAATTAAATGGCTCAGGCATACTCTTAGGGTCCCCACCCACCCCACACACATTGGTATACAAAGGTCTGTTTCCATAAGTACATCCGAAAACAGCATCAGGCAGTTTGTTTGCTGAGAAGTCTGCCATTCTTCTGCATTCTGTACCCAAAAAGCATGCACCTCTGTCTTTAAACTCCTGTCTGACAGACACAGGCAGAGAGGTATATCCAAGCCCCGACGCTTGCACCCATGGAAACTCCTCAAGTCCTCAGACAGGTGATTGTTCTCCAAGGTAGCTTTTGGAGCAGCCTCACTGATAAGGAGTGTTAAACCTGAGACCAGAAACAAGTCCTGTTGCTCTCAGGTTAGCCAACTGCAGGGTCCAGCTCCGTTTCATCCATCATCTCACTTATTTGAGTGACAAAAATCACCAAGTAGTCTCCCACATTTTACTACATATGTTACTAGCAATATGGTTGGGAGGGGAGCTCTCTCTTCTTCCCACTTTACCTTCGTACCAGTGTATAGACCGATAGGACCTTACTGACAGAAGGACTTTATTTTGAACCACAATTTCCCCTCCTTGTTCTGCTTCTATCCCAGATATCTTGCTTTACTGATGCACTTTAGAATTTACCAGAACAGAGGAAAAGCCAGTCATCTTGAACCTATACACCTGAGCAAATAGCATATAAATATATATTTTTACCAAACAATAAAACAAACTGCGGAAAATTTTGAGTGGTAGGGAAAAACAGAATACATCACCATAAAGTTATTCAATTAAATAAGCTACTGGATACTTATTTAAGAAGCTGTTCAAAACAATGGGCCTTGAAAGAAGTCTTGAGTTCCTCCTTGCCTTTGCTACTATTAATGACTAATAAATTAAGGTCACAATCCTGAAATCAAAGCTGCCCTGGCTGAGCTCCAGCAATCAGCAGAGTTCCAGATAGGCTAAGTGATCTATGCTTGCAGATGCGACTGCCAGACAGGGGCCTTAGGTTATGTTTTGATCATTGCTGTCAAAAACATCATGTGTTCGAAGGTCCATGTTTTTAAAAGCAAACATCCATGTTAATTCCTGCGTGCACGGTTTTTTATTTTTATATCTAGGGGAAGAAAGAAAAACTAAAGCAACAGGTCAGCTGAGTGAGTTATGGAGCTTGCATAACTGGTTAAAAATATACACGAGCAAGCAGTAAGAGGCGTAAAGGAGGAAGTCAAGGCAAACATGCAGCTGCCATCCACTCACAATTTTTGTTGTTGAACAAAATGGCAAGGAGGATTTCTACAGCATATTTTGAAAAAAAAAATTCCAGATTTCTATTGTAAATTAAAGGTGGTTTTCCTTTTTTTTTTTTAAACCAAAGTTTCATGGCATTTGCTTTTCACCCCTGTGTTCTGACCACGGCATTTCACAGCTCCCAGTGATGAACAGATGAACAATTGACAATATTGATAAGCTATATCAAGGGATTAGCAGTGAACCCAAGAGTCTATTACATTCAATGTCCAAAGTCAGCAGGGCTTGAGCAAATACCTGCTTAACCTTAGACACAAGAATGGTCACATTGACTTCAGTGGCATTGATTACATGCCTAAATTAAGCAAATGCTTTACAACTTTGCTGAATAGGGGGCTTGGTTGGATTCTTACTCTGTGAACAATATGCCATGTAATTGGTTCCCTATGAATTCCTAATAACACTGTTTATTGTTGATGTTGGCCCCCATAGTGAAAGTCCAACTAAAAGCCACAATCTTGCCTGGCTCAATATAGGACAATGACAAAGAATAGCAGGCAAAAGTAAATAGCAGAAAATTAACTATGAGCTATAAATAGCAGTTAAACAAGACGATTGTCATTTAATATATCTTAATATCAAGTACCTCCAATATTTGCCATATATAATCAGTCTCATTTGTCATCTAACAAGGTATATTTTGCTAATAATACAGTTTGTTGCTTGATTCTGTTTGTCCTTTCAAAATTAGCTTGTCTAATCAGAAATCACTCCTGCTTGTAGTTCATTACACATAAATGGGAAGAATGCTTGTTTACTGAGAAAGTAATTGGATTATAATATTGAAAAGAAAGACATATGAACCATAATGATTTTTTTTAAAGAAATACATGCAAGCATGAAAATCAACAAAACCAAAACAAATTAAAAACCCTAACGAATGAAAATGCTATAAATAGAATATGATACTGGAAGGAATCATTTGTCTTGTAGCTTACCTAGATCTTGATATTCAGGTGCAAAGAGTTGACTATCTAAGGAAAGGAGAAAGAAAAAATGTATTTACTAAAC
The DNA here is from genome assembly GCF_000455745.1 of Alligator sinensis. Classification (NCBI taxonomy): domain Eukaryota; kingdom Metazoa; phylum Chordata; order Crocodylia; family Alligatoridae; genus Alligator; species Alligator sinensis. Next base: position 1,066,133 of record NW_005841853.1, read on the forward strand.
GATGATCAAGTAATCTATTGATACTGCTGTAATTTATCTTCTGGGCTCTGAACCCTTGTAAATGTTAATAAGGCTCTGCTAGAAACAATACATATATATTCTAATTACTGCATTAAAAACATGATATTAGGTGTTTATTTCAATTATTCCTTAACTATCTTGATAAAGTTCACATAATCACAAGAAAGCTACATCACATTTTCACAGTTTGGGGCATATTTGTGCATGCTGGGATTAAGGAAAAGTGTCTAAACTCTAAAAACTTTGCTTTGAAAGAGGTGTTATTTTTTCCTGCTTCCCAATAACAAAATAGCCATCACCCTGCTGCCTTTCCTTGTATTGATCTGAATACATTGCTGCTATGTTAATCTTATTTTTATTAAAATTACGACTGCTAAAATTTGGAAAAAAAAGAAGTAAACTTGAAAAAGTAGTAACAAAATATAAAAGTGCCAACCCCCCCCCCCCAAGAAAATAAAAGGTCCATAAGTAGTAGGCACTTGAGGCCAATCAGATCATTTGCTTATTCTATAATAATATTAGTAGGGAACTGAAGAAACTCAATAAAAACAGTAAATTTTAAATCCCAGATGAAGTTTGACTCTTACCTCTTCAACTGGTTAATGCCTTTAGTTCTTATGTCTGTAGACCTAACGAACAGAAGTATGAACAGAAATTAAAAACAACATACAGTTTTCCATTTTGCTGATTCAGAACTAAGTCAGCACTTTGCTTTATTCTTTGGCCAAATATTCAAGTCTTTCTTCCGGTTGAACAGCACCAAAATTAGGAATTGAGGCTCAGATGCTTTGGTTGAATTGAGGGTCAGGGCCTCAGATTATAACTGTTTAAATCTCAAATGATCTAACTCTCATCAAGATACTAAATAACTTGTTTAGAATGTAAATCTTGCACCTGGTACACAGCTGGTGAACATCTTAGTGCACATAGCACTAGAAGAGCACTACTTTAGTATGGGGATGAAAGGAAAATGCATTTAACTAGACAACAATAGATATTAAATGCCAAATTCTCTGCTTCAAAGTATATAAGCAAGTCAGTAGAAAGAGGCATGCAAAGGCCAGAATTAGGCTTTAAGCAACTGTCAGGAGCAAACTCATTAGTGGCCCGAGTTAGTAAAATACCGGTGAATGTTCATAATTAAGTAAACAAATGGCTTCACTGACCTCAAAAGGATTATTCAAATACTTAAAGTTACATTTGTGCATAAGCAGAACGTGAGAACGTTCAGTACGTTCTGCAGCGCTCAGCTTCTGAGTATGGCTAGACTACCTGACACCCCACCCACATTTCAACTGTCAAGCTAAAATTAAAAATGCCACCAGAAAGGCAATGAGAGGAGAGAGGTTATTTGATTTGGTTTATTAGCTGGTGAGCATGGAGCATGATTGGTCCCGCTGTTAAGTGGCATACATCCCAACCCATTGAAGCCTATCAATGGCCAAGAACCTTTGCTGATGTGCTGCTTTCTTTAAGTGCTCATATTCAGAGAGTCCTAAACTTCTCCAGTTTTAAAATGACCTGCTTATTGGAGGGGTAATCCTAGATTTAAAGCCATTGCAGAGAGAAACTCTGATCATAACTCTGTTCAGGTTACTGTTAGAGAAATCTACCAAAAGTCCCATAAAAGTTTGGAGCTACCTGTCAATACAACCCGTTACTACTTTGCAGGTGGATGGGCGCTTCATTTAAAACAGGCATTCCCTTGTCTGGAGAACAGAAACCCAGCTAGTCAGGGGCTACTTACATAATGTGGGACTGCAAGAGCATTTAAAACAGGAGAAGAGAGGATGATCACTGAGGTCTTTCCAAGGGAGATGTAATGTACTTGGACAGGTATTTTTCTTTCCCCCTCTTCCTGCTCAAGGCAGGTAATGCTGGAGACTGAAAGCCTCCATAATATCTGCCAGATGATGAAAGAAATAGTCTTTCTGAAACTGCCTCATCAAAATACTCTAGACTTGTGGCCTCTCCAGAGCAGATTTGGGAGGATCATTTCATCTCCATTAAGATTTCAATATTCGACTTCATATTGCACTACTAAAAAGTTTGGAGTCTTACTCTACATACATTAAAGCTATCCAACTTGAAGTCATAAAGCAGTAGTAGTGGAAAGCTTACAAGTTTTCTTGTTTGAATTCTGTACTCCCTATTTCTTGTTGGAACAGAGAGAGCTTGATAATAGTTCCTGATGATTATTTCTGACACTTTCAGTTGTCATTAAAAATCAGGAAAAGTAGAGGCATGTGAACATGAAATATTTTCTTAAGCTTATCTGAACTTTACTTCTCAAAAGGTTGTATTAAAAAACAATGAATAAGAATAATCAAAATAATCAGGAATTCATCTTTTTTAATTGGATTTAAATTGTCCTTATCTAGGTATACACTATTAGCTCTTGAAAGGTCTATAACATATTTCTCAGAATACCATAAATCTGTGATAAAGTATTAAAGTATGTTATTCTCTTTGATGTTTATAGTTCGGTTTGTATCTAGGAGCCTGACCTTGTAGCGAAGTCAATCCTTTCAAGTTCACACTAGCTTCATGTTCTCTCTCTTTTGACACTACAATTCAAGTTCCATTTGAATTCAGGCAAAAAACCCCTATTCTTTTCTTGTCCATCTTATTACCTCAGCCTTGATGTATGTCTGTTGGAGTCTGCTGGAAACTTGGAGTCTGTCTACCACCGATACTGTAAATTCTGGGGCCAAGAACTCCATTATTTGTTTGGGAGGCAAGACCTTGATTGTATTGGGCAAGTGCGCAAGCAGCTCAAACAGGAAACAATGATTAAAAACTTGCTTTTTAGCTATTACCGATATTTGATAGATTCATGCCAGGGACCTATGGTAAACAGCACTAAAACTTTAGGTGTCTGATGCTTTCTAAAACAGCAAGCTTGCCAGCCTGTCTAGTATACTTAAAAATGCTTTCCTTTGCCTAAGTGGGAATGCTCCCAAACAGAGATGTGCACAGTTTGCCACTGAGTGGGTGCAAGTACAGGAGATGCTTACTGTGGAGTTGCCTAATTAGCTCCACAGTAAAGTCTCACCATCTACATGAGCGGTGCTATTAAGGCAGGAGTAAACTAATTAACTCCGCCATAGGATAGTACTGCCCAACACGAGTACTATTTTACGGTGGAGTTATTTACTTCATTGCAATGCACATGTAGACGGCGACTGAGGCTGGCTGGGGCACAAAGGTGCTACAGTGCAGGGTTGGCTGTCTGCTAGCCCCACATTGTAGCACCCTCATGACCCAGCCAGCCCCTCTGCAGCACAGTGAGCTGGGCAGGAGCAGCCCCAGGGTGGCTGGCTGACCCCCTGGGCTCCCAACCAGTTGGGGCTGCACTGCCCCAGTTTAACATGCTGTGATCCTGTGCACACATGAAGACACTGCGCCTGGAGCAATAAACTCTACAAACTGTGCTGGACTTCATTGTGTCAAATTAATTGCACATCTAGACATGCCCAGTGTAAGCCTTTTGCATAAGCCTCCCATCATCAGGCTTGTCTACAAATGACTGGCATAGCATAGCAGGAGCAGAATAAATTATTCTGACATAACTTCAGTATGTATGCTGTATTTCAGAATAATTAAAGTGATTTTAATTCCAAAATTGAGCATACGCATGGGAGAATTATACCAGGATAGTTACAGCACAGTAGTTATTCCACTACAGCTATGTTGGACAATTTACTGAGAGTTAGTTAATCTAAGATAGCATTTTCAAAGTTCTTCAAGATAGTATATTTATTGAGTTACACAGCATGCAACTTGGTTGAGTTGGACTGAATATTCAGGCAATACTTAAAGTAACTTCACAAAGCTAATAAATTAGACCCTTAAAGGTTAAGCAACTAGAGAGCCCTTTATTTAACTAATTAAATTTAGTTAATTAACAATTTCAATAGCAAACCTACCCTGCGAGAAAAATAAAATCTACCGTGCTGGACTGCGTTCTGATATAAACTGTTTTAATTTCAATGTAAATGATACGTAAATGCTAAACTCAATGTTAACAGCACCAAGGTATTTTGTGGAACGTGTTGTTTGTTAGAATGAAGTGTCAGTAGATTTTGCAGTGCTTGTGCACAATTTCAAATATACAAACCATACAAAGTTTAGCAAGGTTAAATGGCTTCACTATTAAAAATGTAGTAGGCTGTTTCCTATGAAAACTTATGCATCTCTGAAATAGTATCTAAGGTGCCACCCTATACTGACTTCTGCCTAACTTGAGACTAACCTGGCTAATGACCTCTCTAGTTTTTTATATGTGACGTTATTAGATACCATTATATCCAGATACCGAGGTGAGAGGTAGAAATGCACAGACAAATTTCATATTCAACATGTATACCTGAGTCAAAGAATTGTATTGTTTTGCCCATAACCAGAAATCTGGAGAGCAAAATCTCATTAAGATCAGTGCGTAGAGGAAGGTTTACAAGCCATGCATATCCATGAATAGATTAATTTAAATGTCTGAAAAACAGATAGCTGTTCAAATATCTATCTGACAGTCCTCTAGGTGTGGAAAGCCAAGCCAAGATGTACTAAAAACTTAGGATGTTGAGAAATAAATCTAGTTGGAAAATGATTTTGTGGAAAAGTGAATCTAGGCTCAAGAAATACTGGTTTATTTTTGTGGGGGGCAGAGGGGGGGTCAGTTCTGATCTTCCCATGACCATGACTTTGCAACATGAATTTACTCCTAGCATTGTAGTTGATTTGGCTCTAGCGCATATGCTCTCATATGGCACCTTTGAAAATCTGATTTGCATAAAACGATGCTTGCATAAGGTATTTGAAAGATTTTTAATGTGAAGAATATTACTGATGGAGGATTATTCAAAAGGCTCATAAATTTATGCAATGTTTTCAGTCAAAAATGGCCTACATGCTTGTTATAATATAGTCAATCTTTCCAGCATCAACTTGCAAGGCTGACCCATGGATTCCACTAATGGTTTTTATAACATATTATTAGTTTTCCACAACCTGGTATTAACCCCAAGAGTTTTCTGAAAACACAAAACAGATGCAACTGGGTTTCCCAGTTTTTCATGTACTCTTCTCCTTTGACAAATAAAAGCAATTCAATTGTTTCAGTGGCATTCTGGAATATGGGAATTCTATACCAAATGACACCAATGAGGCAATGACCTCCTGCTGCTTGCCAGATCAATGCATTTAGAGGCAAAGGCAAATAACTAGAACCAGAAGAACAAATGCTACTCCAATACCCAACCTGTTGTCTCACCCTCAGCAGGTCACTTCATTCTTGCATTCCCTCCAACTCTCTGGTTTGATTGCAATATCTTTAAGACCTGCTCTGCTTTTTCACCACACCATGTGTATCCTATTTTTGGTTGAGGTTTCTAATGGACTATGAATAGAGGCACAGTGTTGGTAGGAGCAGCGTCACTATGCAAAATTGACTCGTCCTGATAATTCCCTATTACCTACCACTATGCAGCAGTGCTATAGGAGACCTTTTTGCTTAACCCTAGGCAGGTAGTAGCTGTTAGAGGACCAACATTTAACTTAAAATGCACACAGATGCCAACATGAATGTAAAGATCTGCCTGTGCAGTTGAATTCCCTATCAAAGCCCTCTCTCTGAACTGAGCTATTGCTTTGACTGTATCAAAGTGAGCTTGTTCTTTTTTTCATATCAATTGTTATTATCTATCATGGGAAAATGCAAACTGCTGACACAATGTAAAGGAACTGAAGATGCATATTTGTAGTAAATTAATTCTATTTTTCATTAAAATTGTCATTTACGAACTTATGCCAGGCTTTGAAATTTACAGTCATTACATTCCATTTAAAAAAAAAATACAGTGACTTCAATAGATTCCCCATTATATTTATGTGAAGCTCTCCAGTGGTCAAAATAACATTGGAAAATTCTCATAAATTTTAACCAAAAATGCTGCAGCCTGACGTGATTAAAAGCTTTAAGTTCCCTAAGAGCAACATGATTAAAGCAGGAACGCAGTTCTGAGTGGCACCTCACTGGTTTCATTTGCCAGTATTGTTATTTTCCAAGGTAAATTTGATTTACAGGAAAAATGCTTTCAAGTTACACAGCAAGTCCTGCAATATATCCACAAGTAGAAAAATCCCCAAATTGCCTTCATTTATCAAATGCTAAAAGCCCCTACCTAAGACTATTCAGCAGCAGAGTAGGAATCTAATGATGGGAAGGAGAGAGGTTAGATTTATAAAGGCATATAGCTCTTCTTCCCATGCTCTTTTAGTTCAGCGGTTATGTTTCAGTCTATGGCACAACTAACTGACTCACATTTCCAGTTACCATGATTTTGTTGCATTCATAACTGAATTTATTTTAAATTCTAGATAGCTAGCGAAACCTGCAAGAACACCGACCTTCAACTTTAACTTAGTTTTCATCTGGAACTATAAATACATTTTCCTTTTACACTATCATGTTCTCCCCTATGGACACAGGGCCTGCTTCCGTATTCTCATGCTGTGCACTAACGGTAGGCGACCTTTTCTGTCTGTCAGCCAGTAACACACCAAATCTGAGATGGGCGGGCAGGTATTAGGATCTGGCTGTCACCACTGCTCAACTTTGAGGCAGCATGGGAAGAGAGGCCACAGTCAAATGCCCCCCCACTGCCAAATGCCACTGAAGCCATATGTCTGCAGGGCAGATCCAATGGTTCTGCAGGCTGGATCTGGCCTGCAGGTGATAGGTTGCTGACCCCTGAGATAGACTTTAAACAGAAAGAGTGAGGATGTTTTAGGACAGAGTTTCCAACATACCACAGTCTGGACTATGAACAAATGTGGGCAGTTCATTGCAATTGAGTGGTTCAAGAAATGAAGCCCCACTTCTCCTCCTCCTCTCTTTTCCCCCTTTACCCACAGCCAATTCCAACCTTTGCTTTTTGCTGCAATTTGCTGAATACTTTATGAAAGTAAGCTCAGATGATTGTTAGTGATGTGTGTGGACATGTTCATTAAGCCCGACTTGTTCAGAAGACATGCCATGCATACTGGACCACCACAAAGCTTCTGCATGACATTTCCACCACTGCAATTACTGTATTTACTTGATTAGATTATTATAAGAAGACCCCCTAATAATCTGATTCTGTACCTAGAAAATAAAACAAATTTATAAGTTTTCCATATATAGAATCTAATTATTGGAGGTTAGCCATTGCTACAGTAGGGAAAATAAATCTGGGAAATCAGCTAGCTCTTTGTTTTCTACTTCCCCCAACGTCTTCCCTTTTCCCCTCCCTTCATTGTCAGACACTGGCTAGAGCAATTTGCATATAGTACCCATAGACTTAACTCATCCAGAATTGATCCATGTTACCTTTTTTTAAATGGCTGCAAGTTTTAACACAGGTGTTTCATAAACACACTTTTGAGAAGCACTTTAGTATCTACTCATATCTAGTATAAAACTTCTTGATTATGGTGACATTTAATACTATCCTTTTTTTTTTTTTTTAATGAAATGTTTTCCTGTTCCAAGCCAAATCAGCCAAATCAATTCCAAATCCGCAAGTCATTCAAGGACCATATGTGGCCCTACTACCGGCAAACATCCTCCACCCCACCTGGGGCTTCAGATACTTCCTAATCATGTAGTAGGCATCTTATGTGCAGGCTCAAACCCAGAGGCTTGGGGGTCAGATGCCCCTGAGTTTTGCTTGGCTTCAGTCACATGGCCACAGAAACCAGATAGGGAGGAGTCTCCCATTTCCATAAAGTGGGCGTAAAGCCAAGATCTTCCCACTGGAAATGAAAGTGAGAGGTTAACTATACATTAACACCACGGGTACTACCCTGCGCCAGAAAAGCAACCATTCCCTGCCCCTGGGAAAACCACCTCAGTGGTCATAGTATTTCCCCTACCAGGTAAGAAAAGTTTTTATCTGGAGCCTTTACTACTCTTGTGATTCCTGAGCTGGGGGTGTGTTCATATTAGACTTCCACTGAGTGATGGTGACCACTGACCCCTCAGCTACATTTACTCAATTATCTTTTACGTTATCGGTCCCCTACTCTCGTCAGCCTGTGACAACTTTGGACTCACTATTAATACAAAGAAGACCGAAGTGATGTTTCAACCTGCACCTGACACAACACCCCAGGAACCATACATCTCAGTTAAAGGCCAAAATCTGTCGATGGTCGACAAGTTTGCCTATCTAGGCAGCATGCTGTCCTGTGCTATCCACATTGATGACAAAATAAATGCGAGATTAGTGAAAGCTAGCATGGCCTTCAGCAGACTCCGTAAATCAGTCTGGGACCTCAGAGGCATCAGAATGTCAACTAAACTGAAGGTTACAAAGCCATCGTCCTTCCGACCCCTCCTTTATGCCTGCAAAACCTGGACCATTTACCAGCGTCATGCCTAGAAACTAAACCACTTCTACTTGTGCTGCCTGCGAAAGATATTAAAGATCAAGTGACGGGACAAGATTCTGGACACCGAGGTGCTCAGAAGATCAACTCTCCCCAGTATTCATACCCTACTGGAACTGGCACAGCTAAGATAAGCCAGCCAC
>NW_005841853.1:1074760-1076862 GCF_000455745.1 Alligator sinensis
GCCTGACACTTGCTTGCCAAAGAAAGTCTTCTACGAAGAACTGTCAAATGGAGTACGCTTTTGCGGCACACCAAATAAGAATACAAGGACAATCTAAAGGTGTCTCTAAAGAGTTTTGGCATTGACCCAGAGTCATGGGAGCAAATCACTTGCAACCGTCCATCCTGGAGGTCCCAAATCTAGAATGGAGCATTGGTCTTTGAACAGCAACGCACGGCAGAAGCAACGAAGAAACATGTGGCCAGTAATGATGAAATGAAAATCCCCCGTATCCAGTCTCATGGCTCTCCTGCCCCTGCTGCAGCAGATTGTTCAAAACAAAGATCGGACCTATAAGTCACCTACGTACTCACGTGACATAGCCTTCACCCCCTGCATTCTCTTCCCTTTCCCTTTTTTCTCCTTTCCCTTTTTTCTCCTTTCCTTTTTGCTTCCTACTTCTTTTTTCTCTTCTTCCCTTCCCTCCCCTCACTGGATGAAAGCATCTTCACCCACAAAGAATGAAAGTATTTCGGTCCCCTTATGAACATCACAATTTTAGAAGGCATGGCCAGTGTACACAAACCAGACTTCCCTGGCCTCTTACAGTCAAAATAAGAGCAGTTAAAACATGTCATCATGGTAAAAACAAGAACAAAAGAGTTTTTCACTCCTTCGCCCATGCATACCCCTGGGTAGGAAACTCTTCTCAGCCAGACTGACTGACCTGCTCCACTGGGCTTTAAACTAAGCCCGCCGGGGGTGAGGGGGACTACCGCCACTGCTGGGGGGGGGGGGGGCCTCCCGCCACTGCTGACCCACTGAGCAACCCTTGCAAAGCGAGCAGGCCAAGGCACTTAAGGGAGTCCACCTCTGCCCCAGCCCTGGTACAATCTGTGGGCAAGGCAAGAGCCCCCAAGGAGACACTTGCCTACTTGTACACAAATGCCAGGAGCTTGGGGAATAAGCAGGAGGAACTCATCCTCCTGCTTAACACAAAAAATTATGACATCATAGGGATAACGGAGATCTGGTGGGACTCCACCCATGACTGGACCATGGGTATAGATGGCTATACCTTGTACAGGAGAGATCGAGTAGATAAAAGGGGCGGCGTGTAGCTCTCTATGTTAAGGAAAGCTACGCATCCTTGCAAGCTGATGTTGGCAACCAGGGTGGACAACTGGAGACCCTCTGGGTTAAAATCCGTGGGGAACACAGCACAGGGGACACAATGGTGGGAGTCTACTACAGACCTCCCACCCAAAGTCAAGAGCTTGACCAGGAGTTCGCCCAGGAACTGGCTGAGGCAGCTTGCTCCAGGACCATGGTTGTCATGGGTGACTTCAATTACCCGGACATCTCGTGGGAGGATCGCTCAGCAAAATCTGAGCGGTCGCAGAGCTTCCTCTCGTGCGTGGATGACCTCTACCTGACTCAAGAAGTCTGTGAGCCAACGAGAGGCAAAACACTGCTCGACCTGGTACTGGCTACTGGGGATGACCTAGTCGGCGACCTAGTGATCGATGGGAAGCTGGGTGACAGCAACCACGAGCTGATCACCTTCACCATCCGCCGAAAAGCTGGCAAGTCAGTCAGCAACACGGAAGTCCTTGACTTCAGGAAAGCCGACTTTGACAAGCTCAGGAGGCTTGTCAGTGAGGCCCTAAGGGACCATGACCACAGGGAGAGGGGAGTTCAAGAGGAGTGGTTGCTCCTCAAGGGAGCGATCCTCAATGCACAAACTAAGTCTATTCCATCTCGGAGGAAAGGCAGCAAGAGGGCACAGCAGCCCCCCCTGGCTCTCCAGGGACCTAGCAGACCTCCTGAGGCTAAAAAGAAAGGCCTACAAAGGATGGAGGATGGGAGTCACCTCCAAGGAGGATTATTCTGCACTGGTCCGGTCCTGTAGGGAGCAGACCAGGAAAGCCAAGGCTGCAACTGAACTCCAGCTAGCTTTGAGCATCAAGGACAATAAGAAGTCCTTTTTCAGATATGTGGGGAGCCGGAGGAAAAGCAGAGGCAACATTGGACCCCTGCTGAGCCAGATGGGGCAACTGACAACTGACGCCCAGGAAAAAGCCAACCTATTAAATAGATACTTTGCGTCAGTCTTTCATCAG
>NW_005841853.1:1078650-1082211 GCF_000455745.1 Alligator sinensis
TGCAGTGCGATGCTGCGGCTAGTAAAGCAACCAAAATGCTGGCTTGCATCCATAGATGCTTCTCAAGCAAATCCCCAGACGTCATTTTCCCCTTGTACTCAGCGTTGGTGAGGCCACAGCTGGAGCACTGCTTCCAGTTCTGGGCTCCACAATTCAAAAAGGATGTGGAGAAGCTTGAGAGTGCAGAGGAGAGCCACGCGCATGATCAGAGGTCAGGAAAACAGACCTTATGACGACAGGCTGAGGGGCCTGGGGTGCTAGGTCCTAGGAGCCAGTTGGGGTGTGGGGGAAGGAGGGGTATGCAGGGGTCATGTGCAGCAGAGCTCACCTGGGCAGTGTGGTGCAGGTGCAATCCACCTCCCACCCCCAATCTGGCCAATGGCACTCTTCTTGGGGCCGAGCCCTGACTGCTCCTGGCTGGGGTAGCCTGTGCCATGCTTCTTCCCGGCCTTTCAGGCTGGACAAGGAAGAATTTCTTTACTGTCCGAGCCCCCAAGGTCTGGAACAGCCTGCCATCAGAGGTGGTTCAAGCACCTACATTGAACACCTTCAAGAGTAAATTGGATGCTTATCTTGCTGGGATCCTATGATCCCAGCTGACTTCCTGCCCTTCAGATGGGGGGGCTGGACTTGATGATCTTCCGAGGTCCCTTCCAGCCCTAATGTCTATGAAATCTATGAAATCTATGAAATACCAATGGGGGATATGCAGATAAGGGATGCAGTCCCTGTAATCCAAGGGTGGGCAATTATTTCTGTTGGAGGATCACTTAACAAGTTTTAGTAAGCCGTTGAGTGCCACACACACAAAATCTTTCAGAAGACATAATTTTTAACAAATTATAGATAAAAAAACAAATCATGTATTAAAAATTAAAAAAATCTACTATAACATTTTAATGTTATTGAAAATATTTTTTGCTTGATTTACGTTTCTTGAGAAGTGTATATAGAGGTGATTGCATGATAACTCAAAATAAAAGTTTTATTCTTGCATATTGTGTGTGGGGAGGACTGGCGGGTGTATGTGGGGAGTGTGTGTGGGGGGGGGTGAGTGTACTTGTGTGGGGAGGGAGGCTGCCTGCATGCTAGGTCCTAGGAGCCAGTTGGGGTGTGGGGGAAGGAGGGGTATGCAGGGGTCATGTGCAGCAGAGCTCACCTGGGCAGTGTGGTGCAGGTGCAATCCACCTCCCACCCCCAATCTGGCCAATGGCACTCTTCTTGGGGCCGAGCCCTGACTGCTCCTGGCTGGGGTAGCCTGTGCCATGCTTCTGCCCGCACCTGCCCCAAACCCACTAGACAGTACTGTCCAGGCCCCAGCCAATGTGCGCAGCATCCTTTTTTCATCTCACTACAACCCAGGTGAATGCTTGAATAAGAATCAGCTTGTGTGGAAAACTGGTCAACTATGAACCCAACCCCAAACGTTCAGGAGTCCACCTTGATGATAGTCTTACCTACAGGCATCATTTACAAATAGATTTCATAGACATTAGGACTGGAAGGGACCTTGTAAGATCATCTGGTCAGCACCCTGCTTAAAGGGCAGGAAGTCAGCTAAGGTAAAGGATCTCAGCAAGATAAATGTCTAAATATTTCTTGAAAGTGTTAAGAGTAGGTGCTTGGCACCACCTCTGGGGGGAGTTTGTTCTAGGCCTTGGGGGCTCAGACAGTAAAGAAGTGTTTCCTTATGTCTAGCCTAAGATGGTCTTGCAGGAGTTTGTGACCATTGGACTTTGTCATCCTCTGGGGTGCTCTGGTGAACAGGTGTTCCTCCAGATCCTGAAACACACCCTGCATGTACTTATAGGCTGCCACCAAGTCACTCTTGATCCTGCGCTTCCCCAGGCTGAAGAGCCCCACAGCTTGCAGCCTGTCTTCATAACTTGCCCTCTGATCTTGCACATGGCTCTCCTCTGGACTCTTTCAAGCTTTTCCATGTCCTCCCTAAATTGTGGAGCCCAGAATTGGAGGCAGTACTCCAGTTGTAGCCTCATCAAGGCAGCGTATAGTGGGAGGATGACATCCTGGGTCTTGCTTGAGATTCATTGGTAGATGCAAGCCAGAGTTTTGTTTGCTTTGCCAGCTGTGGTATCGCAGTGGTGGCTTATGTTCATTTTGTGGTCAATCATGGCCCCCAAGTCTCTTTCAGTCATGGTGCTAGCAAGTGTAGCATTGCCAAGCCCATAAGTGTGATGCGGGTTTTTATTCCTGAGGTGGAGCACCTTGCATTTCTCCATATTGAATGCCATCAGATTTTTATCCACCCACTTTGTAAGTCTATTGAGGTCAACTTGGATCACCAGCCTAACCTCAAGTGTGAAGACACTTCCCCAAAGTTTGGTGTCATCAGCAAACTTGGCCAGTCTGCTTTTGACAGCAGTGTCCAGATCATTTATGAAGACATTGAAGAGTACAGGTCCGAGAACGGAGCCTGGGGGGACACAACTAGTCACCAAGTGCCATGTTGCTTCGGTTCCATCAACTATCACTCTCTGTATCCAACCTCAGAGCCAGTTCCCCAGACATCAGACTGTGGAGTAGTCAAGGCTGGCTTACCGCTATATCAGAGGAGTGCATCAGGAACTTGTTGAACAACTGCTCACTATGGTGCCCCTGGGGAAGACCAGAACCAATGGATACAAACTCCTGGAAGGCTGCTTCAGGCATAGTACCAGGAAAAACTCCTTCCCAGTCATGGTGTCCACACTGTGGAATAAACTCCCTCTAGAGGTGGTACACTCACCTATCCTGGAGGTTTTCAGGAGGAGACTAAACAGTCACCACTCTGGGGTCACCTAACCCCAGTTGTCTTTGTGTCTAGAGCAAGGTCCCTTCCAGCCCCTAACAATCTATGACTCTATGAAAAATGGATCCAGCAATGGAACACAATTGACATCATTAATACATTTCTCATCACAGACCCCATATCTAAACCTCCTAGCTTTGAATTACCAAGGCAGAGTTGGACAACATTGAAGAGTGTTCATACTGGACAAGGTAGATATAATGGCGTACTACATAAATGGATTTTTAGTAAAGATTACAAGTGTGACTGTGGTAAAAACCAAACTATAGCACAGATCACAGAGGAGTGTCCTAGTTATCATTTTAATGGTTAAACTGAAGACCTGCGCCAGGCTACTGAAGATGCTTTGCAATGGATATCAAATCTAAAACTGTCACTTTAGCCTTATCCCTCAGTGCTGTTTTCTATAGGTTGTTTCCAGCTTGTTCTGTCATTCCATTGCTGTATTCCATACGAATAAAAACAAACAAAAGTTTTTTTCTCAAAAAATGTTGTCTAGTTCCCTTCATACTTTTTTCAAGTTTTTTCTAGGAATGCAAGGGTAAGGTGATAAAAACATTTGGTCTAGCAAATTCCAGCAGGATGTTGCAATACATCACAACTCATCAGTATTGTCACATTAGTAATGGAAAAAGTTACATAATAATACGTCTGTTCCTTCTTCAAAGTGAGGCATAATTTAGAGATCTGGGGCTCTGTGTATCATTTTCAGATAGGATGGGATGGGAAGGAAATTAGGTTGGCAGGTCTAA
>NW_005841853.1:1082284-1088243 GCF_000455745.1 Alligator sinensis
CACTCTTTCTTTAGCTGTGACCAAATCACTGAATTTCCATCTCACACCTGATATAGCCTTCTTTTACAGGTGTGGATAGGATGATAACATTCTTAGGCAGGTCATCAGTGACAAGTGAACATGGAATTTGTGAAAACAAAAGTCTCAATTGCTTTAGTGATAATACCAGGTAACCAGAAAGGAGTAGTAGACTCAGAAGCCAGTATGTGGATTACCCACATGACAAAGACCACCGCTGAGCTAGTGCAGGTTACAATTGTATATTCAGGGTGACAAGCAACTGCTAAATATTTTCTCCCTTTTCCTCTCAGACTTTGAAACAAGTCTATCACATTGGTTAGTCTTTCAAAAATGTGGAATTCCTTTAACAATTCTTCAATAGAATGATTGTGCTTCCCTTATTCCCCTGGTATTATGTATACAAGCCAGACATGAAACTCTTTGTAGGCCAGCAAAGAAAACAGGTTTTTTTCCTCCTTTTCATTTCTTAATTATGTTATTGTTGCCAAAAATAAGTAGCAGAAAGCAACTGGTACAGCGTATTTTAAATTATTGTGTTAAAGCGTTTTAACTCATTGTCATACTTTACAACTTTGATTTGACTATGTGCATCTTAGACATAAAGACATTTTTCACAGAAAAGAAAGGAGTATAGTAAGACTACTCTCTCATTATGCAAATAGTGAAAAATTATTTGTACACTGAGCATGATTTTCTTAATACGTCTCTATTTTCCCATAAGAATTTAAACCAAAGGATTATGCAGGTCAAGAAGAACTTGAAGAACAAAAGCCATTCATGATCAAACTCTCAAGGTAGAGTTACATAAGGAAAAACATTTGAATAACATTTTTATAATAATAATCCAAGTGGCTTATATTAAACTTCTCTAGTAACCAAAGGCAAGAATAAATTTCATGCCTTTCTTTTTAGAGACTATCCTTTTTTTAAAAAAGTCTATAGAATAGGAATACCATAGTCTGCAAATGCATTTCATCTGAGAAGAGAATAAGAAATAGTGTTACATCCCAGAGACTAATAACTCCTATACATAGGAATTCGAATTATTTCTGCCCAACTGCCTTGTTTCCTTTATAGCTCATTCCATCAGTAGATCTCAAAAATGCTTTAAAGATCAGCAACATTATCCCAATTTCAGATGGGAAACAGTAGTAGAGAAAGGTCCATGTTTACCGCAGGAGGTGTCATATTCTTCATTATAAACACTTTACAAGTAATTGGCTAATCTAAGGTCAAGGCCTGAAAAGCTGTCTGCAAGAATGATCACCAGAATATGTCATTGTGGTTTTGGTTAGAATTAAATTATGCTTCAGACAGAGTTCAGTATGCTTCAAGTTTTATGATTACTAGAGAAACAGCAATCTTGGTGCCTCTTCTTTTAGTTTAGCAGTGCATGGAATTTGATGCCTTGTGGGAACTGATTTCATCATCTAGGTCCCTGTAAGTACAAAAAGACTGAAGGGGTCCTAAACCCTGCCATACTCTATTCCAGACATGTCTATGAGAAGACAACAAGCCTAGATGCATTGTACCTAGCACAGAAGTCCAGCAGGTGAACTCTGTATGAGCTATCTTCAGACACAGTAGTGGGTGCATCTACAGATGCATTAATGTGCTTTAGTTAATGCACATTAAATCTAGTATCTCCAGGCTCCTATACATGTGCAGGGTGGCTGCTCTGATGTGCTGTAATTCCAGTATGGAGCATGGTAATAACCACACTCCAGCAAACTCCAATGTCACATGAATCAGTGTCCCTGCACTGAAAAAATAGCGGTGGAGCACTTTAAGCTAAAGCTAATTAAAGCACTTCCTCCACTTTCCAGAGCACTTCTATAAACACCCTCCACTGTGAGGTACTAGGAAAATGCACATTATCCTGTCTAAATGTGCTTTAATTAAAGAGCATGGGAACTTTTATACCTGCATGAGTGTGGGGTGAGAAGGGGGAGCAACACTTTAATTAGAGCAGTTCTGAGAGCTGCTCTAATTAAAGCACCACTGTGTCTCATGTATCAGCATCCCCACACCTAAAAATGGTGGCAGGGGTACTTGAACTAAAACTTGTTTGATGAACTTTAGTTCAAACACCGTCACCACCATTATTAAGTGAGGGGACAGTGATACATGAGATGCAGGAGGTTGCTGCAGTGCAGCGATTGTCATGCTCCAGCAGACTCGATTAATCGAGAGTAATCAAGTATGCTATGATGCACTGGAATTCTGTCACATCAGAGCAGCCTCCATGCTCATGTGGAGGCAGCCCATGTTTTTTTAATGATGCTTAATGCACATTAGCCTGTTTTAATGCGCATTAACTAAATAGCACCTGGAATTTGTATACAAGCATGCAACGTAATTCTAGGCACTTTTAAGAGTGTCCTGTGCTGGACTGCATGCATTTGTATACATGCAGTATACAAATGCCATATATATGGCAAAGTGTGCGTTGACACTAAGAAAATGGTGGTGGTGCACTTTTGAACTAAAACACCTTTGATGTGTTTTAGTTCAAAAGCGCACCACCACTATTTTCTTAGTGTTGATGCACATTTCACCGTTTATACAAATGTATGCAATGCAGCACCAGGTTCATCGGTTTGTGTGATCTGCAGACTCAATCGAGTCTGCTCCAATGTGTTGGATTTCTGGCGCATTGGAGCAGACAAAAGTACGTGTTTCAATGCCCATGGTTTTTAGTGATGCTTTAATGCGCATTAAAATAGGCTAATGTGCATTAAAGTGCATGTGTAGACATGCCTAGTATAGAGGTAAAAGGGGACATATCTGAGTACAGTACCTTGTCCAAAATGTTTTTTTCTTTTATGATCCATACATTTTCTACTTTCTGATTCCAACAAGTAGACCAGGGGAGATTAGGAAGATGATCATCCTGTATGCCTATCAGTGCAATAATCACTTACCCTTCAATTCCATAATAAATACCATATAATCACAAATTAGAGGCTGTTTGACAGAACCCAACCCCACCCCCCCAAACATTTCTGTCAGCCGTGGGGGTTCACAGATCTCCTGAAGTGCTCGCTAAAGAATTATTTGGACAGAAGTGATTTAAACCCTTATTGTTCAAAGTTACCACTTTGTACACATAAGAATCCAGTGGGGAGTGGAGGCAGAAGGTTGGCTTTAAGAGCTTGTGTTCCAGTGGAGTGAAATATCTGAGAAAGCTTTAGAGTTTGAGGAAGAGCTGCTTCTTTCTTAGAACTGATTTAAAATCAGTTTCAGCAATACAACTCTGAAAACCCAAGACTGAAAACCCTAGCCTTGAGAAGATACAATACATCATAGAAAAAGGTGAGTCAACATGTAATGTTTCAATTATAGGGTTCTCAAGGGTACACAGGTGGTGTAATAAGTAAGGTCATGGTCTTTGCATCAGCAGTACCCCTGCTATTTCAGCAGTTGCAATGAATGGGAAACAATCATAGTTATGATTTTGAAAAGACCAAAGTTCATAGCAAATCGATCTAATGTTCTGAAAGGTAAATAGATAAAGATTTGTTATGTAACGAGTGCCTGTGGTATTTATACTGACTGGTTTTTGTCTATGTGATGGTTTCCAGAACCAGGGAGGTGAACATTACATGCAGGAAAACATGCCAGTGACCATGTCTACATGAGATATTTACTGCAGTCGACTACTTAGTATCACAGTAAACATCTCATGTCTACACATGCAGTGCTATTAGTTGGGAGTAAACTCATTAACTCCACAGCAGGATAGTACTTGTAAATACAAGTACTATCCTGCTGCAGTTTTTTACTCCAAGGCAACACATGTGTAGATGCTAGAGGGACTGGATGGGGCATGAGGATGCTTCAGTGAAGGCTGCTGGCCAGCCCCACACTGGAGTATCTTTGTGCCCCAGCCAGCCCCTCCACAGCAAGTTAAGCCAGCTTGGAGCACCCCTGGGCTGGCAAATTAATCCCCCAGGTCCTCTGCCAGTTGGGGCTGCTTTGACCTGGCTCAACATGCTGTGCTCCCAGGAACTTGTGTAAATGTGGCACCCTGGAAGCAATAAACTCCAGCGAGGTAAGTGCTGGCATTTATTGCTTTGATTTAGTTGCACATGTAGACGCAACCAGTAAGACTTAAAAGAAAAGAAGTCCCTCTCCCTCAACAGAACCTCCTACAATTTGAGAGGTTATGAAATAGAGGAAGTCTTTTAAAAGATTTTTTGGTTAGAAAATTATAGAAATGGATGTTATATTCAACTGACACTTTGGGACCTTGATTCTATCACACAATGACTTGCTGCACTGTGTGTGCACAACATCTTTTGACCTCTTTGCATCTCTGTTTCACACACCCCTAGAGGTGGGCTCTTTTCAGGCTCAAATTTTCTCTCTCCCTATAGCTCTATTGATTGTAACCATATCTGTTTCATCTTTAGGTCAGTCAAAGATATGCTTGATGGCAGCCATTAATACCTTTTGCCGTTACCCAGCACAACAGAAATGCAATTTCCATTTGGGTCTCTAGATGATATAGATGATCTCTAGACAATGGTTACAATAAAAAACTGAAACTCTGTGCAGTACAAAAACCTTATTAGAAAAGAGCCTCTCCTCTGTAGGGCACTGCTTGACTCACTCTGGATTAAAGCTAATATTGAAGTAATCCATTTGATGACTATTATTTTTTGATCTACATGAAATGAAGTTGGGTGGGGGGGTCTCATTCCTGTTTCTAGTGCAAGGGATGCAACTATCATGCTCCACTTTGTATTTCAACATGTGAAATAAAACTCTTCCCATGATTATTTGTATACACAAATGCAACCCCAACATATTAAATGCTGCCTGGATATTCTTCAATTCAGAGGAGAAGTTTCTTGCTGATCATGGAGTTCATCCGGGGTGGAAAAATTGTCCCAGACCAAAATGGTTGAGTAGGCCTTAAATACCTGAACAGGAACAAAGGCTCTGGAGGGGGTGGAAATGGGTAAATGACTAAGGAAACAGAGGCTCCAGGAGGGGCCAACTGCAAGAACAGAAACACAAGGGAACTATTTTCTACCACCACTTATGAGTCAGCAAGGCCTCCAATCTGTAAATCATTCCTTAAATTTCAGATAGAGACTGAACAAAAAAATCTATCTGCCATCCTCTTTGTGCTGGCATCACATGCAAGTGTAGTATGCTCTTCCACTTTAGTGATGGCTTGGTCCCAAATAGCAGTTGGTGAACATACTACAGTCTTGGTTACCAGACCTGTGTCTTCTGGCTTAGGCTGTATAGCCTCATCCTTTCAGAAACTACTACTTATTCTCCTAACCAATATTGCCTCATTTTTTCCTTCTACCCCCTTATCCTTCTGTATCCTTTGTCATATACTTATATGGCAAATCTCTGAGGCAAGGGTCATCTTCTGCTCTGTATTTGTACAGTAAGGCTCAATGGGATCATCCATATTTGACTGTGATCCCTAGGCACTATAACAACACATGTTAATTGATTCAAAGTTCCCAGGAATAGTTCCCACTGCTGATCCAACTCATTGCAGAAGGGAAAACACATCCAGCAGTACCATGGCAGTTTATGCAGAAGTCATAAGAAAAATCCTATACTGTGATTTTCATTTTCCGATTCATAATTACAAATTGCTTGGAGAGGCAAAAATATCAACCGTCATCTACCCTCACTCTCCTAGGCATCATCAGTGGTTGCTGGCCCCATAGTTTGAGAAATCCCCAAGTATTTTACATATTTGCATGCAATGTGATAAATGTGATAAATACTAGTTACTGGATATATATGTGTGTAATACTACAAAGAAAGCCTTAGGTTTTACATTTCTATTCTTTATGCTGTTAAATTCCTAACCTTAATGTTGTATTAATGCACTACTTTTTTGCATTTAATATTTTATCTGAATTTAAAATGCAATAAAATAAAATCACAATGCTTTATAGTG
>NW_005841853.1:1088274-1095187 GCF_000455745.1 Alligator sinensis
CCTGTTACCACTAAGTGTCTCCTTGGGTAAATTGTCATTGTACGCTCATTCAATTTTTATCCCTATCTAGAAGCATTTTATGAGAGACAGTTCATCACGACTAGACCACGTGTGAGAGAAGAGAAACTAACAACAAGCTTTTGTAATCATTGCTCTTTCTCCTCACAATCCAAAATGTTTCTTAATTATGCATCAGGTTAGAAGAGGCTAATAGAGCAATTCTGTACTATTAGCTCTGCTGAAGTAATACTGTATTACTCTTTCTCCAGACTTGTCTATTCCAGAAATCTGGCAAGCAATTTCTTTTTCTTGTAAAAATGCCCATCTAAATTTAGAGAAAGCCAGCCCGAGATGGTGTTGTCCAACTTTGTCGAGCTGTCATTAAGAT
The DNA here is from genome assembly GCF_000455745.1 of Alligator sinensis. Classification (NCBI taxonomy): domain Eukaryota; kingdom Metazoa; phylum Chordata; order Crocodylia; family Alligatoridae; genus Alligator; species Alligator sinensis. Next base: position 1,088,663 of record NW_005841853.1, read on the forward strand.
TTTTGAAATGAGACTAAAAAGTGGAATTTTGTTTGACATCTAAATCATTACTGGTTTGTTGACACTCATACTGTTGCCTTGGTGGCAAGAGAAGAAACGTTCAAAGTGGTTGTCAGAGGAGAGGAGGATTGTACTTGTGAGTACAGAAGACAAAGGGGAAAAATATATTCAAAATTCAAGTCACAAAATTGCTTTTGTTGGTTTTTTTTTGTTTAAGAAATACACATCACAAATCCCGGCAATCGGCACATAAAAACAACATTTCCAGCATTTGTAGCCCAGAGACACCTTCTTCCTGATGGGAGTGTTAATTTCAACGTGATGACAGTAATAGTAACTATGGAAATAACCTCTGCATTTAAGCAGCGCAACAGTCAGGCATCTCGAACTAGAAGTAACAACAAAAATATTCTGTTTTTAATTGAATCTAAAACGTATATGCTGTCCCTTTAAAGGGGACCTTGCTATCTTGATAAGAAAAAACTAATGAGATGGCCTTTCCAGGTCTAGTCACATAATAGCCACGGTGACAAGGACCTCTATCAAGAAATAAAGCAGAAGATAAATGAGATTTTTCTAATATCCATTTCACCCATTGTTCACAAGTGTCATGCAATGCAGCCTCTATTTATCATGAGACAGTAGATACTAGACACGATTTTGTAAAGGAAGCCTAAATTGCAACACTGTGTTATTAACAACTTGTAAACACCCTTTTTCGCCCCAGCCCGCTGGTCAGAAATGTGCTTTATTCAGGACCTAAAAGGCAACACCTGTATTTTTTATATGCTCTCTGGTCTTGTACTGCATTAAAATGTGGGGTGGCTTTCTAATCTAAAAGGCCAAGAAATCTGTGCAAGCTTGATCCTACCAAGCTTGAAGAGAGGAGCTGCTATGTCCAAAACTCTGGTTCAAATCCTTTTCTTAGTGCTTTAGCTTCATTTCCCCCATGTAAAACTGACAGCACGAACTCTGAAACTCCATGCACATGAATAGATGCATGTGCTCTCTCTCACCTTAGCCTAGGGCTTCTGCTAGAGACCTCTTCCCTTCCCCAACAGCCTCTAGAGATGGGGACAGAGGCCTGGCAGATTGCTGTAGTTCTCCCATGTACCCCACATACTTCTACAGGAGCAGGGGTGACTGGTGCCTCCCGAGTCAGGGGGGGGGGCATAATTTTTGGGTGTATCCAGGGGTGGGCCAAAAGCCCCATATCCACTCCTATATTTCTGGGCTGCATCTTAGTGCTCCCCCACCCCACAACATGCTGCTGGCCTGTGCATGAACCCCACCCCCCCTTCCGGAGCGATGCCGATTCGGGGGCAATCTCAGGGCCCCCCCCTACCAGTCACCTATGTACAGGAAACTTACTTCCCCCCCTGCAGTTCTCTATTCAGCTGAACCACTTGATAGTTTTTACAGTCACCTGGTCCCTAGCCAGTTAGGCTAAGCCAGGAGACAGCTGATCATAACAGGTGAGGGTGGGCCCCAAGGCAAGACCAGATAAATGTATGAAAGGTATTATATCACATGGTCTGCTTGCAATAGCGGGGGACCTGCCTCAGTGACCCAGGAGGTCCTTCCCAGTCCTTTATTCCTGTGTTCTTTACTCCTCTAGGAAGGGCGAGCCATCCTGTGATTCTGACATTTAAAAACAAATGCAAGAAGAGGGGAGGGCACAGGGAATAAATGTGCATTTCTTCCTTTATAATGTTTAGAATAAATGTCATAAAGTTTTTTTCTTTTAATTCCAATGTGTTCCAGGGAATAACAAAAGGAATTGTTAGGGTGTCGGCATGCTCAGATGATACAGTTAATTTTTTTTTTTTGGAACAGAGCTACCTTAAAAATGACGTAACATGACATTTGTTACCAAAGCTGGGGAAGGCTCTACAGAGTTCAGCTCCTGTAGAGGTATGCACTTCAGGGAATCCTAGATAGTTTAGGAACATGGGGATGGCTATTCCAGGTCATACGAGTCCTCTACTCTAATACGGTATCTCGCCTCCAGCAATGACCAGCAGCAAAGCTTTAGAAGAAGGCTCTTAAACAAACATATGGCCCACAGATTGGATCCAGCTGCATTTTATAAGGCTCACAATGATGATTCTCCAAAACTAGCCTTTCATTAATAAAGGGCCGTTTTTTTTCTTTTAAAGGAATGAATAGGATTTCATCCCACATGGTTACAAACTTAACCTTCCTTACAGGAACAGAGTGTTACCAAGGCAGTGATTTCTGCCTCTGCATACAGGCAGCCTGAGGCAATGACTCAGAGGAGTAAGGGACACTCTTATTCTTCTACTGATTTGATTGGAACTATATGATCCCTGGTCATTTTACTGGATGGGAGTTTCTGCAGGGAAGTAAATGGAGAGAAGGAAACACACAAAGATGGGGAGAATATTTTCATAGGCTAACATATGACAAGGCAGCGGCAGGGTACATATGCACCTTTGCAAAAGGCCATCATGAAGGCCAGATAATCCCCTTGATCCCTGTGCAAAAAAAATCCTACTGACCCAAGGAGCATTCGCTGTGCATGCTGGGGAGTTAATACCCTGGCCCACTCACCTGGGTCCATCATTGACTCACCCGTCTCCTTCAAGTGAGCTTGACAAGCCACTTCTATATCATCTACCATACTCCATAAGGGTAATTTCACTTGCCCGTAGGGGCAACTTAACTCATGTTGGGTCAAGGTTAAATTAATGCCTTAAAGCACCAGGTTTTAATGTCTCATAATTTCTCATTTTACTGTAATGTAGGTACAAACTCTTCATAGAAACTTGAGAGTTGCACTTGTTTTTAATCCAAAGAAACTTTCAGCCTTTGTGATTTCTTGCAATAGTAACTTCAGGCTAATGGTGTACAGTGTTAAAAATTATAACCCAAACAAGAAATATTTCCTTGCATCTGCTGTATATTGTGACTTCCATTTTCAGTGTTAGTTTCTTGCTCTTGAATGATACAAGCATCCAATTTTCCTTCTTTTATTGCACGATTCTTGGCTGTGGAGATCATATCTACCTTTATGTGAAGCATCCAACATGAGCCTGGATCTCTGGTGCTAACTGAAATAAACATCTCCATGGTTTTTTTCCCTAGTGAACAGCCATCTTCTGCCATGGATCAGAGCATGAGGGTGGTTGCTCATGGAATCATTGGCCTGCCCTGTGCTCTTCCTCCTTCTGTCCCAATATGAGAAGAAGCCACCTAGCTTGTCAGCTATCTTCTTCACATAGGGAGGACATGTTGGAGACCTCATCCATTGGTTTCCACCTCTATATCAGCCCTGCTGACTATGATCTAGTGCCTCTTCTGGAAGGTGCTTAGTAAGGAGAAATGTTTATACGCATCATGAAAAGTATTTGTTGGCTGCTACTTATGTTAGTTGGCTAATATTTTCCCTGAGGACTCAGTGATACTGAAGTCCTTCACAGAAGGCTCTACCCATCACCCAGACCTGAAGATGCTTTGCCCATCACCCAGACCTGAATCTCTCCATGACAATATACTGCATCATGTAGGCCCACCCTGCATTTCCAGAGCTATGAAAGTGGAGGTGATATTCCCTGCATCTTCCCTCTTCTAATTTATCTATTTAGACTGAACCCTTTGGATTGTAATTTCTTATGGTGGTGTCTATATAGCACCTGGTACTGTTAAACACTACCACCTAATTCTAATATAGTACTTTTCATCCACAGGTCCCAAAAGGCTTTGCAGAAGGAGGGTTGTACTCATTACCTCCATTTACAAAGGGGGAAACTGAGGCACGGGAAAGGGAAATGATTCATTTAAGAACAGCATTCAGTGCTTTATCTACTGCTTCCCCGTAGCAGTGCTTTGATCTTGACAATAAGTGACAATAAGTACGCAATGGTATTATTTTAAAGGTCTAACACATAGCAACCTGTATGGAACTCAATTTTTCTCTCTCAGGAAGATGAAGGACTGAGTCAACATAACATTAATGTAATATCCTGATGGCTGTTAACTTCAAAGCCATCGTATCCTGTTTTTCATCAGGAACAACGCTTTGAAAGGAGAATGCAGTCACGATACAGAGAAGTGCCACCTTTCAAATTATGATCAAAGCTCAAGTATGCTGTAATGCTGCCAAGAAACCTATATAATGGTTTATAGACTGCACTTGTTTCATATTTTTATCACGTGTACTCCTAGAGTTAGGGTCAGTATAAGAATCAATTCTCCTGCTCACGTAAGAACAGAAGAAAGGATGATCTTATTGTTCAGACACGCTATTGGGACTCAACGGACGTTAATGAGTCATTGCCCAGACTTACTGAGTCCCTTAAAATGAGTCCCTTACCCAGACTTACTGTTTGACCTTGGGCAACTCCCTTAATGTATGCCTCAGTTTCCCCATTTGTTGTACAGGGTTTATAATTACTGACCAGTTGCAATTCACTGATATTTGAAAGGCATTCAGCTCCTACAATGAGCGGTCTAAATTCCCCTAGACAGGGATATTTCATAAAATGGTTCAGGATGCTTCTCAGGTAAGAACAGAAGAAAGGATGATCTTGTTGTTCAGACACACTTTTGGGACTCAACGTCCCTTAATGAGTTATGAGCCCTTAACCAGACTTACTGGGTTATAAATGGTTCAGGGTGCTTCTCAAGTATCAACAAGTATTTCTTGTTGATCTGAGAGCTTCTTAGGATTTCTGGCTATACGAAGTTTTGGGAAGGAGGGTCTAAGAGACAGTGCAGAGGCCTATAGGACAGCGTTGGTCACAGCCTCCGCTAGGGAGCCTTTACTGTTGAGTTCAAGCTATAGCACTTCCATGCTTTTAGCTCAGGTATTCAAACCTCAGTCTGTCAGCCATGATGATAGCCATCACGCCTATGATGAAGCCTATGGTCTACAAGCTAGACTACTAGAAGGGCAGGGGGAAACATATCTTGAGCGTGATCTGTAAGATGATGCAGGAGGGGCTGAAACTTTTCCTAAAGTATGTAATCTGGGATATGGGGAACCTCTTGGTAACATACCAAGAGAGAGACCATGAGAGCCTTGGACACTGATTATGCCCTGAAATGGCAGGGTTGCACCAACCCTATGAAGGAGATGGAGCTCTCTTAGGTACAAACCTAAAATTGAACTAAAAACTGAGAGCTAATCACAAGTGCAAGGTACATTTCTTGGAGCTCACCTCCTCTAACACACACACAGGCATGCACCAAATTCCAAGACAAAATGCTGCATGCATTTCCTCCGGGTGGCTGAGTAGAAGGAAAAACAATTTGTGACAGAAGTTAGTCACATCACTTAATACACTAAAAGGGAATGAGATGCTAAATACAGTATAAAAACTTGAATAGACTAGGACATTTCAAGCACAGAAAAAACTTTACAGGAAAAAAACAACAATAACCCAAGCACCACCTCCGCCCCCCGCCCCCTCCAGCTAAAGTGTTCTTCGCAGCCTTATTTAATTTAATTTGGAATTCTTCTTTTGTCATAATTAAAAAAGCTGCATGCCACAAATTGACAGTAATATTATCCATTAAAACCAAATCAAGACATTTAGGTATTGTGTTTTGCTATCCAGTGAGATATTCATAACTTGCATACTAATCACAACCAATACAAGGAAAACAATATTTTCTGCTAGAGAATGAGTATTTTAAAGTTTTTATGACTAATTATTAACTTAAAGAAGTGCTGTATGTAGCTTATGGGGTATCATGATCATAAAGCAACTCTTGAAATCTAGCTTCTTACTATCTTTCAAATCTTTAAGAATTTTAGACTGGCCTTGATTCACAGGCAGCCTGTTAAAGGAAGGAATTTCTGCTGCAGATTGAGAGTACATAATGTCCCAAAAAGATGTCTCAGCAGAGTAATTTCACCTAGGCGTTGCTCTGCCCTGCTGCACCTCGACTACTGGGGTTGCAGGATGCGACGGGGAATCTGGTTGTCACACCAGACGACAAAGCCAACATATTTAATGATTTCTTTGCCTCTGTCTTCCTCAGTAAGGACCAGAACTGTCACCTCCCTGCTAGGCCCCCATTGGGCCCCGAGGGAGGCACACCTGAGCCCAGGGTAAGTGAGGATCTAATTAGGGAGCTGCTGGAGGGGCTGGACATTTTTAAGTCAGCCGGTCCGGATGATCTCCACCCTAGAGTTCTAAAGGAACTGGCCGGGGTCATTGCGAGTCCCCTGGCACAGCTTTATGAGCACTCATGGTGCTCTGGAGAGGTGCCGGAGGACTGGAAGAGGGCCAACGTGGTTCCCATCTTCAAAAAGGGGAGGAAGGAGGACCCGGGAAACTATAGGCCAGTCAGTCTTACCTCGATCCTGGGCAAGCTGTTCGAGAAAATTATTCTGGCACACATCCAGGAGGGGCCAGCAGGGAAATGCATGCTCGGGGCAACCAGCACGGGTTCATCAGCGGCAGGTCATGTCAGACCAACCTGGTGGCCTTCTACGATCAGGTCACTAAATCATTGGATGCAGGGGTAGCAGTGGATATAGTCTTCCTGGACTTC
>NW_005841853.1:1096107-1114734 GCF_000455745.1 Alligator sinensis
CAGGGGGTCGGACTAGATGATCTGCCCAGGTCCCTTCCGACCCTAGAAACTATGAAACTATGAAACTACTATTGGCACTAGCAGCTATTTTGTGAAGGTCCACATGTTGTATTTCAAGAGAAAGAAACACTGAGGTGAAGACTGGGGAGAATATTTACTCGGATCCATGCGTGATGGCTATCATCATGGCTGACAGACTGAGGTTTGAACGTCTGAGCTATAAGCATAGAAGTGCTACAGCTTGAGCTCAACAGTAAAGGCGCCCTAGTGGAGGCTGTGACCAACAGTCCCCTTCTGTAGACTTGGCATACACTGGAACGAATAACACAGAAAAAATGATGGATAGCCAAAAAAAAGAATATAGCTTTGCAAATGAGCACCAGACAAATAACCATCCCAAGCTGGGCAGTGAAATACTCCCGATAGTCTGAATCCACAGATTTCAAAGGCCTGGTTGTGCTGTAATAGGGGTGAAGAGGGTCTCTTGGTAGAGACTGGGTGAGCCTTTTTCACCTTGGAAGACACCCGGTCCTGAAGAAGGAGAAGATAATGACACGGTATAGAGGTGAGTAGTGTTTCCAACTCGCAATTTTAAAGTGAGCCACGATGTTTGGAGTTTTCCCCTTGTAACCCTGGAATCGTGTCAGCGAGAGAATTTTTAGCTTTCACTTGAAACAGAATATTTCTGGTCTTCAACCTTTTATAAAAGCAGGATATTGGCTGGTGTGGTTCCCCTACTTGGCCTATGGCAAGTTAGGGCATTACGTCTGGGGTGCACTCTTGCACAGAGTTTAGATTATGGATCATATGGGATGGTTTGGAGGGGAGGGAGCTGGACTAGATGACCTCTGGAGGTCCCTTCCCGTCCTACTATCCTATGAAGCTGTGATTCATGGGGGGTGGGCAGAAACTCGAACACATGAACGCTAAAGGCTCAACATTAAAAGCCAAGTAAAAATCCACATAGGAATACCCCACAGTTGAAAACAATTAAATAAAGAAATGAAATTGAAGCCCGACTCATGCTTTTTGAATGTTTTGAGAGAAAAAATATGGGGAAATCATCTTTACTTTATGCCCAAGTTTTGTGCTGTTGCTTTCTGTAGTACTGATCAAAGTGTCTTTTTAATGCCGCTCTCTCTCAAACTGCTAATAAAAGTCTTATACAAGAAAACAAGGACACTTTTAAAAAGGTGCCATTAAGATTTAGTGGCTCCATAGCTACACTTCAGTACCTTTGAAGATTTTAGCCAGTACAAAATAAGCCTTCGAGGTATTTGCTGGGAAGCCGAGCTAAGATGTCTGAGCAGGCTCCCCTTGTAAGCAGAGCTGCAGAGGATTGGTGAGCCGCTGCAGTCACAGAGACAGGCTAGGAACCTGAAAGCTATTCTGCATGGGCACATAGATGTTATAAGACTTTAATTAACACTTGGAAAGCACTTTGAGATCTTCCGATGACAACGTTTACGGAACTCCAAATTACTGTTATTACATCCCCTCTGTGTTTGTGATGGCAAATATCCAAAAAAAAAAAGAAACATCTGATGAAAAAATGTTTCCCCCCCACCCAAGACCTTTGTTATTTCTATGTTACTGTCAGAAAAAAGGTGGATCTGGATCCAATTTAGCTAGTGTAAATTACAATTGGCTCTGGTAGGATTCATCTGTACTCCTGCACATGATATATGTAGCCAACAGCAAGCTGTCCAGATGCCGGAGTATTTACTCATTATCCAGCTACTTCAAAGAATCGGGAGCAAACTGTAATATTTTTAGGAAAATCTGTGACACCTTTGTGAGATCTCTATCCATAAACAAATCCTTCCTTCCACCTGCGAGTTCCTTATTATGGCTCACAGTGCTCGTCTTCTCAGACCTTTAAAGACAGCTCTCAGAAAAAAAAAAAACACACACAAAAACAAAAATCACACACTTCACACTCAATTCTTTTCTGGAGGAAGGGGATGAATCACACATGGCACCTTTCATCTAGCCCTCTTTTGGAGGGCTCGATTAAAATCTCGCTCAGGTATGTCTACAAAAGCCTAGATTAAAATTTATTTAATTTACTAAAATTTATTAAAATAATTTATTTACATTTTAAATAAATTATCTTTAATAAGTGAAACCCCAAATTTCTCACTTAGCGATGGAAAAAGTGCAAAGAGCTGTAGGTTGGAGTATTCATAGCTGACCAGAGAATTTGACCACAAAACACCTATTTAATTAATGAAAGCTCTGTGGCAGCCTCCTCCAGTCAGCTTTGAAAATCTCGCCCATAAAGTTTGTGTTCTGTGTGTACATTAGTTAGGTATCCACAACAGTGCTATGGCTGGGTGAAGTGTAAATCATACAACCAAAGTGTCAACTGTGCATTGAGGTATGAACATTTGCATCCTCCGTGTGGGCCCCAGATAGGAAAGAAGAGTTGGAGAACCGTGCCTATGCATATATTACGTGACATGACCAACCATTCGGTATTTAAATTACAGCGAATGAGGAGGAAACAGCAGCGGGTGTTAGCTATGAGAACCGAGCTCTGAAATAAATCATTTGTAGCTACAGAAACCTTTTCAAAGATACCTTTGCATTTGGTCTCTGCTGAATTGCTGAAGGTGAAAACCATCTTACATGGCTTATTTTGCTCCTTTGCAGAAAGCTGCACAAATACCAAGGATGACATTTACCCCACACATGTCCTACATCCCCACCGATGCCCCTTTATTTGGGAGCGTGTAGACTCTTTCTCCACTGGGATGATTTTCATGCCAAGGAATTGAATAGACGTAACAAATTAACTTTGCTATTACTTCCTCCAAAAGCTAACTGGAAAAGAGCCAGTTAATGCATGAGTGTATGCAGTTGATACATGTAAATTGATATTACAACTTCCATGCTAATAATCTTCTCCATAAATTGTCCATCATAAATGATATTTATGAGTCATGTTTCCATTGTGCATCCCCTATGTGTATCCTTAGTGCAAACATATGCAATAATATTGCACATGATTGGCTCACCTCTCTTTTCAAACAGACCCATTTACTACCATCCCAGGCAATTACCAGAACATAACCAAAATTTATGGCCAAATTCAAAACTGCTTTAAAAAGTAAACAGAGAAGGGTTACTATATACAGCAGAAGGTACTTTAAATAAATATCTGTCTCTCAGAATTAAAGCCGTCTTTCTCTAGTGTTAATTAAGGAGTAACCAGAAGAGGGCAAGGAGGAGGATGCTTGTATTCCCACATCAAGGCCAAATTAAAGTCCAAATCTAAAATACCAAAACATAATATCCATATCTACTGAGAGCCTTGTCTTGTCATGGAGCTGGCATCTCTCCAGCAGTTCCTGGGCCAAAAGGACCAGAAATTTAGATGTCAACTGAACAGCTCCCTTGTCTTAGCTAAAAGGCCTTTGCAGGTTGAAAAGGCAGGTATGTATCACAGCAAATCCATGTGGCTTTACATTTATAAACAGTCTTTTGGTGACGGACAGGAATCTTTTAAAACATTTTTTATCCATTTTTGAACCAAGTTATACGGATAACCAACAGGGAATAATTAAAAAATGATTAAAAGCAACAGAAGTTGAGTGTTACACATTGTACTTTAAGCTTCCTAAATGTTGAACAGCATTAGTGTTAGCTTGAGTTTAGACTAGTTGCACATTCAGGCAAGCAGGAACCTTGAGGACTCCCCTCCCCCCCCTTCCCATTCTGGGCTCCTCCTCTGTCCCCCCCCCACAACCCCTTGGGTCTCCCCCAGGTCCTTCCCCCCAATCCCAGGGCTCCCCTCTACAGTTTGGGGTTCTCCCCTGCCCTCTGGCCCTTGTGGCTCACCCATGCCCCCCTCCTCTTCCTCTGGCTTAGTTGGGGCTGCTAGCACTGTTCCAGGGGAGTAGGCAAGGAAGGGGAACCTATCTGCCTGGTCACCATCACCACCAAGCCACAGCTGCTCTCTTGGCTGAACCCAACCCAGAAAGTGGCAATGGCAGCCACAGCAGCAGCTGGGCAGGCAGGTTCCCCCTTCCCTGCCTGCTCCCCTGGGACAGTGCCACAGGTGAGCTGGGAGCAGACAGAGTTGGTGGGCCAATCTGGGCTGGTGAGGAATGGGGGTGGGATGGGCAGCAGGCTAATCCAGGCTGGTGGAGGATGGCGGCGGGGGATGGCAGCCCCAATCTGGGCTGATGGGGGAGGAGGGGAGGATGACACAGATTGCAGCCAGATACAGAGGGGCCTGGGGTGGGGGGGGAGGGTGCAGCAGACCTGATTGGAGCTAGCAGGGGATGGGGAAGCAGAGGGGTGTAGCTTAGAGTGACCATATGTTAGCCTAATAAAAATTGGGTAACACAGATAAGGCTGGAGTGGTAGAACTTTTAGATTCATCAAGAGTGCTTTAAAATAGTTACATGTATTAGTGTGTGGACAATCCAGGGGTTAAGAGCTCCCTGAGCCACCTAAAATTAATGTATAACAAAGCCCTGATAGGGTATAGCCTTGATCTACCAATCATGTTACGACTTGTCCAACTGGAAGCATGAAAGTAAGTCTTGCTGAGGTCAATAGGACTAATGATATAAAGAGAACTAGACACATGCCTAAGCAGTGTGCTGGTTCAGGGCCTGAATTTTGCTTTGACTTTAGAATGAAACCACTATTTGCTAGATCTCACAGTTTCAAGGAGGACCATGGGTGTTAGGGGTAACTGAAAACAGAACTTGGTCTAATGTTTGCATAAGGTCTTAATTCTTCAGCTTCTCTACATGGGTTTTATGTCATCACAAGGGAACTGATGCAAAACACTGTGACTGTACTGAATTCATCTGGCTTCTGGAAGAGGGGCCATCACCATTTATAAACAACAGGTATCTGACATGGGATCTACAATTTCGAAAAGCGGGGCTCAGACGGTGAAGTGGACCATCACATAGAACACAACATATATTTTTCTCCAATTAAAAATAAAATAGAAACTTTACTAATATACTAGGGGCCTAGGGCTGTATTATTCAATTTAAGATTGAAGCAAAAAGAAATGTAACTTCATTGGAATGAGTTAAAAACTATCTTCAGGGATGTGAAATAGGAGCTTCATTACCAGGAGCAGCCAACAAGACAACTGAATTGCAGAGCAAGGACTAGCTTGATTAGACAACCATTAAAACTATTCAAAAGAAGAAAGTGTCATGAAATAAAGAATTTAGAAGGGATCAGGTAGATTATGATGAGCCATGAAGTCAATTAACTTCCTCAACACCATTTGATTAGAAATGCTGCTGTTACTCCCAGGAATCTGCTTTTAAATTTTGGGTGGAGCAGGAATCAAAGAGCCATTTTGAAGAGTGGGGATGCTGATACACAGGATGCAAAGGCTGCTGGAGTGTGCTAATTAGCACACTCCAGCAGACTTGATTAATCAAATCTGCTCCAACATGCTATAATTAGAGCACACTGGACCAGCCTCCCCACACACCTACAGGCATCCAAGGAAACTACACCAGTTTATGCCAGATAAGTACTCGATTTCACACATATACACATACACCACTACACACGGATAAATTGTATACAGTTATTATGCCAAAAAAGGAAAAATTTTCAAATAGATATAGGCCAGAGAAGGAAGTTAAGCAAAGTCAAAGGGACCAGTCAAGTATAAACTATTTGTTAAGCCCCAGCAATGTCCAGATGCAGTATAAGAAAAAAGAAGATATCTTGAACTTGATATCAGTTGGCCTGTTCTAAACTCAGTGAGTGCCTATTAACTTGGACTAGACTTTAAAGGCAAATGAATCATGAAGACGGATGGCAAAAATGGCAGTAAAGACATTTTCTGTAGAATAACACAGTATTTGGAGGCTCAGACTGAGATCTAAACTCACTTGCAGTGCATACCATTTATGTGTAGTCCTTGCAGCTTCTAAGGAATCAGACATTAAAATAAATCATTCTGATTATTTTCCCCCATTCACCTTCAAAAACTAGGGGTGTGTGAAGTGGGCCCTATTCGATTCAGATTCGGCCTGAATCGGGGACAGCGATTCAATGCTGATTCAAAGAATCGGTGATTCGAACATAGACACAGCTTTAAATGTTTTTTTCTACATACCTCGAGGTACCAGCATGGTTTGTGAATGCTGCAATGCTGGGGCACATGGAGTGTCCCACAGGAGCGTGGGGTGCCCACCCACATGCTTGGTGGCAAACCTGGAAGTGGACTGGAATCATTTGTGACTCTTAGAATGAAAGAAATAGTCTCCTAGGGTAGATACAAATGTTTTGGAAGTCTAGGTATATGTCAACCTTCTCTCCCATGTCTAGGTGGTGAAAGACCTGTTTGTAGAAGGAGATGACATTGGTAAGACAAGACCTACCCATGATGAAGCCATGCTGGCTGTCATTCAGAATCTTACCCTCAACGGGTGTATCACACATAGATCCTTTAATGAGTTTTTCCAGGATTTTCCTTGGGATGGAGGTTAGGCTGACTGGCTTATAGTTGCCTGGGTCCTCCCTCTTCCCCTTCTTGAAGATGGGCACAATGTTGGCCCTCTTCCAATCCTCAGGGGTATCCCCTGTGCACAATGATTTCTGAAAGGTTTAGGTTTAGATAGTGTTGGAGATTTAGATAGTAGTGTCAGACTTGATGGATGAGAAAGAACCTGGGGGAAGAACCAAGTGAAGTTCTTGTTAGGATTAACATAATAACTCAAGGGGAGAGGACTTTAGGATTGTGAAATGCGTGGTGATTACCAGATTCAATAAATACAGGCAAACGTCAGTGGGAAGAACTAACAACAACAAACTTTATTGTGGAGCAGTAGGCACTTCTGTGCACTTTTTGTCTGTCTCCATTGCACTAACTAACCTGCCTCAGGGACTCTCTTGCAGTTCCCAACCTCTTTAGTCTAAGTAAGGCAGTATCTCTAAATTATAGCACCCATCATTAAAAGGTGGGGAAATAAATAGTAAATTTATTCAGAAATCTAGACCCATGGAAAGATATCTTCCCTTCCCTGTTCTCTTTTGTACAACCCTGGATCCAATCCCAACCTCTTTATTACTGCTTCTCCTTCCTCCTTGCCTTATATGACATCCTAACTGCTTTGGGTTTCCCTTTGAGGTCACTTATATCTCACTTTATGTTTTTTGGGAGCCTGGGGCTCCCATATTTGGGCCTTAGAATTCAGTGTGTGTATAGAAACTAGAAACCCCCAGTGCATAGATTACTGGTAATTAAAGACATTATGGCCTGAACAGTCTGCATATTGTAAAGAAACACACACAATAACAAAGCTGCTAGAAATGCCATTCAAGTACTGTAATGGATTTTAACAGATTTTTCCCACAGCTTCCCTCTAATATTAAGAAATTTAAAATTAAGTGAGTTGTATTCTTATGCATGTCGTATGGAGGGGATTTGAGACTTCAGGGCTTATAATCCCTAAAACACGGGTAGCAGCAGTGCCAACATCCCCATGGATGCTACTCGCCTGTTACAAAAAAAGTGAGGCGATTTAGTTATTTAGCTGTATGTAACCCACTCCTTAGGATCCCAACAAGGGGGTGGACCTTTCTCTAGTGACTTATATTGGAAGTAACTTGTCCCATGCAAATCAAAAAGTAAATAGATGGTAGGTTTTGAATCTTGGTGGGCATATGATTGCAAGCAAGAACTTGGTAACAGAATGAAATGAAATCTTATGAATGGAATGGTCCAAGTCATCACATTCCATTCGCAAGTTTCCTTTAGGAGTAACTTGATTTTATTATTTAAAACTGGAAAACAAGTACTATCGGTTTTGGTGCTTGTATATAAAGAGTGGCTAAATGATTAAAATAGAAATACAAATAGGTGATTATAATCCATATTTAATGTACATAAACTGTAAATTAATTTACAGGACAAAGCATGTTAGAATAGGCTGTCAATATATTCAATTCCAAATGTACTGCTTGCAATCAAAAAAATGCCACTCAGGGAATTACACTGTCTGAATTCCTCAATAAAAAAAAAAAACAACCTTTAGATGTATTAAATATTACATTTGGAAAAAAAAAATCAAAAGAAAGAATGAAAATCTATAGCTAAGAGAAACACAAGCCCAGAGGGAGAATTCAAGATCTGTTTATGTGTAATTGGGTTTTTTCTCTGTGTAAGTCCTGACAGCTAGCAAAGCTGGCTTACACGCACAAGATTGTTAATCACATTCATGAATCTACATGCTGCTAACTGCATACTGAACTCCTAAAGATTTACAGCCTTTGCTCTGCTTTTACCTCATTTACTCTATACATTAGCCCATTCACATTTGTCAAGGCATGTGTTGATGGGAACTTTAACATAACCTCCGTGTGCAAATGACTTATCATGAATGATAAAACTCTGGTAGCCCAAGCGTTGTTGTGGACCAAGCAGTAATTTAAGCAGTGACAGCCTGTAATTTATACTGTAAATCAATAAAAGAGCCAACATGTTTTACAATTTGATACGTGCACAAGAGCACGCCAGATTAATGATAATCAATGTGGACAGATACAACCCAGCCTTAACATTGCATTCTTGGATCACTGAAGGAGTAATATTTCCAATCTAAGGTATTTCATACTGGAGAAGGGGAGGTTCCTTTTGGAGCTGAAAGTTGGCTGCACTCACTGTGAAATGTTCTAGTATTGCAAAATCATCAGCTCTCCTCCCAATTCTTTCTTCTCACAGCCCCCTTCTCCTTCATCACTGACATTTGCGGCCATCTTCCCTATGGCTAAGATTTGCAACCTTAAGGTGATTTTTCAGATTTCTTCTTGCCAAAAACCAACCCAATCAAAGCCTGACAGTTCTTTCTTCTCAAGCCCTTACTATTCTAGGCTTTCTTCTTCATGCCATCAGTTAAAATGCTTATTCACTGTTTGGATCTCCTGCCTGATATGTTCTCTTTGATTTGTCTCTTTTTCTTTTCTAAGAAAGTGCCGGCACTTCCGCCGCTTGCTGGCTGGCTGCTGGGAGACCCCCCTCCCTGGGTTGTGCCCTGCTGGTGCCCCTGCAGACTCAGGAGGCACCAGTCACCCAGGATAGAAACTCGAAGGCCACGTCCAGATGCATGTGGATATTTGGTTTCCCAGGGACAACTAGTGGTGGCACAACGTGCACCGCCACTAGTTGTCCCTGGGAACACCTGTGCCACACGCACTCTGGCGTGTGGCAAGTTACCCTGGGTAGCATAGGAGAAGCTGGGGCCAGCACTGGGCTGGCCCCATCAGCCTTACCTGGGCTCCTGGGGGCCTCCCAGGGCTGTAGCACCGGCAATCCCACCACAAGGAGCCTGGCTGGCAACAGAGCACAGCTCAGGCTGGTCATTGCATGCTGCCGCGACATGTGCCACTCTCCTTTTTTTCCCCATAGATTTTTTTGACCCCCTGGATAGGTGAAAAAACGCTTTGCACTGCTCCCTTGCAACACAGAGAACAACTGAACACGTGGCATGTGGCACCATAGACATGGCTGTGGCACCACATATCGCACAGCTGTGCTTGGCTGGATGTGGCCAAAGACTTCTTCAGGATCAAACCCCACATAATTCGTTTCTTCCAATTTCTCTTCTAGCTTCTTCTCGTCATCTGTATCGAGTTGATGTTCTTGTCTACCTCTTTAGGAGTCTGTTAGAACTCAGCAGTTGCAGAGGTCTCAGTCATTTCCTACTGCTTCTGTTCCCCCCTCTTCCAACAAATTCTCACCTCTGGTATCACCTCCTATTCTCATGTTCCAGTCCTCAGGCCTTTTTTGGTATTATTCCTGTATGCTCAACTTCACTTCATTGAAATTCTTCAGGGCCACTGGCAAGCTGAACGTCTCTGACCTTCCAAGCTTTCAGTTAAAGGAATGTGACTCAAAATATATCCCTTCTGCTAAACTGTCCTTCTTACAGTATGTATTCATTGACAGCTAGACTCTAAAGCTCTCCAGAATACAAGCTATACCTCCCTGTTTCACAGATTTAAGGATACTATCAATACTCAAGAACAAATGAAATACTCAGAAATCCCATTCTGCAATAAAGAGAAAAATGAATTTCTGGTTAGGATACTGAGCCAGGACTTGGGTTCAAGTACCATGCATGACCAATAGCTCACAAAATGACTGGGGTGGGGTCTGGTTGGATCCCCTGCTTTCTCATTGCCCTGGAGCCTGAGGGCTGAGCACTGCTGCTGTTTGCCCTTCCTCTCCCGGTTGAGCTGAGTGGCAGAGGAAAGGAGGGGATGAATGGTGGTGATAGGACTCATTCCCTGGGCTCCAGAAACATGCCATACTACAAACACATTAAATATATGGAGTATGAGCAAAGACTTTTTGCAATACCTATACAGTAGGTTAATACTGTCTTTAATTTCACTTATGTGATTTGTGTGCAATTTGTGATACTATGATTGAAAACAAGGATTTTCAGTGGAAAAAATCATGAAGAACAAGTTAGTAACAGAAAAATTGGTCAATCTGTTAAAAGTAGCATTTTAATAAAATGCCCCCATAAGCTGCAAGTGAACATTCAAGCTTGGAAACTGGCATGAAGCTCTCTATTGGCCACTTCAGATTTTGCACCAAAACATGGTCTCTCTCTGTTTCAAAACTGGATGTTTACAGGATAACTCTCTGTAGTTTCCTAGACAGAAATTCAAAGTTTACTCAAAATATTGTTTCAGTGTATCTGGGCCAAAGACTGATAATTGTGCATGTGTGGATTTTGTTGTTGTGGTCTTCAAAGAGACAGAAAAAAAAACCATAGAAAGTTTCTTGAGTTTGAGACCTATCAGTTACAATATTCCAGAGACAGGTCAACCAGTCTACTTAAAATAAAGGTATGAGGTGATAAAGAAGTTTGCAACTAAAAAAAATCCAAGGGCAGGATAACCACTCAGACTAGCAAGTACCATATCGAAACTGTTGCCACGTTGATTTAAGCCCAAGGAACACATTTAGGCCTCAGACTATAGGTTCTACATTTTAAATATGGTGTTTATGAAAAAAAAAATCTAGAAATTAGAAAAACATTCTGGAATACTTGTAGAAATCAATCTAGATTTCCTTTAGTTTAATTATTCCATTCCCTGGCTGGGCCTTAATAAATAATTGCATGTGTAGTCAACATAGAAGCGCATAGTGTTGGGTTATTTTCTTAGGAAAACGCACACCAAGTAACAAAACGGCTTAATACAACTATCTAATAACAAGGTTAATTATATGTATACATATGCAAACAGAGTAACTTGCATTCTTCACTTCAACACAGAAACTTATGACTGAACAGGTAGGACATGCGACTTTTCCTTTATGTCAATCTGCAGATACCCTCCCTTTTGACCTGAGTTTCAAATTCAAATAAACTCTAAGTTTGAGATGGTGAAAAACCCAGAAAACTAGGGAAGACAGAAAAATTACTCCTTTTGAGTGCTTAGAGAACCATTATAAATGTCTAACGATGTTAATGTAAATCCTCATTTTATTTCTTCCTCTTGTTTTTTTTCACATTTTCCTGGTTTATTCTTAATTATTTTTCTTTCCCTCCGCTTAAGAAAGAAAAGACAGACAGACAGACATGGTATTTTGCCTTTGAGAGAAGAAAACAAAGGAAGAAAGTGTGGAAAAACTCTTCATTATTGTAAAAATGCTAAATTTCTTCTAGAAAAAGTTCTTCTAAAAAACCCCAAACACCTATTTTATGAGAATTTTAAAGTGTACAAACACCTACCCATGACTTAACAGTGCTAGTAAGGTGGCGCCCCTAAAAGCATCTCACAGCACTGCAGGGTATCTTGTTTGAAAAAAATTACTGCGCTAGAATTACATCCTGGTTTATAGGCACCTTTAATGTACAGGTTCTGTGGGTTGGGCACAGAGTGGGAAACAGAAGACATGCTACCTAGTGGGTTACATTTATGTAGCCTTCCCTTAGCCCCATCACCTATTGTTGAGTCACTTTTCAACTGCTAATCCCTAAATCAAGGAAAATGGTGCTGTGGTGAAAGCATTTTACTGGAGACCCAAAGCTTTGACTACAATACCTGGCTTGTACTGTATAATACAAACGTCCGACATGACCAAAGGGAAATCGCTTCGCTCAGCACTTCATCAGTATATTTAAAATTGAAGTATTTGCTTGTAATATATTAAACACCACAAACATATTAACATCAAATATGTTAGCAGCCAGGTTATAATCCTGTTGTGTGAGACACTCCACCTATATAAGACAATGGTCTTTCCCTCTCTCATAGGAGGGCTGAAAGAATGAACTCACAGTAATCTGTAAAACACGCATGCACAGAGGGGATGACAGCTGTACATTAGGGCTGGTTGCAAATCCTTGGATGAAACCGGTTCTCATCAGAAAAATGTTGAAACAAACACAGCAGGGCAAGTACTGGTTTTGACAGGGAAAGGGTTCTCAGGATGGAATTTCTGTTCAAAGCTAGTTAGACGATCCCTAAAGACATGGGTGACTGGTGCCACCTTAGTCAGGGGGGGCACATGCTGGATTGGGAGCCCCCGAAGCTAATAGCAAAGCGGCTGCAGTGCTTGCAAAAGACTCCCACGCCCCACCTGGCACTTGCAGGGAGGGCACTGGTGCTCCTGCCTGCCCCCCCCACCCATTGCCTGAGCGATGACTGCATCCGGCCAGTGGGTGTACCAGCACTCTCAGGGGGCGCATGTGCACGTGCACCCCTTACACATCACCACTGCCTAAAGATGATCTTATGAGGTCCCTTCCAGCCCTAATGTCTATGAAAATAGGAGAAGAAAATAGGAATGATTGGAGTGTGGGGACTTCAACCCAAGATTTTCACAGGTGAGTGTCTAGGGACTCATTTACCATGATGCATCTTTCTCAGGAGGGAGGGGACTTTTACAAGCCTTGGCTTTGTCCTGCTGTGCAAGACTTTTGAAATCAGAAAAACAATTTCTCATGCAGCACAGGCTACCCAACTTTCCTTTCCTTTTACTTCACTGGGCAAAGGATAAGGCCCATTGCCTATTTTTCATATATGCAAGCATTGCATGTGACTGTGCAGCATTCATGCAGCAGAAGCACCTCTTGCGTTCCAAGACACTTCAGAACAGGAATAACATCTTATTTTTACATTTAAAGAAAGCATCATAGTATATAAATAAGCATAAAGGGAATGCTTTCATGTACAATTTTATAAACAGATGTCTTTTGTTTCTGCTGACAAAGGGAGCAGCATGCATGTTCAGGTGTATAAATTCATTAAGCGCTCACATGCACATCCTTAAGTGTACGTTTCCAATTTACCAATCCATCTTCTGGCAGCCTCTGTCCAATATCGCACTTGTAGTGAAAAATCCCAAAATCATTATCCGTCCTTCAATCAGTGGCTTACACACCAGGGTAACTTGCTTTATCTTAATAGTAAGATAGTGACTGGCAAGAGCAATAACACTGAGATAAGGCTGGATTCATATCGCTCCTTGTCAACATTCTTGGCACACCACTCGTTTTTTATTCCTGAATAGAGACCCAATCAATCCTACCTCGCAAAATTACTTGTGGCGCTGCCTGGAATGTTGTGGAGACTTTAATGATATATCAGCCTTAGAGGCATTGGACTTTTATAACTTTTTCATAGAGCGCTTTGCACAGGGGTAAGGTTACTTAACAGAGACAGTGAAGCATGTTTCATGAAGTGTCCTCACTTTATTAAAGGCACTTGTGAAAGATATTTTGTCATTGTTGCCTCTCCTTATCAGAGAGCTATTGTAATGCACTGGCCTTATATGTGATGCTGTGCTCTAGTGGACAACCCAGTGAAAAGGTAAGGGAACTTTGGCTGGGAATTTTTTTCAGGGCTTTCTCCGTTGCAGGGGCCAGTGTTTGCAGAAACTGAGGGAATATTAATGCTCTTGAGAAATAGGCTGTGGGAGTAAACACCAGGGAAGAGAAAGTGCACTATTTAAATTAAAAAGACAATGTTGCCACAAGGAGAAAGGGTTATAAACTGGTCAGGGATATAATGAGGCTTCAAAATGAGAGAAACTTCCTAATCATCACATGAGTGAGGTTCTTCCTAATTAAAAGGAGTGTGGTGGGGTGGGGGGGGTAAAAGCCAAATTAGTTTTCAGATGGAGCTTGATCAGTTTAAAGCAGGAGTTGCAGGGCCTGGTTGCCTGCAAAAGCAGGGGACTAGACTTTGTGAACTAGGAGGTCCCTTTCCAGGGCTGTATTCCTAAATGGACTTGAAGGCTCACTTATTTTACATGATAGTAATGAGAATGACCAAATGAGACCAGATTTTATTGCGACAGACACCGTACCCATTTAACAAGACAGTCAAACGGCAGTTAAAACAGCAAGTGGTCTGAGACTAGCAGGGAATAATAGAAGCGGGTCCCTCTTGCTTTCAGTCTAATGCCGCGACCACAAGACCATGCTTCTCCAAATGTCAGGATACGGACGGTCCAATTCATGCGGTTCAAAACATTTACAGGAACGTCGACATGATCCCTTGAACAATCATACAGCTTTGAGACACTGGGAGACGTATGCTCTACATCCCTCTGCTTTCCCTCAGCTGTTATTGGTTCCTCATTTTATGTTTGCTATGTATCCATTAATAAAAACATCTTATAAAAAGAAAATGTCTCCAT
This sequence comes from Alligator sinensis, assembly GCF_000455745.1. Taxonomy (NCBI): domain Eukaryota; kingdom Metazoa; phylum Chordata; order Crocodylia; family Alligatoridae; genus Alligator; species Alligator sinensis. Next base: position 1,110,767 of record NW_005841853.1, read on the forward strand.
GACATTTTAGTAGTTCAGAAAGTATTAGCCTCCAGTAATTTGAAAGGAGAATAAGAGTAATTAGAAAAAGGAAAAGTGATACAAAATGCAATCTTCATAATTAAAACAATAAGACTACAGTATATAGTTTCAGACATACATTGTAAATACTGAAATTAAGAAGCCTAGATGAAATGTCATAAGCTTTTCCTTATGAGTTTATATCAGCAACATGATCATCATATTGATTCTGCATATCAATGAGATAACTTCCCACAGTGTTTATTCTTCACCCAATTGCTTTTTTGAACGTAATAAGATTAAATCCAATGTGATATTAAATGTAAACACAGTGATATTATATGTAAATATCCATTTAAAAGCCTCTCTTCTTATTGATATTTAAATTCCTTTCTCCATGTGTAATGTTGCAAACTACAGTAATATATTTTTCAACCTTCATCCCAATACTGGAACTAAAGGGAAAAAAAAAAAAGATAATCTTTTTCTATTCCTTTCCATAATAACATTGCATTATTTATGTGGAAGAAAATGAAAATAGTGAGTCTATTCTGTGTGAACTATGCTTCTTAGGAGATCCCTTTTGATTAGTCTCAGAAGCCCGAAGAAGTGCAATATATAGTAAACTAAGCCTGGCCAAATTGGACTTTGGATCCTAGTAAAATCAAGGGGATTCAAAGTGTACTTAGTTTGTGAGATTGGAGACATGAATCGTATTTTTGTCCAGTGCTTATTTCATTAGTGGTCCAGTCTGTGAGTGGTATTACTTCCCATATATTATTAGTATAGTAGCACTGAGAGGTCCAATGAAGGTCAGAGCCTCATTAGATCTCCATTTCAACTTGCACCGTGTTTCCATGCTATTGAAGAACCACTTTTTTTCCCCTCCTATTGTTGCTGCCAGGGCTACCTGGATCTTCAGTCTTAATGCTTATGAATGAGCAGGACCTTGACTGCAGATGGGCTTTGCTTCAAAACTGTCTGGACTGCCACCACTTACTCATCATGCTTTGCTTTGGGCTGTGGGAAAAGCTGCAATCTAGCCCCCGCCTTTCTCTACGCTGGTATGGTTCACTTCTGTAACCTGTTCTTGACATAATTCTGCACATATGTAGTATGCAATGGGCTTAATGGAAACCCATGGGGTGAACCAGCAATTCATTTGAGACATGTGATCTCTGCAGATTAAAATTGCGTCTAAAACCATGATACAGTGGTAAAAATATTCTGCGAACTGTAGACCAAGCTGTTTTTTGTTTTTTTTTTGTTATGTTCGGAAAAGACCTTCAGAAATGCCTTGCAACTCTCTTAAGGAGCCTTTTGATCCCTACATACACTGGTATGATGGAAGCAGGCTGCACTGTTTTATGGGAACCCTTAGGATTACAACTTACAGTTGGTCTCTCAGGACAAGCTGACTGCATTGCATTCTCAGGAACACAAACTAAAACAAACCACATTGTAACATGATGTTGTACAGCTTGTACTGAAAAGTTTTTTGTTGAGAGCAAGTTCTGAGGAGTTCAGTCCTTTTCCGCCCCCGTTGAAAGTTATTTGCAAGCAATCCCAGTGCCCACCAAAGTACTAGTTGTTGAAAAATGGTCACCAAGGGCCTACCCCACCCCGGTATTCATCCAGCCAGAGACGAGTGGAACTCCTAGGATTTCATCAAGGCTGGACATTTTCTAACAAACAAGAAGTGTGCATCGTAGGTGTATAGGAAATCCTTGCCAAGGCGAAAAATCCTAGGCATAAAACCTAATTTGCCCCAAACTCCAAATTATCACTGGGGCTTTAAGTCACAGCTTGTGCAGTGTAGAGCTCTAGAATAGGAGAAATGAGCATAGATAGCATTGATGTATCCACTCTTCCACTTAAGACACTTAGAGGGACCCTCTCACAACAGGATTCAAATGTCCCAATGGACATTTGTAATCCCAGCGTTCTGTTTTATGGATGCAGAAACCTCCATGAACATTTTAATCAAACAGGAGGAAAAGTTGGTAATCCTGGAACATTACAGTTTTATTTTATCCTTCAATTTCCCTCTTCTATGCCCCTTTTTCCATTTTTCCACTAAAAAGATGGTAGAGGGGAAAGATGCAGCAGAGAAGTGAGAAAAAACAACAACAAACCACTACACATGTACACTTATACCAGAGTTTTATAATTAAAAAAAACCAAAAACCCCCCCAAAACCCCCCCCTTCCCCTCAAAAAAACCCATGCAGCACCCTTCCTGCCACACACACCCTGATTTTTTTTTTTCCCCATGCAGCCCCCTTCCTGCCACACACACCCTGATTTTTTTTTTTTTTTTAACTGAAAAATGCTGCCACCCATTCAAAACAGCTTAAAAAAAATATTTAACTACATCGGCAACATTGTCTGAACCGGTTATGTTGTTCTACACCATCTCTTTACTCCCAGTACCGTTGCACGGATTGCATGTCCATATCCTTAGTTGGGGACAGTTCCACGCGTCGACAGGTAAAAAGGGAAACACCACAAGAGAAAAGAGGTTGGGGCTCTGTAGAGTACCATAACAGCTCACACCTTGCCACTTACCCCGACTGTACTCCTGCCTGCTCCAGCCTAGCTGGCCCTTCTCACATGTCCCTGCTTATCTCACCCACCTTGTGAGAATTTGACTCAGTGCGCAGGTAACTGGACAGGAGGAGCATCTAATCGACATGGTTTGGGGCTCTGCTGATCTCCCCAACTCTGCCACGTTCTTAGCTTGGATTTCTGCCCCCTGGAAAGTCTTCTAGGCTCATCCTCAAGCCGCCTCTTCCTTTTCAAGCTTCCAATTCTTTCTGAAAAAGTTCCCTGTATTTATTCCAGGTTTACCCCAGGCAGCTCTCCTGGGTCTCTTCTCTTACTACTCCATGCAGAGGTCCTTCCTTCTCCCCAGGCAGAGCCCTTCGGTCTCCCTTGTTGCTGAGGCCCTTCCTTTACAATGCTCTCAGGTGCGTGGCTTCCAGCCTGCCCAATTTCTTCTTTAAAATGTCCCCATCCCTTCTTCCCTGCAATGGAATGAAGCCCCATTACGCGCATCACCTGTTCTGCAAGAGATGTCTATTTGTTGCCTTCAGTAAATGGAAACTGGACCATAGTATTTAGCCCACAATGAAAGAAGTAAGTTCTACTTTAGTTTAGCTTTCATCAACTGAGGGCTAGAGGCATGCCCGCAGACACTTATTGAGTAGCTGAGGTGTGGCGATGTCTTTCCCACCCTCCCCATGTTAACACTATGGCAAGATATTCATCTGTCCATATCCAATTCTATACGAACATCCTTATTCTGAAAATAAGTGGTTTAAGCTTGGTACAAACAAGGCACTCTCACTTCCACTTAGTGGAAAGCAGCCCATGTACACCCTCAGTTGCCCCAGCATCCCTGGCACTTTTCCCTGTACCACCTTTTGCATTCACCAGAGGAGGAATGCACAACTCAAGCTTTATGGAAAGCTACTTGACTTTCACAGCTCCATTTCCAATGGATGGTTGCCATGAGTGCAGTCTACCCTAACTGGATGCAAGTTCTCAGCAGCTTTAAAGCAGGAACCTGGACCACACATGCAGGTGCCCAAGCAGAATAACTAACAGCTACATAACAAGGAGGTAGGACTCACTACTCTGCTTTCCAAATTCTCTTTGGTTGAAAGAACTGGGCTAATAGGGAATTGGAATTATCCTGGGAACTTGCACGTAGCCCAATACCTGCATGTTGTGTATCCCTTCCCTACGGTGCAGGTGTAAAGGAAATCCCTTTCACTATTGTACTCTGATGCTTGGGGGGGTAAGACTCCCAATCTGATCCACCATGGCTCCCTGGCTGTCATGTTGGAGGGGGATTGGAATTTGTGTAGGAGCACCAGGGATTCAACTGGAAACCTTCAAGCAGAAAGCCCGAGCCAGACTTGCAGCCAGGTGAGTGTTAGACATACAGAGTTCCCCCCTCCCCGA
>NW_005841853.1:1114744-1156269 GCF_000455745.1 Alligator sinensis
TGATCAGTTACCTACAACCCACTCCTGTACAGGAAGCTATTTAGCCTACTGGTTAGAGCACCAAGGGAAGGCAGTAGCCAAGGGCATAGCCTAAAAGAGGCTGAGTTATGGTTTGGGACTCAAGTTACCAGATCTAAATGGGAAACCTTGAAGCAGAGGCTAAAAGAAGCAGGTCAAGGTTCAGTTTGAGACTGAGTTACTATACCCAGAGGAAAATTCAGGGGCAGAGTCCAAAATACAGACAGGTTGAGGATTAGATGCTAAGTTACCAAAGCCAAAGGGGAAAAAAAATCCACAAACTAGAGTGCAAGAACAGAGCCAAGAAGGGTCTGGAAAAAAGGAAATCTACAGAGCATATTAACACAGAAACTTACCTAAGCAGAGCATAGTCAAAAATATTAGTTAGCCTAGTGCCTGCTGCCACAGCTGGAGATAAATGGAGAAACTGCTCTTCCAGCAGCCAGGCTGAAGTCCCAGACAGTGGCCAGCTGGAGTCATTAGCTGGGTAAGGGCTGCCAGTCAAAGGCCCAGGCAGGTGTGGCCCACTAGGCAATTCGCCCAGGCTGGGCTGCCTGTTAAGGCCCCTGACATTTCCAAATCACCATTACCAGGTCATAATTATGAAGCACTTTTTATCAGCAGATCTAGAAGCTCTTTATAAAAGAGGTCATATCATTATCCTATTTTATATATAGAAAAATTGAGGCTAGATCGATACCCACACTAGGTACCTGATCCACTTGCTTATTTGGGCGGGCACCTGAAGGTAGACCCTACTGCCTCAGTTTGCCGAAGTAGATGGAAAATAATTCTCCCTGCAAGCTGCTGTCCTCTTGTCCATTTATTACATTTTAAGCTGTACAAAAACCATCTTGCTTTTTTTCAAGTAAGGTTAACATGGGCCAGAGAATGGATTTGAAGTCAGCATATATTTAGGTCTCAGATTGCTTTTAAAACACTACACGTGCTGTTTTAAGGTGCCAGTAATGCTGTGCATCACACACTAAGCTCTCTCATATCACCCTATGTTTAAAAGGATTTGAGACTAAAGCTGTTTTAAATTCAGCTGTAGGAGTCAGAGTTCAGATACAAGGCAAAGTAATAACTTGTTGCAAGGTGGTAGAAGCCAGAATTTACAAGGAGATACTAGTGAAGAGATTTCACTGAATCTTTATAAGGTCAGTGGCTTTACTAAGTGATTGTAGAGCAGCCAGGCTGATGCCTCTTGATTGGAGCTCCTTGACTGCAAAGGACAAGGCTTGATCCCATTCCCACCTATTTCAGACTTCTATACCATGCCAGTCATATGAACAGAAGCTGAAGTGAGATTACACATTAGGATTAGCAGGTACTAATTGTAACACATGTTGGTTGGTGTTAAAATTAGCACATGCTAGTGATCAGTAGCATGTTGAGGTTTAATACCATCTCTACCATGCACTGCTCAGACTTGCCACGGGAGGGCTGGTGAGCAGGGGCATAGCTAGGAGCTGCCAAGTCTGCCCCATGCCTGTTCTGCTGGCACTCTAGCTGCAATGTAAGCTTGGGGGGGGGGCCAGCAGGTTGGATCACATCTCTGCTCTCCCCAACTTCGATTGGCTCTCAGATTAACCCCCAACCCCTGGATGGCCACCCTGCCACCCCAATCAGTGTAAGAGGGGTAGTGGTGGTAGTGAGTGGTGCAGGTTACCCCTGCCTGCTTCCATGTTGTCTTTAACCTATGCTACCCTTGTGTGCTCAGATCCAGGCCCTACCAGGCTCTGTGGCTGCCCAGCAGCTCTTCACCTGGGTGCACAGGGATGTGGTCTGTAGGGAGCCCGGGATCACGCAGGGAGAGAGAACCCCCTCCCCGCCATCACTGCTTTCAGGGAGAATCAGAGTTGCAGGGTGGTACCTGTGCGGGCCGGGCGAGCCCCAGGCCCTTTTTCGCACTGCACGCGGGCTGTGGCCAGCAGCCCGGGCACGCGGGGCGGAGAGGGGTGGCTTTCGCTCTGGAATTAGGCACGGACACGTATCGGCAGTTTAAAAGATTGTTTACTTACACCGAGATGGCAATGGTGTAGGCTGGAAAGCTTGCTTCAGGTGTAGTTACAGAGAAGAAAAAGATAGAGAGGCGGACAAGAGTTCTAGACTCGTGAACTCTAGCCCAATCCGGCTGAAGGCTCTGTACTCGCGAGCCCATCATGTCAGCCGAAGAAAATACTCGTAGAGAAGATAGAGAAGGGCTCTGGATGAACTCACACGAAGTTTGCTAGGCTTCGTGGGTCCAGTTCATAGCGCGCGGGAAGGGATACGTCTGGGTTGCGCTCGGCGACGGGGAGAGGCTAGAGATTGATCAGATCTCCGTAGCCTGCTTCAAATGCACTGGGTCTGTGAGGATCCACAGCGCTTAGAGATCTTCACACAGCGTGAAGTCTCCTCCTCCCGGTGTTCATGGAGTCCTCCCTTGCGGGGGTTCTCCTCGGAGTTCTCCAACTTGGGCAGAAACCACCCAAGCCTCTTATACGGCTAGCAAGCCAATCACTAGCCGCCACGTGTGAATAATTTAGAACTGGCCAATAATGGGACTCGAATCTACATACAAATGGCGGGAACTCTTTGCAATGAGCATTTCTGTGCTGCAACATAGAAATGCACCCTGCAAAGAAAGCTTCGAATTGGCGGGAAAATTCTCCCTTGCACCGGGGTTCTCTTTTGTAGCAGAAAACCCCACCGTGCAAGGAAGCTTGCAATTTAGCGGTGACAATTTAGTAGTGCTGAAGCACACACAAATAAAAATCACACCTTTTGGGTTGTGACAGTACCCAGATGGTAGGAGGAAGAGTGGGTGATGAGGGGAGGTTCCTTACCTCCTCCTCCCTCTTCCCATTTCTACTCCTGTTCTCTCTCTCCCCTTCCCCATAGTCCTTCTCCTTCCCCACTCACCTGCTGCCCAGCTGTCAGTCCAGGGCCACAGAGTCCTGGATGATAGCTAGTCGACCTGGGAATATGGTCTCCTGGGATACTGGAGGATCACAAATTGGTGGTTTTGTCTCCAGTGGACAGCCAGAGGTTTCCTTAACTTGAGCACCTAAAGATAAGACTCCCTCCTCCCTTCCTGATCTGGGCTCACCCCTGCCCCCAGAGCTCCCACCTGCCCCCTGTCCTATCTCTTGGGGCTTTCTCCCCTGCTGTACTGGATTCCCCGCTCTGTTTCTACCCTGTTGTCAGGGCCTTATCATTATCCCTCATGGCTTAGCCATGGCTTTTGTGTTCCCTGACTCACTTGTGGCTGGGGGTGCTGTCCTGGAGGAACAGGCAGAGAGGAGAAACCTGCCCATTGCTGCTGCTGCCACCATCACCACTGCTGTTCTCTGGGCTGAACCTAGCTCAGTGAGCAGTGGTGGTGGTGGGCAGACTCCTCTTCCTTGTTTGTTCCCCTGGGAGGGTGCCCTGGAGCTGGGACCTGCTGGGGACGTAGTGAGTAGGGCACCAGGTGCTGCGGGGGGCAGGCCCAATTTGGACTAGTGCCAGGCCAGATGCATGCTGGAAGGAGAGTGGGGCTGGTGACGGCGGGAGGAAGAAGGTGGGGTACCTGATCTGGGGGAAGAGTAGGCTCAATGTGGATGGTGAGGGGCAGCAGGTACCTACCATAGGTGGGTGTGAGCTGGTGCACCTAGTGTGGGCTGCCAGGGGCTGGCAAGGTCCTGATCGGTTGCTTATACTGCCCCAGAGAACAGGTGAGCTAGGCAGGCACAGAGCCAACTTGGCTCCTAGCCACACCCCTGCTCACTAGCCCTCTAAGGGCGGGCCAGAGCAGTGTGCATTACAGGAGATATTAAACCTCAACATGCGAGTGCTCATAGGACATGCTAACACCAACTAACATTCCTTTATATTAGCACATGCTAACTGTGAAGTGTAATGACGCTCAATGTGTGATCATTCAAGTTTTAAGTAGTCTTAACATGGTCTAATTATAGTGTGTCATCTCACCCTACCACATCTTGAACTGCTGGGTACTTCTGGTAAGAGTGTCTGGAGAATGGTGAGCGTGACAGTCCTTAAACTAGAAATGGGAAAATGTGTGATGTGCAACCAGCAACCATCATGGTGGTGGCCCATTTGACTTCCAAACAATGCAGATTTGATTGTCTTCTCTAACCTGGCACCAATAGTTCAGTATTGCTAACTTCCATGATTTTTGGTATTGTTCTTAAAATCTATGCTTCAGGGATGTGAAAAACAGTTTTTTCTTTTATCTATCTATCTATCTATCTATCTATACATACATACATACATACATACATACATGTATATAAATATACATATATATGAAAGAGCTAAGTTTTTCACATTCCCAAAGTGTAAACTTTAAGCATAACACCAAAAATCATGACAGTTGGCAATACTGATAGGTGCAGTACACCTCTACAGTGGCTGAACTACTGTATAACACTTCACAAAGCAGATTTTTTTATAGACCACAATTGCTGCCCAACTTCTACAAACCTGTCTATATCAACCTGCTTTATGGCATGTAGTGAAAAGGAGATATGAAGTATTAAGGAAACAAGATATCAAAGAGACACTAAGGAGATTGTTTTCAGTGCTTTGCAATGCATTGTTTACCTTCTCCACTCTGTATCTGTGACACTTAATTCCTTTTCTTACACACAGGATTTTAAAATATAACCATTATACACCTGTATGCAGCATCTGAACTGTGTATCCTGCATTGGAGATGGGTAGAAAGCACCATCTGGGTCCAAGGCAGATCCTAATCTAGGGACTATTATTATTTATTACTTGCTATTTGCATTGTGGTGGTGCCTAGGAGCAGTAAATTATAGATCAGGACCCCTTTGTGCTAGGCAGTGCACAAAACCAGAACAAGAAAATGTTCTTCCCTCGCTCCCCAGTTTGTTTTTCTATATGAGTAGCTCTATAACCCCTTCTGCTCCAATCTCACCAAGTCATTTTTTCTGCTGAAATTTTTGGCAAAGATAAAAGCGTCATTTTTGACAAAAAAATCATTTTAATTAAAATTGTCTTTGAAAAAGAAATTCTGACTGGCTCGACTGAAAGCCCAGTAATAAATTTGGGATTATCTCATAATTTATGCCCCTCCTGCTACTCGCTATCAGGTATCGCAGATCTCAGAGGCAAGCCCCATAAATTACCATTCCAGACATGCAATTTAACTAGCATTGATAAAGTCTTTAAGTCCTCTGTGGTATCAAGCACACAAAAACACATGCAAAAATCAAAAGGGGCAAAAGATCTGGACATGGGACAGCACCAAAAGTGACGGGTACACAATTGTGTATTGTTTTGACAATACTCACAATACCCCCAGGCAACAACAGTGAGGCATTTTAAACTTTATATTTTAAACATTTCAGATTCAATTTAAAGTTTTTATACAAAAGTGATTCCAAGTATGTGGGTCGGTGCACAACATTTCCAAGAAATAGTGTGGCAAACAAATAGACAAACCCTGAGCATAAATTAATGTCAAGCAAATGAGAAAATGACAAGACAACCACACACAGACTATTCAACGGTTACAAATCAAGTATTTCATTTTAGTGATTTCTAGTGAAATAATCTTTTGTGGCTATTAATAGCTTTCATGTAACATCAGTTTTGGCAGCCTGACCTGACTCCAGACACAACACTAAATATAAACTAATGAACACTTATCTCTCAGTTACATAAATGGACATTTATCAGATGACAAATTAAAACAAAAAGACACCAAGACAAATGTGCTGTCAGCAGCATTAAGATGGGTCATTTTCCCTCTACCCCCAGCTTCACGTTAATAAGCATTTTGCCAGCACAGCTTCATTCAGTGTTTTGATATTGATCATTACAGCTGTCCAACACAAGTCAAAGTCCTTGCACACTGCTAGGTCCCAGAAGAAATATGGTAAGTGTGATAGCACTTCTGAACTAATGATGACTGACAAATCTATAAAAGACATTTCCAGAAGAGATACCAAGACAACATGCAATAAACATGCTCATGTTTTATGCATGCTGTCTACAGCTTCAGAAATCAATCATTGGATCCTTTAGCATTTCAAGTACACTAAATACTCAGGATGCAGATGAAATACAAAGGGAAATATTTCAGGTCTGCTGCAGATCATAAAAGCCATACTGACTTGGCACAGTGGCTAAAATAGATCCCTGAGAAATATTTTTTTAATACTTTTTGTTTCTTGAACCACTAGCTCTGTGACAGAACACAGGCTTAGAAATTATTCACAAAGACATTTTTACAAAAAACCCAAATCCCCTTGGGCTGATTCATAAAAGGGAAACACAGTAAGTACATGTTCTGGCAAGATGGAAAGGTACTACTGTCTATTCAGCCACTTTTCACTACCCTTCTTAATCTCTACCCTACAGTTATCAATTGTTTGGTATATGTATGAGCCACTATCCTCTATCAGATCAAATCTGTACTAGAACTGTGCAGCACAAAACCCAATATTGCTAACACCAAACACATGTTCTCTTGAACACAACTGGTGGTAGCAGTGGGTTCTTCCTCTCTGTTGCTGTCATTTTCCAGGTAGGGCAGCAATCATGAAGTCCTGGAAAATATGATTTTGCCACAATACTAATAAAAAAGCTGCAGTATATTCATTCCAAAGACCCCCTGAGTGTAATGAAGACAGGAAAGTCAGTTAATCGATAGGTAGTGGACAGCAACTTTGTCCATGTAACAGGTTATATGCAAATTGTACTGAAGTTTCAAGCAAAAGATAGTTGCAACATGAGTGTATATAATCCCCATTGATGTGAACTCGGGCTTGCACACCAGAAGTAGTGCATAAGCCCTGTGAAGATGTGAGATAAGAATCCTTTTGAGATTATATCATAACTATGGAATGAGACACAGCAGAGCAACCTATCTAGGTTGTGAAACAAGCTTAACGATCATTTGTGTTCTGCGCTTCCGTTCTCTCTACGGCAGGGAGAGCAGAGGCTGACGATCATAGTAAGGAAAAGACAATCAAGACTACTGAGCTCCATTACAGACATACTGCAGGACCTCGTAAAGTCATTTACTTGTGCCTGATAGTGCCCTGATAGTACAGAAGGCTTAATGGACCTTTGCAAACCAGTATTTGAGTTGTGTGCAAAGGCTGGGAAAGGGGAGAGGTGTCAGATTCTATTCTGCCCTCTATTTGACTAAGCTGATCCTATTCCACCCAGCTGAAGTCCATGAAAAACTACTAATGCAAGAGTTGAATGAGTCCTCCACTTACTTGCACTTTTGTGTGATTTATCTATAAGGCTAAGATGAATGATGCCTTGGTTAAAATAGTATCACATTAGTGTGCAATACTGTAATTCATATAAAAGTCCAACAAATTCTGGATCTCCAGCCCATAACGTGTCCAGAGATGCAGAATGCCACTCCCAGTAAACAGCTCTAAGATCTCCCATCCAGCCTTTAGCTGCAAGCCTTTGAGGACCATCTGCATTGCTACATAGGTGAGTTGCAGAGCATGCACTGGGAAATTATGCTGGCATGTGGCATCTTTAACATGCCACTGATTGCACACAGCCATCTGCTGCAGGGGATGCTGTTTCCACCTCATCTGAGGCCCCGACCCCTCTCAAACAAGAAGCCTCTGCACCAAGCATGGTCCCATTGTAACCCTTGTCTGGATTTGTCCATATCACACAGCAAAAAATGGAGGGGTGCACATGGGCCATCCAGAGTTCTTGGAATATACTTGGGAGTCACTATTGTAATGCACATCAGCATTAATTAAAATATATGTAAAATACAACTAAAAGCCACTGGAAGGCTCAGGCCTCAAAGCAACGCAGACAATTTCTCCACCAGCTAAGCAGCATTAGAGACTCAGGCACCTCCTTTTAGGATCAAAGAGTAGCCTACTAATTTGGGTAGGTTGAATGGAACACATGGCACAGTCAGACAGCCTTGAGCAGGGCCACTATGCCTGGGAAGATTTACATAAGATTGCTTCACCCAAGGTACTATATTTAATTTTAACTTAGGAAAGAAAAATAATATAAAGTTTCTCCAAAACAAGACACCTTGATTCACCACTGGTCACTTTGGAAAATTTAGGCTATATGCAGCCCTGTAGCAAGGGGGAGGGAGGTGAGCGGGGCTACCGCCTTGGGCACCAAAGCGAACGGGTGCCAACACATGCTGCCCAACTAGGGCGGGGTGTGGGAGAGAGCTGTGAGTGGATCATTTGGGGGGGGGATGGGGGAGGGTTTCTTCCACCGCTGTGTGCATTCCTGGGCAAGTGGGGAGGTGGAGGGGGGGGCATGTGCCCTCTGGATCTGTGTGCGGATCGAGTGTAGGGTGCTATTGTGGGCTTTGCCACAGGCACCAAACTTCATTGCTATGGCACTGGCTATATGGAATCGGGGGTGTTGGTTGTAGCCGGGAAGGTTGTTTGTACCTGAAAGCTTGCACAGAACAATTTTTCCAACTATTTAGTTGGTCTAATAAATGATATCACATTTACCCAAAGAACCTTGTCTGCCTATATAAAATCACACCTTTCTACAAACAAAAGCATTAGCATGAGGTGAAAACTAGGTGCTTACCTTAGTAAGCTGGTGAGTTCTTAGGCTGGTATCCTCTAGCAACTGTGTGGCTCTGTGTGTGGCCATGTGCTAGTGTGAAGACTGCCTTTGTTACCTCAACTTCATGTGATAGCATCTTTACCTTCTGTTTTTATTACTATCAATCAGAGAAATACACAGTCAGATGCTGTGCAAATGAAACACAAGGCCAGACAACTTCTGAAGGGGCCTACACTTCATTTTGCGGTGTGGTCCCTGTGATTTAGCTTAAACTCTAACCTGTAGCAAGCAAAGTGCTGCAAAAGACCCTCTGGTGAGAGCTGTTACAGAACCTCTTCCAATGATACCTACATTTTCTCCATGCCCCACCCCTTTCTGGAAAGGTCTATAAAGGTCTATAAAATGGTTGTGTATGGTAGCCTAGACTGATAGCGAGCATTTGTAAAAGGCTAAGCAGGTTAGAAGTGACTGTTGGTTGTCTGCTATTACAATTTAGTAGGTGCTATTAGGGGGTGTTGGCTCTAGCCATCTTGGTTTAAGGACATAGGCAGACAAGGTTCTTTGGGTAAATGTGATATCTTTTATTAGACCAACTGAATAGTTGGAAAAAAATTGTTCTTTGCAAGCTTTCAAGTACAAGCACCCTACTTCAGGCATAGGGAAAGTCTGCTGGTCTTTGTGTACTGTCTAGGGTCAAATTGAAGCTTAAGCCAATATGCAAAATGTGGGTCTATGAAAATGTAAATGTGTGGCAGGGATGATCAGAGAGGATAGGAGTGAATGGGTGTGAGACAGTTAGGTGGTGGGAGGGGAGGGTGCGGAGATAAAAATGGGGAATGTTGCAGGGTGATTAAATGTAGTTGGTAAAATATAGAGAGGCTACGGGGAGTTATCCGATAGCAAGCAGATTATAATGGACCATAAATCTAATGTCTATATTTAGTCTATGATTGTTTGTATCCAGTAGATTTCTGAAGGGAAGTTCATAGGCTCATCTCTGAAAGGTGTTTTGTAAGTTTCCTTTGAGGATCAGAACCGAGTGATTGGAGAGAGCGTGGTTGTCTTGTGAGAAATGTGCACCTGCAGGTAACTGGGTATTTTTGTCTGTGATAGATTTTCATTGTGTGTTCATTCTGGTATGCAGTTGCTGTTTGGTTTCTCCTATGTAGTTTCCATCAGGGCATTCAGTGCGCTGGGTGAGCTAAATTACATTTGTCATCCAGTAGGTGCCATTAGATTTTTCCCTTTTAATAAAGTTAATCTGTGTTATGTTTCCAGAATTAAAGGCTCATATTTGTGATACAAGTCCAGCCTGAATTTCAATTCTTCATGGCTAGTTAAAATTGCACTTTTTAAAAAAGCGGAGATCCAGAACGAAATAATGTATTCTAGCATTTCCCTGGCTTGAAACAAGTCAGGAAACTGCTGACTAACCCCTTCAGCATTGGGGAAGTTTTACAATAATGTCAAGATGACAACTTCCTGGAAGACAATATTGAACACTTTTATATGGATGTGTATGTGTGTTTTATGTTTTAACTGGAACTTATTTTGAAAATTAATGTAACCTATTTTTTTTTTCTTACTGGAATTGGGTTGTGTTTCTTGTAAGACAAGTTAATGGAAATTAAATTCTTTTTGGATTTGGTTTACATTACAGAGTAATTAATGTCTTCATCTTTTGATCAGTATCTAATGTTTTTTTCTTCCTTTAAAACAAGCTGTTGTAAAGTTAGGCATCTTCCATAACTTATGCTAGTCAAAGGGGCTACAATCATGGGCGGAAGGGGGCCTCCTGGGACCATCTTGTTAAATTACTTTGAACTTAATTGAAGGGTAAGAGGTTAAATTATAGACTTGAATCGTATCCATGGAGCTCCATAAAAATACTTCTGAAGAACTAACATTTGCTTTCAAAGCTGGCCAGATTGCGCCAGAAGTCAAGTATTTGAAAGATGTTTCTTTATGAAAGAATAATCTCTTTAAAATGTCGTTACTTTCTAGCACTCTCCTGTTACAAGCACTGTCAGCTGTCCTATGGTAATATCAACATCTCTAGGAAGGTTTTTTACAGCTGTGATCCTGCAAGAGCACATTTGCAGAGTACTAACACATTCAGAAAGGTATTGTGTGGCTGTAGATATCTGAGTTTATGGAATTTATGCTGGATTGGGGCCTACCTTTGTTTCCTGGGTGCTGATCCCTTCCTCTTTATTTGTAGGGAAGCACTTAGTATAAAATGGGGGGGGGGGGGGGGGGGGGGGGACCACGTTGAAATAAAGGGGGGGGGGGGGGAGGGAGGGAGTTCATCTACCTTGCCAGTGCAAATAGACCTATTACATGGGCCTACTTAGAAAACCAAGCAAAACAACGTGGGGGGCACTCATTGTTAAAATAGTAGCAATGGACCCCAGTGCCCTAGGCATGACAGTGAAGATCTTGCTAGCTCACCAGTGGCCAGGTCCTGTGTTCAGTTCCATGTGGGCAGACAACTGTTAAGGCATCCATGTAGAAGGGCTACACTCAAGAGGCCATTTCTAGGGCACAACCACCTTTATTCATTTTACAGATCAATGAACAATGCTGCTTATTCTTGAATGCTATCTACTGGCTTCTTGGTCATGAATGGATTATAAGGATATGAACAGGGAAAACTCTATGACATTTTGCTAATAAGAAAAGGTCAAAATCTCAATTGATTATTGTCTTTGAAATGACTAGGCTTTTTGATGCTCTCTCACTTCACTTGGTTTCATTTTGGTCTCTTCTTTTTGTTGTTTTTCAACCACTGGAGATTCGTGCTGTTAGATTTTCTAGTATTACTTTTGGCAAGTCATAGAGGTCAAAATCAAAGGTCCACATTGGGGTGGTCTGGTTAATGGGTGCCAGTTGCTACAGCCAACAGCAGAGAAGGGAGCAATGTAACTAGTATCATATCCACTCCAGCTGTCTCCCTCACTCACCAAATGAGGGAACCATTTACAGCTGTGTCAGCTGAACAGCCTTTGACATGGGTCTGAAATAGGGCTCAAAGTTATGCAAGACACCACATATTTCCACCTTACCCCACCCGCTAACTCACAAGGGTCACTAAACCAATTGGTAAATGCCCTTTTTCTGGCATTGCTTGAAAAAATGAAATACAACTCATCTGAGTCTTCCACATTGACAATTCTTCTCTGGTTCTTTGGAAATAACAGCTAGACTGGGGGAGATATTTTAGGCCATGGATAATCTTGGTGCTATTCCTCAGATGCATTCCTCGTCTCCTTCTCTTGTGTCTATGCTGAGGAACTGACAATACCTTTATTGGCTATCCTACCAGGAGTTCAACAAACTATCTGGTATCTCTGTCACAATAAAATGTGTTTTGCTGTTGCCCCTTTTTGCTTTGTTATATAACCTTTTTCATTATTGTCAGCTCCCAAAATTTATTTGCTGTAAGCATTCTATGTACCTTATAGCTGGCTGGGGATTTTCAGGCAGTAGTTTTTCACTGGAAAATAACATTTTGTTAAAACCAAAGTCATCTGTTTGTATGTATGTACCAATTTTAAGAAAGATGGTATTTCTGGTCAAGGCCTGGGGAGTGAGAGAGTCTCATCCATCTCACAATAGCCAGTAGCTTAGCGATTAGAGCATTCACTAAGGATGTAGATAACCAATATTCAGGAGGACTTGAATCTCTATCTTCCCATCTTCTGGTAGACTACCCTGACCTCTTGGCTCTCGTGGCATGGTGTTCTCTCAGTGTCTCTTCAGAGCTATTCCTGTGGGTATTACTTGTAATAATTAAATTTTCATTTCAGCAGAGGCTTGAACCTTGATCTCTCGTATCAGAGATGAGTGCAAATACATCTTAAGCTACTGAGTGAAAGTTTGCTTTGTTGATGAAAATCTTAGCAAGGTCTTGTGATCCTAATACTCGACACCTCGAATATTTTTGCAACATGGGAACTTTCCCTGCCCAGTGCAAATGAAGCAGTGCATGGCTGGCCCATGTCCTCTGATGGGTTATTTGACCAGTCTAGGAATATTGTGCAGTGGCCTATTATGCTGTTATGCTTTGTTAGCAGTTTCTTGGCAATCTTGACAGCTGCCTCTGCTTATCTCTAAGCCTAGTGCTAACAATGGGATGGGTTCATCTTTGGTTGATTTTTACAAACTGCTGAAATTCACAGCAGGCAAACCCCGGCTTATTACCCATTAATGAACTATACATAGACATCTTTCCTGTAGTGTGATCTTATAAGGATTGCCATCCCCACACACATCACTGTTCATGTTAATGGATCGCAGGGGTCAGTCCATGCAGGGCTTAGTCCAGGCTAGAATAGAGAGTGGAGCAAGTAAAAGAGAGCTGCAGGTGATAGCAAGAGCCCTCCCTTCCTCTACTTTGCTGTTTATGTATATTTTCAGTTAGACTTTACAGACCTTTTCACAGACCAAATATATTTGTGAAAACAGCATTCATAGGAATCCCCAAATGTCCAGATTTGCTCTGACCCCTTGGAAATCACAGAACATAGGAACTGTCAATGGGTCAAACTGTGCATCTAGTTCAGTGTCCTGCTTCACAAGAAAGCAAAAGACCCACCACCCCATAGGCAAATATGGGGTAATTCCTATTCTCCCTTCAGCAGGTTTTATTATACTTTCTAACACTTAGAGCTTGCCGTAAGTCTTGAATCAGGACCTGTATTATACCTTCCAAAAGCTTTTGTACGAATTTATACTACATATTTTTTATCAGCTACATAAATGTTCCATTCCTGGATCAGTTTTTGAGTGAGCATCGATAGAAATGTGAAGCATTTACCAATTTTAAAGAAGGATGTGCTGCATTGGAAACTAATTCTACATTCCCAGTTTCAGAGCTGTCCCCAAACAACCTCCAAGCCCCATCTTATAACTCAGACTGACACAGAGTTGATAAATTGACAGAAAGTATCAAATGTCAGCTAGGGCTGTGATTTTCACTGGAGGCTCTTGGGAACAAAATATGAACAGATTGTTCATGCCAGAGTACCTCATTATTTTAAGCAAATTGACTTTCTTATTGACTACATTGAAAGGTTGTACACCAGTTATAATTACCAGTTCTACTAAATTTTCTCATATAAAAAAGTCTGTACTCTCCACTTGACAGTGTTATTTTGATTAACCTACTTTTTGCCCCAGAAGACTATTTAATGTTAAAAAGAGTGATTTGAACATGTATGAGTATAACACACATGCACACACATACATGCACAAAAATACAGTATCTGATAGGAATGGTGAAGTTCATTATACCTGTATTTGCAGTGAAAGATTAGGCATAGCGCATGCAAGAGCAAGTCACATATACAGACACAAAAAAATTCCTGCAATTTCATAAGAGCAAGGAGCATTTTGAAGCAATCTACCATAAAAATATGACAGTGCAATGCAAATCAAGAAGATTAAAGGTTTTGTTTCACACCCCCATATTTCTAGTCCACAATTATTCTATGATAACTGTATTTGGCTGAGGTTTTACTTGTTAATACTAATGTGATGTATTAATTTTTACAATCTTTTTCTTGTCACTTCAAAACCCAATTTTCACAAAGCTCCAGCTTATGACAGAGGTAATATGAACAAACTGTAGTAAGGCCCACTCAGATACAGTCAATGTAATTCCTAAAAAAACAGCTTCCCGGTTTTCTGAGAGGTGAGAGTAAGGAAAACAAGCCTACTGCTGCGGAAACATCTACCTAGAACTAGGACCATCAAAATATCTCCTGTAATCCCATTACACTAATCCTTGTGGGCTACTACTCTGTTGGCTTCTCAGCCTGAGGAAACTATTCTTACACTATATTAGGGGGAAAAAAATTAAGAATGGTTCAATAAAAATGATACCGTCATGGATATACAGTCTATCATTATATTGTCCTCAAGGCACTTAAAAAAAAATCCTGGATAAAGACCAATTCTTGCTTTGATCATGTAAGTCAATTGGATTCCATGCAGGTATAGCAATCTGCCTTAGGTATTATTTCAGATCGATCTTTTGAGCCAGGCAATGAACAAAGCAATCTCCTCATTAAATACTAATATCCTTTTACAGTGTATTATGCTATGCTATGTTTCATTCTGTATATCTCCTCTTAATCTTCTGTTTGCCATGCTGATAGAAAACATACCGTATTTACTCATATATCACATGTACCCACCCTCCCCCAAATCAGCCCTCCAAAATTGGGGTTCATGTCTTAAGAAGGGACGTTTGGGGCAGGGGTGATGGGAATGTCTCTGCTGAAATAGAAGCAGAGAAGAAAAGAAGCAAGTGGGCACTCTGCTGAAATGGTTGCCAAAATACCTGCTGCTGCTGCCCTCTGGATCCAGGAAGCTGAAGAGGCAGAGTCCTGTGCTAACTCTCTCATACCCACTAGTGAGCCAGTAACTTTTGCTTGGAGAGCTAGTGAGTGCCTGAGGGTGAGTGAGCTGCTGCTGCAAGCAATCTGTAGTATCTTGTGGTGTGGAAACAACACTATTATATACAGGACCTTATATAAAACACTATTTCAGTAAAGAAGTAACCGTCTTTCTGCTATCCTTGCAAGGGCCTATGGCCTATCCTTGCTGCTTTCTTGACATACCAGGAAGTTTCTGTTGTCTCAACCAGACTGCCATGGTGGGATGCCGTGGTGACTGGATGCTCTTTGTTTTCAGGAAAATGTACTCTGTGTCATACAGTTGGCCATAATTCTTGAAAAAATCTTTTTGTCTATATTCTGCCTTCCAAAAAACAAGGTATGTGTTATATTGGGGGTGGTGGGACAAACTATGATATTTTCCTAGGATATAACTACAAAGCCAACTGGTTACAACAAGCTGAGTTTTGTTATCACCTGGGCATCATTAGCAAGGTTATCCACTTGTAGATTATTTGTTAAGGGTGATGATGAAGCAAGAATCAGGAAGAACCTAGCCTGAGTTCTGATTTCAGGATCCAGACTGAGCTTGCAGGTCAAATGGTGGAAGAAAGGAAAATAGGATCATAGGAAAGTAGGGCTGCAAGGGACCTCAAAGTCATCTAGTTCAACCTCAAGGCAGGATCATCTCTGACTAAACCATCCCAGGCAAGTGTTTGTGCAAACTACTCTTGAAAATAAGGTTAGGGATTCCATGACTTCTCTAGGTAGCTTGTTTCAATGCCTAACCACTTCCATAGTGAAGATGTTCTTCCTACTTTCCAACCAAATTTTCTTCTGCTGCAGTTTGAGGCCATTGCTTCTAGTCCTGACCCCCACGTAAACAGAGAAAACCCCATTTTCATCCACTCTATAATCAACATCAGGAGGAGCTACTTCACAGTCAGGGTGGCTAGGAGCTGGAACCAACTTCCAAGAGAAGTGGTGCTGGCTCCTACCCTGGCGGTCTTTAAGAGGAGGCTGGATGAACACCTTGCTGGGGTCGTTTGACCCCAGTACTCTTTCCTGCCACGGCAGGGGGTCAGACTTGATGATCTGTCAAGGTCCCTTCCGACCCTACCAACTATGAAACTATGAAACTTTCACTTATGTAAAGACTGTTGTCAAATATACCCTAAATCTTCTCTTCTCCAGACTAAATAACCCTAGTTCTTTCAGCCTTTCCACATAATTTGTGCCCCTCAGGCCCCTAATCATTTTTGTTGCTCTGCACTGGATGTTTTTTGAAAATTATTCACATCCTTTCTCAAATGTAAGGCCCAAAACTAGACACAATACTCTAGGTGAGGCCTCACCAGTGCTGAACCACTTCCCTTGATTTGCCATTGACACTCCTGTTAACACAACCCAGCAAGCACACTGTTGGCTCATATTCAGCTTTTGGTCCTCTATGACCCCCAGGTCCTTCTCTGCAGTACTGCAGCTTAGCCAGTCATTCCACTATCTGCATTTGTGCATGCACTTATTGCATCTCAAGTGTAGGACTATGTACTTGTCCTTGCTGAATCTCATCTGATTGATTGCAGACCATTTTTCCAGTCTTGCCAGGTCATCCTAGACCCTAGCCCTAGTCTCCTGAGTATCTGCAACTCCACCCAACTTTGTGTCATCCATAAGTTTGTTAAGCATACACTTAATTCCAAAACCATTAATGAAGATATTAAACAATACTGGACCCAGGACAGACCCCTGGGAACTCCACTTGATACCTCCTCCAGCTAGAAATTGAGTCATTGATGACTACTTGTTGATTGCACTGAGCTATCCTGTTATGTATTGACCTTGCTGTGCATCCTTGTACTTGTAGTGAGACATTTTGCATGGGACCCATTAGGAGAAGGTAAATGGGAGCTCACAAAGTCCTTTAGAGTCACTTTGCAGATGACAAGCACTCTTTGGAACCCCAGCCAAGGCTTGAAGGAATGATCTAATAAAGCATATATGCTGTATGGGGCCATCATGCTGTGAAAAGCACTACCACAATTAAAATGACCCCAAGACACTTCACAACAAAATTTCTGAGATACAAGTGGAAATGCTCAAAGACGGGAAGAAGTTTGCTTTACCCAGTGTAAGTTACTGAACTCCCTCCTGAGAAATGAATTAAAACCAACGTATGCTATGCTATAGCAAAGGATTAGCCAAAGACAGGGTGCTGCCTCTGCAGTACTAGAGATCTATATCACTTGCTGTGAAGCAATGTTAATTTTTGGAGCTGATTTTCTACTACGTGCTAATAGTAAAATTTAAGGAAACAATTACATTGCCTAATTAATATTCATGAAGATGGTAGACTATGCAAAATATTGAACTTTATATGCAATATATACTTGTCTTAACATCTGCAGTCTGCAGATCTGAGATCTGGCAAGCTGATCTAAATACCGTGTAATTCATTTATACAAATGCTTATTCAGGACACGAGCAGAAGGTAGGAATGTAGAGTATAGCACAGTGGTTCTCAGACTTTTTAGACCTAAGGCACCCCTCCATAACTGCTTCAGCTTACTTCTGTGCTTCTCAACTGGGCTGCTGACATTGCCACATTCCCCACACATGGAGCCAGGCTGGAAAAGGCCGCAGCAGGAACAGGCTCTCCCATGTATATTAGGCTTATTTGATAAACCTAATATTTTCTGCTGCAGCCCTTTTCGGTCTGATGCCTCACACTCTTCCTGGGAACAGAGGCACATGGGACAGTTCAATCTGACGGTAGCGTGGAAAATATAGCAGGCTAGAGAAACACCCGGATAAATCACCAGGCTGCTATATTGTCATCACCACCGCCAGAGGTAATTGCCATGCTCTGTTTCCAGGAGGAAAGTGTGGGGCTGGACCCGGATGGCCTGCAGCAGAAACACTCGCTCCTGCCAGAGCCCATCCCAATCTCGCTGTCCAAGAGACACAAGTAGCAGTTTCACTTGCTGGCTGTTCCTGCACTGTTCGAGGCACCCCTTGGAGGGTCTCGTGATACCCTGGGCTGGTGCAGCACTGTGGATGAGGACGACTGATATATATCATATATGTAGGCCTACTTATGGAAAGGCACAAATTGCCAGGGCTAAATTTTATTTCTTCAGTTACATCAGTTATTTACCTGGAAATTATATATACAAAAATAATGTACAGGCTCCTTGTTAAATGCACAATATCATCTATAAAAAGCTACTGGCAGCTGTGAAAAGCTAATGTAAAAAAATAAAAATAAAGGCTTCTTTAGCAAGCATACAGTGGAGCAGAAGCAAATCAGTTTAGTCACACTTATTCCACTTGCACTTTCCTCTTTCAGGAAGATAACAACTCTCTTTGCACTTAAAATGTAAGCAAGGAAACAGTGATTTTACAGGACCCGCTTTCCAAAAATGGGTGTGTGCAGAAGAGTTAAATGACAGCATGCTTCCAAGTGGCATGGGGCATCCTAGCTCTCATGGGTGCACCTGTACTTATCTACGTTTGTGCCTATTTTGTGACCATGCCATAATCTTCGGAGGAGTGGATACATGTGGCAGGAGAGATAGACAGGCAGGCACACACATAGAGAAAGAGGGAGGGGAAGTGAGAGACTAGAGAAAGAAAAAAGAAGTGAGACTAGAGAAAGAAAAATGTATTAAAGAGATTAGACATTTCTTAACGCTCTTCCTAATCACACATTTCATTGATTTATATCTTTATGTAAATGCACATTGCAAAGAGGAAATATGGGATGCTTTTATAGTTCATGTGATTTTGGTTATCATGACATTGATCTCAGGGGAAGCCCTTGGACTCTGAAACTGCCATTTCAAGGGACATGCACAACCTGGCAGAGGAACAGCAGAATTCCCCATACTAACCTATCAATGTGGCTGAATCCTGATCTGAAAACACTGCCTCTATGGGAACCATGGGTGACTGGTGCCTCCTGAGGCTGAGGTGGGCACCAGATCGCTGGTGGAGGTGGTGGTGGGGGGAGGGCAGTGGCCAATTGCTGAGCCAGTGGTGAAACCAGAAGTACACTTCCAGTTTCGCCGCTGGCGCTTCCAGGGAGTGCACGGCCCATCTCAGGGGGTGCATGTGTACCTGCGTGCATCCCCTACGTATCACCAATGATGGGAATTAAGGTAATTTCTACTCTTGAGGGCTGAGACTGGCATCAAGAAACAGTGATGACAATGGCAGTCATTACTGCGATGTGCTGCTGCTGTCTACTGGGAAGTAGACTACACAACTCATTTCATGAAGGCTACTAAACAACCAATAAATGGTAACAACTTTTGACCTTGGCGAAAGTTTAGCCCTTAAAGGCCAATTGCTGTCCCACTGAGACACCTAGGTCTTCTCCCAAATGCATAAATGTGTTATGTTATAGGTGGAGTTCGATTCAAACAAAGTAATTACCCTTCAGAAGGAGCCCATTCCTGCACTCCCCTCACTCTTCTCCCTATTATAGGCCCATTACTGAGGCGGAAAATGCTCTGTCCATATTATCATGCAGTATAGACTGTAGGGAGAAATATAATGTGGAACATGTACCTCTTTGAGAGTCTTTGTGATTCCTCTGACCCTATTTCTGTGTCTCCTACAATGCCTTCCCTTTCAACACAGGGAGCCAATAAATGACAGAAGGTACGTCCATACTTCTTTCCCAGTACCGCTGAATGTGCTTCTGACATGCTGGGAACCATCCCCCCACCATCCTGCTCCTCATGTACCAAATTTAGAAACATAGAAGGGAAGCCAGTCTGGTGTTGCCTCCTGGCATTAATGTCAAGCAACCTGGAGATGGATCTTGAGAGTGGGAGTGATGGACACCCTTAAGGCAGATCCACTGTCTGCTTTCCAAGTTTGCTGCATGAGGAGAAGGAACAGGTAGTCAGAACCATGTTTATTGGTGGGCAACTCCGAAGCAATGAAGATCCATGAATGTCCATGCAATCTGAGAGGCCAGCTGACTCCACTGGAATATAAGGATGTTAACAGACTAGTAAGGAGATTTATGTTAGTTACTAAGATCTGTTACTGCGTGTGTGTGTGTGTGTGTGTGTGTGTGTGTGGTGGGGGGGGAAGTCTTCATACAATGAAATCACAGAAAAATTAGGGTTGGAAAGCACCTCAGGAGAACATCTAGTCCAATCCCCTGCTCAACTAGATCAGTCCAGCCAAAGTTTTGTCTAGCCGAGTCTTCAAAACTTCCAGGGATGGAGACTCCACAACCCCTTTGGTGAGTCTGTTCCAGTGCTTTACTACCCTCCTGCTAAGAAAGGGTGTTTTTACATTTGCTTGTATGGCGGGGGGGACTTTAATTAGAGCGCCTCTATGGGGCGCTCTAATTAAAGTGCCCACCGCATCTCATGTATTCAGCATCCTGTGCTTCAAAATGGTGCTGGGGATGTGTTAACTAAAGCTCATTCAATGAGCTTTAGTTAAAGCGCCCCCACTGCCATTTTGAAGCATGGGGATGCTGAATCTGCGAGATGCGGGGGCTGCTGGAGCACGCTAATTAGCAGACGCCAGCAGACTCGATTAATAGAATCTGCTCTGCCACGCTGTAATTACAGCATGTTGGTGAGGTGTCCAGTGACCTAGAGCTGCTGGTCCAGTCAATCCTGCCCCCACCACCCTCGCTTTCACTGTTGGGGAAATGTCTTTGCAGGCTTGTAGTAAACATTACACTGGTGTCAGCTGGCGCTGTTCTATCTTCAGGGCCATAAAAGTGACTAGTGTTTCACTGTCTGGAATTACAGACTCTGACACTGAGCTTGAAAAGACTTTAAATTCCATTCTGGCAGCAGGAAGAGACCTTATAATTGGTAGGAAAAGCCACCTGAGACAGGCCGAGGCCCCTATTGTGGGGCACTTGTGAGCTGACAGTCATGCTCTTGCTGCTGGCCAGGCTCTGAGCATCTGCCTTGATGCCACAGCTGTCCTGGGAGGCCCCCAAGACCCCAGGAAAGGCTCCTGGGGCTAGCAGAGGTGCTGGCCCCAGCCTCTCCTACCCCACCTGGGTCTCTGATGCGTGCCAGAGTGTACGTGCAAGGGTGTGCCCAGGGAAAAACAGCAGATGCACAAATATGTGCCATTGCTATTTGTCCCGTGGGAAACACACTCCTGCATTTGCATGCTCAATGGGATGCAGTCAGAGAGGCTGAGAACTGGGCCCATAGATTGAAAACTTGAATCACTACTTCCGGTTCCTAAAGAACCAGAAATGCTTCATGCTTGCAGAGTTCCCATCTTCAGCTGAGAGGAAATAAATTCAATGTATTTTAATGTTGTTTTGGCCTGTATTTTTTTCTGAAATGCATGACTGGCTCAATCCTGGATAAACTTGCACAAATCAATGAAAAAGATCTTAATCTTAATTGCCTCTAATTCGTAAAGGAATAATTAATTGAACATACTGTACCCGGAAAAGCTTCTTTCCTTTGTTCTGCTGTTTTTACTGTGCCATGTTTAATTGATTCTGTTAGTAGCTTTTAATGGACTCTAAGAGCCCTCTTCATAAAATATTGTTTTGGTTTTTTTAAAAGACTCTAGTGGATATAGAAAGAGACATGTTTTCAGTGCTTGGATGGAAGGGAATTTGTATATTCTACCTTGGCTTGTAAAGCTAACGTTTCTCACAATAGGCCTTTTATCAGGATAAGGATGGCAGAAAGCCAGCAGAGAGAATTTATCAGAGATATTTCTGAAGAGGACAGAGAAGCATCTACTAATTATTCTGAACTAAAAAGCAATTCAGAATTAAATAATGAACAGGAGGTACACTGGGAGAGATGGTCAACAGAAAAATATTATAATATTACCCAACGTAAATGAGGTTGATAATATCAGTGCTTTAGGAGTCTGCTTCAGAGCCAAATGATGTTGTGAGGGAAAATGCCTATAACAGCTTGCAGACACCATGTAGGAAGAAGTTAAAAAAGAGGTGGGATGGTCTATGCTGATGCCACGAACAAGACTGGGACTCAAGGAGAGTCTTCCACAGTCTCTTCCAAAGATCTTGGGCAGGTCACTTTTTTCCCCTCCTTTGGCTCTGATTCAAGAAGAGCTTGTACTTATTTTTAAGTGTGTGTCTAAGTCAGTCTTCCTTCCCCCAAATGCATGTATTTGGTCTGTGAAGTTCACTGGGTTAAAGCAAGCAGAAAAGATGAATAACTCTAGAAGGGCTGAAAGAAAACAGAACTGTCATGCTTGTACCTATGATAGCCAGGTTAGAAGTCAGGGAGAAGAGGACTGGCAGCAAAAAGACAGATAAGTTGGAGAGCATGGTCCTCTTGACACCTATCAGAATACGTTCTGAACCTGATTCACCATTGCCCTGCATTTTTGTATACATTATTGAGTCTCATTTAAGGTCCCCTTTGCAGAGATGTACGTAAGTACAAAAGGTGCAGGGGAAGATTAATCCATAACTCTGTCTCAACTTCGAGTTAAGACCCCTCCCTTCTGTGCTGTACTTGCCTTCCATCTTGTCATACTCAGATCATGCCTCATTTAGCTGCATTACTTAGGTCACATTAGATTAATCATGTAATTTGGCAGTAATGCAGCTGATGTATCCCAATATGACTGCTGTGTTGAAGAAGTCATAAAACGAGAATTATCTAAGAACAGATCTGCTAGAAAAAAGGAACAGAAACCAGAGCTAATGTTTACCACTGCCTCACCTTTTGTGATTAATTAGTATAGTAACTGGAGGTGGGGGGTATCTCTTTACATGCATGAATGGTTTTTCCTGTATACTTCCCAAATCCTGCCCCTTCAACTTGACCTAGCATTCTCATTAATTTTCAATGTGTGGGACTTGAAATGTTCTCTTCCTTTCTCTTCCCACACTACATTTTTTCATGTAAATCTATTTAATTTGCTTGGTCTCTAATTAAGAATTTTGCAAACAGGATGGCAAAGGAACTAAAGGATGTATCCCACTTCAGCAAGAAAAAGCAAACAAACACACACACAAAAAGTCATCCTGAAACAATGGCCTTTCATTGTCCATGAAAATGAATGAAAAATGGAAAGTGATGCATTTGAGCAGAGCTCTGCATTACATGCATGCAGTAGGGGTGTGGGCCCCTTTTCCTTCCAGCATGCAAGTGTATTTGAAGAACCCTTGCAGCAGCTGGGCATTGGCCATCACTGTCCCCTTGCTTTACCTGTGGCAGTATAGGGTGCTATGCTTTGTGGCTGTCTGAGTGGGTTGGCTATGTAGTTTCAGAAGTAAATTAGACAAGTATTTGCTTGGGCTGGTTTAGATCGGGATAAGCCTGCTTTAGGCAGGGAGTTGGGATTAGATGATCTCCAGTGTTTCTATTGTTTTCTCCTAAACAGCCAGAAAAAGGCCTTGCATAAGAGTCAATTGATGTTACTGCAAAACTCTGTCCTCTCTTAGGTATTTTAAGTTTATCTTCTAAAATTCCTGGTCCAGAAAAGTTCCTAAGCATATACTCTGATTAGTCACATGAGAAAATCCATTGAAATCATAGGGACTTCTTGTGTGCTTAAAGTTCAGCATGTGCTTATGTTTCCTTCTCAGTGAGAGCCACAATACATTATTTCAGTCCTAGAAACTCCCACATTTTAGCACCTAAAAGCAAATGAAATTTGCCTGCTATAGATTCAATATCTTCAGGCATGGTTAGGTTCTTGTAAACAGGATATTTGAAATTGTACTGTATTACTGGTTGGGTTTTTTTTAATATTTCTTTTACTCTTTGACCATTTGTCCTTTCCCATTTTTCTTTCTTGGCTTTGTCCTGAAATTCTCCATTTTAAGTTTTCTCTTTCTCGTCGTTCTTCTTAGTTTGGTTTTGTTCCATCTTTGAATGTTTTCAGCACACGCACTAACATGCTCCTTTCTTGCTTCCTGGCTCCGAAACTTTTTGTCTCATTTGTTCCTTTGTGTCTGTTTTATTCATATTATCTTTCACCTAGTGGTTTTCTGCATCCTTAGCTTTCAGTCTTTTTTTTTCTTCCATTTTGCTCTTAGTGGGCATGTCTATACTAGGTGCTCCATTGCTGTAGCAATGAGCTCTGGCAATGTAGCTCACTGCTACAGTGATGTAGCATCAGCGGGCACTAACTGTGACACTGCCGCTACTGCGCAGTAAGGTCGGGAATGACCCATGCACCACTGGGACTGCACAGTACCGGAGGGTACTGCCCAGTCATTTAGTACTTGCTAAAGCAAGTAAATGACTGCATTGTAACAGCTGGGCAGTGGGGCACATGTGTAGACATGCCCAGCAGGTACATAAAAGCGTTACATTTAGATTGCCTAACTAAGGTCAGGTCAACAGAAATACCCAGTGGTGCAGGCATTTGTAAGAATCACATTGCCTGATCTAAGTTAGTTTACCTCAGGAGGTGATTAAGAAAGAGTTAACCAGATCTACAAAGGGTTAGTCTGATCTAGCAAATGCTTGCATGTGTTCACAACACAGCCCCAGGGCTGGGAAAGCTCTGCTGTTCCTACCCCTTCTCCCAAATCTGACTGGGGTATTTTTAGCCCCTTGGCTAACCCCTCCCTGGACCCGATTACCTTTCCCCACCAACTCCTCCTGCAGACCCATCAATCCTCCCTTCACTACTAGCTCCTCCCCTCACCCCAAATTACTTATCTTGGGCTGCCTGGGCTGATCCCAGCAACTGCAAATGCATGCACATGCCATTCCCAGGTTGGGTTTAGGTGGTTTAAAGTAAGCCAGTTTCTAACTTAGTTCTTCTCTCCATTTCTTTGCCTTTTTCCTACCACTTAGCATCATGGATAGGGGAAGAGCAAGTGTTGTATGCCTGTGATACTTCCCTTGCTCAAGGTAAACTAGTAAGCATAATACTATCTATTATAGTACTATATAGTACACTTGATATTTGTGATTAGAAGGTGGTCAGAGTGTGGAATAGAAAGAGCATATTCAAAGGAGTGTCAGACCTGCAAATGAACCTTTCGATTCCACTGCACAAATAATGTCCCAGCGGCACCTATATTTACCAGGGAAGGCTTTGGGAACATTAAAAAAAAAAATCTCACTCTGTTGGCCCGATTCTTCACTGTCTTGAACTGCAGCTGTTGCATGTGAGAGGGTTACAGTTCCAAATGATTCAAAAGAAATAGAGGAACATTAAGAAGTTGCTTGTCTAATAGTTATATGCCTCCTATGCCAGAGCTTGAAGTGGAAGGTCCTTGCAAAGCAGACATACAATCTATAGTGGTCTTCCACAGGTTTTGGGGGATCTTCCCACAGATGCCTTCCAGGAACCCTTTGCACTAAAACAAGCCCGGCATTTTCTAAGAAAATAGAGCAAACCAATGGTCCTCAGCTCTGCGGTAGTCCACCTGGAAGTCCTGTTTTAGAGCCAGGGAGCCTGAGAGATGCCTGTAGCTGCTCAGTGAAGCTGACATTCTATTACGAGTGAAACTAACAAGAATGTCAATTTCACTGACCTGCTACAGGGAGCTTCCAGTTTGTGCGGAATTTAGGAATCAAATGGTTATTTCAATGCAATTCAGACTAAAACTAAATTAAAAAAAAAAATCCCAGGAACTGGAAACATTGCTTTTGTGTCAGTGTACTTCAAATTATCGCGTATGACCCCAAGCCCACAGATTTGCAGACTAGATGACTTTGAGTGGCCCCTGTGTCACACCCTCAGATCACACTGAGACAGAGAATCTGAGCACAGTGGTGCGTGTGTATGTGTATGCAGGTGTATGTGTGTAGGAGCCATCAGCTCCACTAATTTGCATGCATGTAGTAGGAGGAGCTTATTTCAAGAAGCAGTGTAAACATACCCAAAAGAAGCAGGGTGATAGACCAGAAGGGTAAGGATCACTCCATTTGTCTTCATTTTAGTATGTAAGGTACCCTCAGTACAACCATTTGAGACCTATAGCAACAATATTGGCACACACATGAATCTTAGATGTGAAGAAAATAATGTTGTGGTTTCCAGTTATGGGAAAGATGACACTAGAGGATAAAACACTTATTTCTATTCTTGGCCCTTCAACAACAAGTTACATTCCCTTGATCAAATCACAGAACTTTACTTTGCCTCAATTTACCTAGCAGTTTGCATTTCCTCCTAGACTTGTGCTTCGAATTAATGTTTGTGAAATACCTAAAGATAAAAGTACTATGTAGTCTTTTAAAGTAGGACACTTAAAAGTGAAATCTTTCAAATTATCTTCCTTTTTGGGGACGAAAGAAATGAGAAGAGTCTGAAAGGAAGCTTTTTTTTTTATAATTGGTGCGTAAAGCAATTCTTGCAACAGGATTATAATCTAACATGATCGTACTCCAAAGGGATCACTATCCCTTGTTAGCACTACAACCAGACTAATTAAAGCAACTATTGAATCTGATAGATGTCTACATAGATATATCATATATTACTTTTTTGATTATTAAACAAAGGGTTTTAGTACCCTTGCTTTCATTGACTTGCAAGAACATTTGTATTCCAGCCAATTTTGCAATAGAAAATCTCGTACAAGAAAGTGCTTCTTCCCTGTGAAATTCTTGTGAATGACATAGTATTACCAAACTTTTAAAGTCTTGATCAAAGTATGTTAATATCCATGGACAAAGTATTCTCAGTTCAGGGAAAGATCTTGAGTTTCAGATCCAAGTCGGTGTATGTCACCTTCAGCTGGTGACTTGTTTTTGGTCACAGATTCAAGATGGACCTGTGTCCAGGGTGGCCTACCATCTCTTGTGTGATAGGGCACCTATACGTGTGGTGTGGAGGAGTGGTGGGGGGCGCATTTTAATTAGAGGAACTCCTAAAAGCTGTTTTAATTAAAACACCCACAGTGTCTTGTGTATTCAGCATCTCTCATTTCAAAATGGCAGCTGTGATGCCTTAACTAAAGCTCATTTGATGAGCTTTAGTTAAAGTGCCCCTGCCACCATTTTGAAATGAGGAATGCCAAATACATGAGACACTGTAGCAGGCTGAAGCGTTCTAGTCAGAATGCTCCTGCAGATGCAGTTAATCGAGTTTGCTCTGATGCGTTCAAATCAGAATGTGTCAGAGCATGTGTAAAAGTGCCCATAGTGTCTAAGGCCTCATTTTACTTGGCAGATAGGGGTCATCAACATTTTGGTTTGATAATGACCGAAAGGCAGCCTGTATTTTGTCACTGCTGCTTGACTGCAAATTAAGGGAGATGAAAAGGGAGGCAATGCTTTCTTTTCATTTTAAACGTGATGCATTAGACTTGTATGACCGATTTTCTGTCCATTCATGTCTATTCACGAATACGGCCCCCACTGCTTAACACAGCACATTCATTTCTGCATTCATTCATCTGAACAGTTTCTTCAACCAAGGACTAACCCGTATCATATTGTATTTGGCAATTTCAGAAAGTGGATGACTCTCCCAAATGGACTCTCTTTTAAAGCCTCATATTACCACCAAACAAAATAATCAGTGTCAGAGATACAAGGCAATTGCTTTATCTAAAGCCACCCACTCCTCTTTTGTTTTCCTGAGAACACTGTGTGCTTTATATTTCACATACTCCTCTTCAGATCTGCAGATGTGAAACTTTAAATGCAGGGTATTAAATAAAAAAAAAAAAAAAAAAAAGAAAGGGAAAAAAAACATGAAAATTACAGAGCTTTACAGTGGAGCACTATGTCTCTACAATTTTACAAATCGAAGAGTAGAGATAATTTTACGTGTTGTTAGTTACAGACATCTATGTGGCAAAGAGAAAAATAACAACCTTTGCCATCAAAAAATAATACAAAGATTACAGCCTGTGTTTAATACCAAATGCTAGGAAATGAAAAGTGCATTAATTTTTGTATCTCAGATAAGCCTTTAAAATGAAGTTCCAAAGTGGTGTTACGAAGAATAAAGGAGACTGAAAACTGGATATCAGGAAACATTTCCAATTTTTTTTTAGGGCCTGGCACATTTATTTATATGCCTAATTAGGACCTGAACTCTTCTGAAAATCTATCCAATTATTTGGGCATCTAAGTTAAGCTTCTGGGTGTTGAAAATGTGTTCCTTCAAGCATAAAGGGGTCACTCTGCAGTTGTTATATGCTCAGTTGTCATTGGCTTAAAAGATACTAGACATGTAGAAAATATATAGCATCGGCCCTGTTTTATGGAATGGCTTGGGAAGATTTGTCTCCTAGTCTCAGGATGACTTGCCATACTTTATTGCTTCTTCTACCTAAAACATAATTACTATGAATACTGAACATTGGTGTGGACCCAGAGAAGTCAAACAAGGTCAGACTTTCTTGACCTTCCACGTTTCTTATAAACGTTAAGTGATCGTCAAAAGATGCCTGTGAATGTCCCAAAAGGGGCAACGCAGGCAGAACAATAGCAATAATCATAATAATGAAGAGGGTTTGCAGCTTATTTATTCTAGTATCATTCATGTTGTTTTTGACCAGGCTGTAATGTAATTGGCAATATGAGTTGGATCATCAACTGTACACAATCCATTACTGTGCCAGAAACAATATTTGATTCATTTAACTATGATTGGTTTTGCAACCTGGTCTACTTACCACATAGTTAGAGTAGTAATTAAGTGTAACCATGTGCCCAGGCAAAGGGCGATACAGAAGTCTTGAAATATTGCCGCCTCCCCCCCGCTTTTACCCCCCTCCAAGTTATCCCTCCTTTTACCTGCAGCAATTCAATTATCCAAAATGGGAACATACACTTGAACAGAAAGAGTGCTGCGTACAGTGGACAGGAGCTAGATTAAAAGCATTTATTTAAAAAAAGGTTAAACTGTTTATGAATAATTTATTCACAATGTGCCATATAATTAGCAATACAGAAATGATGTGGTAATAACTAAACCATTATCATGCCCTTTGTGAATTAGCATAACACCCACTACCCAGCAAACTGTAAGAATGGTATCGGTACCCGGTGGCAGTTTCTTAGATAACTGTTGCTATTCGATATGCAGCTCCAGCACATCTGAAGCTATTTTGACTGGATTAACAGCACTAGGTGCCTTAGATAGGAATAATTTTTAAAGTGCTTGTCATATTTCCTTCATTGATTGTTATCGGTGTCATCCTCTATCCTGAGGGGTTTAAAGTACAATGCATGTTCTTCAAACCCTCCACAGTCATCTTCCTGGAATGCAGCCAAAAGAATACATCTCCTCTGCTGACTTATTCCCATTTGTCTCAGCTCTTTAACCATTTAGATGGTTTCAGTGCAATATGCACTTCATTTAAAGGCTCCTTCTTTCTCTGCCAGTTTCAGCACTTGGGCTGTTATTTGTCTGGTTTCCTTATAGGAGACGGAGTATAAGACAACGCTTGCTGCTTTATCCACATGTCAGTTTAGGGGGAGTTTTCTATGATTGTGTTAACATAAACATTTCATTTATATGGAGTTATATAACAGGTGCCCATTTGTGCCACTAGGGATGCAGAGATGGTAAGAAGGGTGAATTGGGACACTGACGGAGGCTAAGAGTGGGGTCAAGTTTTGGTTAGGGCATAGATTCTCTGGGTGACTATAGGTAGGACAGTAAGGTCTAGAATTTCAGAAGTCTATAGGCTGAGCACTGAGAAGCCTAAACATATGTAAGTCAATGCAATTTAGTCTCAATAGGCATTTTTACACGTGCAAGTGCTGCAGCGCCAAGCGTCCGGTGCTGCAACACTTGCAGGTGTATAAATGGCGAAATGTGCATCAGCACTGAGAAAATGGCGGTGGTGCGCTTTTGAACTAAAACGTTTTGGAGATTTTTGGAGATTTTGCGCACTGCCGCCATTTTCTGCACGCTGTTGTGCATTTTGCTGCTTATACAACTGCACACGGCGCAGAGCAATTTGCATCGGCTCACGTGTGGAGCAGACTTGATTTATCGAGTCTTCTCTGAAGCGGCAGCTCTCCAGCATGTCACGGGACAAAAAAGTATGTGTATAAAAAAATGCATGACTCGTTTTGGAAACCGAAAGAGTATATTTGAATGATATGACCTCCTGAGGTCACTTCCAACCTGAGGTCCCTTCTGACTAGATGACCTCCTGGGATCCCTTCTAACCCTAATTTTTTACAGTTTTGTGATAGCGGTGGATATCTCTAAAATGTTCTCACTGCTGTTTTTCCAACTTTGGAGCCTGCAGAGCAGAAATTGGTAGGAGAGGTTTATTGTCTGGCGGCAATCTCAAGAGTGGTATGGAGCCAGTATCGATGTATTGTTAGGCACACAGGTCCCACTGAAAGTTAATGAGAGCTTTGGTGCAAAGGTCTGAGGAGCTTGTGAAAATCTTACCTTTATCTTACCCTTTATCTTTATGTTAGAAGGGGGCATGAGGAACTTGTCTTTTTCTGAGAACATTTTAGTGGCACTTTTGGAGAAGGCCATGCTCCTCCCATGCCTTTTAATCTTTGAGAAGGCCAGCTAGCAATTAAAAACATGGACCTCTCAATAAAAGCAGTTACCTGTTATTTCACTTCCAATACTATGGGTACAGGAAAGGTTTGGGTCTATACTGAAATGATCATATCTTCCTCCATCTCTGTTCTAATTGGCCTGTACATTGTATTCTTTCCTTCTCCATTTTACAGTTTTTAAGTCAGGGTAGCAGCAGAGAAAATTTGAGCCTAAAAGTCTTCTGAAAGCAATGATGAGATTGGCCTGGGAATGTTTAAACTGGCTGCTGAAGGGTCATCAGTTCATTTAAGTGACTTGTTAACTTAACAGTGGAGCCCAAAGGGTGTCCCATCTATTGATTAACTCTGAGGAAGTCAGGATGGTAAAGAGAGGGAAGTGACATGAAATTGTCTTGTCTGTTAGAAAACCTTTAACAGAGGGGAATTTCAGCTTTTTTGGCACAACGGAACACTCCCCTGCATGTAGCTAGTCTGCTGATTCAATTTGTTGAAGGGAATAATTTTCCTGAAGCAAGTGGTTGAACTAATCTTCTAACTGATGATGGGCAACCATCAACTCAGCTTGCTAGGAGCTTTCAGGAAATGGATTAGGCTAAGGAAGCAAAATGGTTTAAAATTATACCCAGATCTATAAGACGCTCTGTAGTTTGGAAGATAGTATGCGTTTTGCATGTTTATTTGGTAGGGATTAATATATGTAAGGAAAAACACAATATCCTTTTATGGAAACCACTCATGAAAATGGTCCACAAGAGGTCACACTTTACAGTATTCTAACTTTGGATCCTGAGAGATTCCTAAATAGGAGATGTTAGAGCATGATGCCATGGGACTGAGATAAGTATGCTTGGTGAGACTTTAACAGGTCAGAAGTCTCTCAGCTTCTTATTTTTAATGTTAAGTCAAATGTATTCCCTAGGGGACTCCTATCCATTTTTAGGTCTTTCTCTGCAGAGAAAAAACATTTTATGCTTGGATGGAAAGATAGCCCAATCTATTGTGTGGGGTGTTGTTGCTTTCACACAATTATATGTTGTGACTCAGAAGTTTGTGCTCCAATTCTGGCTTTTCAAGAATATAACCCCAGGTAGGGGGGTGACTCAGAGCATGAAGATGGACCTGGTAAACAAGTTGAAGGGGTGGTAATAAAACCTTGTGGGGTCAATGAAAGACAAAGGTGGCACAATACATTGCTCTGATTACAGGACTCCAGAAACTGGGTAGGGCTGACTGGTAAAGAAGGATGACAACAGTTCCAGTTCACAGCAAGTGTTGAGGTTTCAAACTTCCTTTCCTGCCATGTTGCATGGTAGTTCAAGGACTAGTGTGGGATATGATAATCTCTAAGTCACATTCCTGATCAGCATTTTTATCCCAAATCAAGGAATGCAGGTACTTCCACCCAATGGCAACGTGTAGGGGGTGCATGCAGGTGCACATGCACCCCCTGAGATTGGCCGTGCACTCCCTGGAAGCGCCAGCCGTGAAACCAGAAGTGCCGGTGGAAGTGCACTTCCAGTTTTGCCGCTGGTGGTTCTGCGCTTGGCAACTGGCCGTGGCCCCCTCCCCACTCCAGTCAGTGATCTGGTGCCCCCCCAGACTTGGGAGGCACCAGTCACTCATGCCAACCCAAATGTTTTATATCCCAGCTCAGTAGCATAAAACACCCAGCTAGAAAGTCAGAGTTTCTATTATTTGTTTTGTCTCCTCTACCAGCCCTGGATTCAAAACCTGCCCAGTGAATGTTTAATGGAAACTTCTGCTCATTTTGAAAATAATTCAGCTTTGATAAAGATACAAACTTGCTAACTTTTCACTTTGGCAAAAATATTCCAACATTTCTTTTGTGTGCTAATCCTGGCAGACTCCCAAGTGGCCCTGAGTGAGTCAATGTAGTGAATTATCTGGACACCCATCAAATTTAGCTAAGGCAGACGTGGGACATTCAACTGAGGTTCTATGAGCTTGATCATCAGCTCCTGTTAATTTCAGCTGAAACAGAGATAACTTCTCTCACAGTCAGATCCAAGAGCCAACTACACACAATCAAAATGCCTGAGGCTGAATTGATTCAATCTTCGCAGGTTAGTCTAAGCTGCATAGATTGAACCACTAAACAAGTGAACACACATTCACTTTTTTGATTCCGGAAATGCAACCATAGTGACCCAGGTCAGAAGCTGGGGGGCACTAGAGCATGCCTTCCCACTCAGCTGAAGCAGACACAATTGGTCCAACGCTAAGTTGTGAGGGGTGTTTTTTGGTGGAGGTGCAAAGCATCCTGGGATGTGGAGGGACTGTGAGTTAATTTGAATCTGGAAGAGATCTAGGACAGAAGTTCAATAAACTGATTTTAGCCTAAATCAGTTGAGTCTGAGACTATTTCCATCCAGGTTTCTCTAAAACTGGTTTTGGCCATTTTGAAAGCGCTTCATGTGCAATTAACTTCTGTTGTGTTACAGATTTGAACGGGTTTCCAATCATTTATACTGGTTTGTGTGTAATTTCTGTCCCTAGCCAAGGTGTTTCAACTGACCATAGCAAAACCAAAACAATCAAAATCATTGTAGGTGTCTGCAAACATAGGCTATTTTCTCTATGAATCCCTTTCCCTATCAATAAAATGGGGACGACGTTCCCTACCCACCTCCGTAGAGTGTACAATAGTGTGAATGTATATAGTGATTTGAAAATGAAAGCAGCTATATAACTTTAAAGGTCAAAGGTGCGTAAAGAAGAAGGGACAATGCAAACCACCTGAAGTATTTCCTAGGTTACCTACAAGAGTGAGAATTTTTTTTGTCGCTGTTGTCAGCTCTGCCTCTCAGAACAGAATATGACATTCCTGAGTATTTCTAGTAACCAATGTAACTAACAATTTACATTGCTGTGATTCTGGTACCAAGAAACTACCAATAACAATATCCAACTTTGTTCCTGTGTACCTACACTTAGCCTTAGACCATGTAAGGATTCAATTGACATGCGTTGGGGGGGAAAAAAAGAAATCTTATGGCACAATAAATGTGAATAAAAATTTCTCATGCAAGGCATGAATGGAAACTTCTGTTTACCATGTACCGTGTACAAAAGACGTTGACCTCACTCTGAATGATTTTCTTTTTAAAAAATGACACCTAATTTACCAGTACTATCTCTAGCATCAACCTGTATGTGTGTGTATATATGCTTATTTATATAAATAAAAAAATAAAATGGAAAATATATTTAAGGGCTAAGTGATTTAAGCATCAGGTTTGAAATAACAGAGGCTTGGTTTTTTTCTATTAAAGCTAGGGCCTTCATATGCTGACAGACTAGTGTACTGAGAATTAGAATTAGCAAAAACAATAAATGAGAATGAGACTCTCAAACTCGCTACAGCTACATTTGGAAAAACCACTGGGGACAACTTAACATTTTCTCTCTATGAATTAAGTATGATGCAGTTTACAGCTTGGGGATGAGACTTTAAAAAAATACAGTCCCATCTTTGTATGGTCACTGATGATATTGTGAAGCCTGTTAAGATTTGTCTTTGTGCCCTGGGCCTTAACGTTTTTGTGCTATGGAAGTAATTCTGTATGGTGCTAAACTTCTTATTGAAGCTACTGGAAACTGAAAAGTACTTACCTGAAGGATTACAGCCAGGTTGTCACCAGTTCCCCAGCGCATATCAATAATGCAGCATTTACATATACATTAAGATAGTTTGAGTCTATTTATCTATTCTCTTTTGAAGTGAGGCTTCTTTGGTTGACAAATATATCTGATTAATAAGTATGACAACAACTATGGGAGCTGACTGTGAAGCTATAGTTACAATTTTAATTTCCTGCTAGTTAGGAATCCATTCATGTGGGAAAAAAAAATATCCCAGGAAATATTATAAAGAAAATGGTCAGTGCCAGAGGGACCTTTTCTCAATATATCTAATAATTTTGGGATAATCTGAAGGCTTGTCCACTTAGACAATTGACCAGAACTGCAAGTGGAATAATTATTCTGCTATAGCCATAGCATAACTCCACTTTGTGTGGATAGTCTATTCTAGAGCAACAGGGTGTTTTTACACATCCTCCGGGTTGGTTTGGGGTGGGGGTGGGGGTGGCTCTGAGAGCTGCTCTAATTAAAGCGCCCTCAGTGTCTTGTGTATTCAATATCCTGAGCTTCAAAATGGTGGCAGGGTGGTTTAACTAAAGCTCATTTGACAAACTTTAGTTAAAGCACCCCTTCCTCCATTTTGAACTGCAGGGACGCTGAATACATAAGATATTGAGGCTGCTGGAGTGCGTTAATTAGCACGCTCCAACTGACTCAATCAAGTCTGCTCCAAGGAAGGTGCATCCCTGCACATCTACAGGCACCCATTATGACATTATCATAAGATAGACAAGGCCTTGGCTAAGAGACTTCATCTGTGTCTTTCTCAAGACAGAAGTCCAGGTAGCTCTAGGACGTCTCTATCTATTTTACTTACTGTGTCTCTGCTGTATTTTGTTCCAATGGGCTCTATCTATTTTGGAAGGTTCTGGTGCCCTGTTATGCATGGTTTTCTTTTTAATTAGCTTCACATTCATGCAATATAAAATTAATACAGTAATGTATAGATCAAAGCTCATCAAGGACACCCAGCCAAGACTTTAATAGCTAATAGCTAAATATTTAGAGTTTAAGCCTGCAGGTTTGAGCACTAATGGATCATACTCTAATAAGTATCACACTGTTCTCAATATTACATTTTACACATGATTACAAAAAGAACCTTTATCACGGAAGAGCATGTCATCCTTTGCTTATAACTTCCACTTGTACTGTTAGTTTTCCAACTGTTCAAATAGAAGTGATGTTTTGGTAACAGCTTGTTGAGAGAACTCCATGTTTTCCCAGTATGTACTTGAAGAAGATTAATGAGTCCCACTAACATGCCAAGTCAATCTGTTCCTTCCTGTCAGTCAACTCCCATAGAACAAGGATGTCTGCCTCGTCGTGTTTTCAAGCAGACACATAGCAAAGAGTTTAATTAAAACACTACCACAAACGATCATGAAATACATTCCAAAAGGCTATTAAGTAGTATTGTAACACTAAAGCCTGTGGCTGTTGCTCCAAGTCTCTCCTTATACCTTTAGCTAAATTGTTTCTTTCTGCCATTGGTTCCAAACTTGATCACTTTTGACACCAAACTTGATCACTTTTGACACTCAGCTGATCTCCTAGTTCCCTCCCTGGCTCCTGATCTTCAGCTTCTGTTTCAGTTATATGATCTCAGCCCTAATTGAGCTAGACTGCCCCAGTGCCAGTCCCCTCCAGGTTGACCAGTCAGCCCTATGTTCCTAGGTTCACGAAACAAAAAAGGTGTCAATCAAACAGGCACTAAGTTTTGTAAAGTAATTAGAATGGTCCAAAAAAGAAGGGGGAAGGACGTCCCAGATCTTTGTAAAACAGTACTGCTCAATTACAAACAAGATCTTTGAACTGAAAGACCCGGGCAAGGGAAGAGATGCCAAGATGCACAATTCAGGAATACTGAAGGCCTTGATTACCTTAAATCCCTAAAGCACGTTGTCTGCACTCAGAGACAGAAGAACATGCTCTTGAAGCTGGCTAGCTGGTGAAGGGCACCATGAGTCTGATGGACACTGGTGTGGACCTGAAGGTAGATGACTTGAATCAGATTGCCTGTTGGGCCTCCCTACTCCTTAGAAACTGCAGCCTTCCACGAACCCATCATATAAGAGCCATGCCAATCATCTTTGATCACACTCATTGTGAATAAACCAGTAAGGTGGCAGGACAGGCCAGAAGACAGGGTTCATGCCTCATCTTCAATTATGTTGCAGAGTTTCAGTGTCTTCTGTCTGACACATGGTGGCATGAACCAGCACAATGTTTTCATTTTTATCCTGGCCTTAAGGACAAAATAAAAGATTGACTGGCTTGGCTTGATTCCTCTAGATGGTTGAGTGTCTTCAATGAACTTAGTATAAAGGTAAATGACCAGATGCGGGAATGTTGCTGAAGGAAGCACATGTCTAAAGTGTGGTGGTGGCATATCTCAGTGGGGATGGCCCTGACCACATCTGAAAACTTGAAAATACACCAGTGAAAATTAATTTGGGGCATCTTTATCAGTGCATTTCTGGGTTTGGAGCATGGGTAGGGTGTAGGGCTGTCCTGGATTAAATATGCTGCTGCCACTATGTAGACATGCATGAAGAATTCCCTCAAGCTTCTTTCTCCCTTCCTAGGGGCCCACGGACAACAGGGCCTTAACCAGAGTCAGCGAAGCTTCTGTCTCCAGGCCCACTCAGGCCCTTTCTCTGGTTAGCATAGATACACCACACAAAGAAAACAGCTTATTGCTGAATTTCTCTTATTGCATGTTGTCATGGGTGCCGATGAGCAAGGCTGAGTGTGGTTTTGTTGCTGATTTAGGCTCAAAGAAACTAGGGCCGCTTCTGCTCACAGTTAACCTGTCTTAAGAACTGATTCATCTGCACTGATTTCTGGCAATGGGCAAGTTCCCTAACGGACATGAGACTTTTGATATATAAAAAAAAAACGTTTAACTCCTGGCTATATAACTTGCTTCAGAATGGCATCAAAATACATTTGGTGATGGAAATGCCCTCTAGCCTCAGCCTCTACCAAGTTACTTAATAGTTCTGTTACACTGTCAAATGTATTGTGCTTTTCAAACACTGTTACAGAGTCCCTGGTGTAGATAGGAACCCCAAGTCCTATTCCTATAAAAATATACTGGAACATGCCCCCAAATATACAGCAGCATACTTACACATACTAATATGAATATGTAGTATCACTCTTTCACAACTTGTCTGGGGGAAACCAAATGCATGTGCAAAATGTAGATTGTGAGAAGCACTTACATTGCCTGTGCTCAGTATAGCTTGCAGGACCAGAAATGCATGAGTCCAGCTCACAGACACAAAGTCCCAGAAACCTTGGATCCTTTATACACTTGCTTGTAAGACATCCTTAGCTCAATCTAAATTCACCTCTGACCTCTGCTGCACACAAGACACATGACACATTCATTCATCTATTGTATTCAGATCATGGCCAGTTGTGAGTTGCAGCCTGTCAGGAGGTGGGTGGGGGGATTAAGGGGTCTCCGTTGCACCAGACCCTTCAATGGGCCACCCTTATATCTGGCCCTGCCCTCCCACCACAATTCAGTCACCAATTGCTCCACAGACCTGGTACAGAGCCCATGAGAAGCCCCAGCAAAAGGGGACAGATCCACAGAATCGCAGCCCTGGCACCCAGAAGACCAGTCTAGGAGCTCCAGGGCTAATCACTGTTCCATGCAGAGTCCAGCATGGTCCTCCTTCCCCGCTGAGAAGGAGCTGCGTGGCAGGGTCCAGGAGATCAGCCATGGGCCTGCATGGAGCCAACCCTGTGGATTCAGTGGCTCGGGCAATACCATAAGGAACCCAGGCCATGGGTCTATGGTGTGCTGAAAGGATTGTTTGGCTGCAGCAACAGAATCCTGTACTGCAAGAGCATGTGGGGGGACATGTTGTCAGGAGGGGCACTGGACATCCAAGCTGGGGCAAGCAGACAGACACCTGGGGACCTTCAGGACCACATGGTGTGTGGCCAGCTGCCTCCTTGATTGAGGGTTAAGAACAACTTGAATTTACAGCCCAGGTGGAGCATGTGGTATTGCCAGAACACAGGGAATCTGCTGAAAGGCCCTGAAAATTTCAAGAATGTGGAGGTGATGTGATCAGTGGAGCCCAGGTGACACAGGAGCAGGGGCCACAAGCCTCTGAAATGAGAGTGAAATCAAGTGTCCCAAACCACACCTTTGTGCATCTGCCACCATTTCCATCCATCCATCAACCCTTCCAGCCTTCCACTCACTCCCTCTCAGCCAGAAACCACACCCACCCATGGACACTGCTGCAGACCACAGACAAATTCATCCCATCGGCTGCCAACAGCCAAACCCAGGCACCAAACTGTGATTACAGGAAAATAAAGGATCTCATCACCATGTCTTCAAGTGCATTACCCAGCAGATGCATGCACAACAGAGATTGGTCGCAGTGCCTTGCCAAATCCACGTTGATGAAGAAACATTATGACTGCATGCTTGACACTACAAAGAGATCCAGGTGCCGGAGGCAGAGTCTGACGTTCTACAAGGACCTGTGCTGCTTCCTTATCCAGAACAGGGCAGTCCCCCCACTCCCATGGGACCAGAGGAAGCTGGGTGAGAGGGCTGGGGGACATGACTTATGAGGAAAGATTGAGGGAACTGGGCTTATTTAGTCTAGAGAAGAGACTGAGGGGGCTTAATAGGAGCCTTCAGCTACCTGAAGGAGGTTTCAAAAGAGGATGGAGCTGGACTGTTCTCAGTGGTGGCAGATGACAGAACAAGGAGCAATGGGCTCAAGTTGCAGCAAGGGAAGGTTGGTTTAGATATTAGGAAGAATTTTCTCACAGGGAGGGTAGTAAAACACTGAAACAGGTTAACCAGAGGGGTAGTGGAAGCACCATCATTGGGGGTTTTCAAAACCCAGGTAGACAAAGCTTTGGCTGAGATTATCTAGTTGGGGATGGTCCTGCTTTGAGCAGAGGGGTGGACTAGGTGGCCTCCTGAGGTCCCTTCCAACCCTAACTTTCTATGATTCTATGAGGGGAGGCCCTGGGACACCATTCCCCACACAGGGGCCAGTCATGGCTTCCAGAACAAGTGCTATCATATTCCACTACACCCCTCCCAGAGGCATGGACTTTGTACCAGCCATGACAATTCTCCTTATGAGCCAGGCCTTGTGTGAGGATGCTGTGCAACCCATGATGGTAAGGTTCACTCCAGCACTGTGAGACCATGATGGAGACCCAGGCCCTAGGGGTGATGGAGAACCCTTGTGGGGGGCAGAAAGGGGGAAAGGAAGGGGCAGCAGGGAGAGCTGAAGCTGTTATAGGCCACCCCCTGTGGTCATAGTTATGCATGTGTGTCCAGAAGTGTGGCCACCCCACATACACAGAATTCATATGTCTGAGGTATGGACACCCCCCCCCCCCCCAACCAAACACACACACAAACATGGTCCAGGACACATGAACACACACATGCAGAACCTAGGCATCCGGGACACATACACACACACACACATATGAGCATGCATGCACACGCATGCACACACACAGAGTCACACACACAGCTGGATTTAGCCTTAGATACCTAAGGACTACATAAGCATCTCTGAAGGTGAGGTCCACATGTCAAATAAGAAAATGCTCCTGCAACCTGGCTTTAGTAATGTTTTGGACCAAGTCCACAATGTTATCCCTCTTTCCACTCCTGTTGATGTCTGTTCCATCAAGACAGCTCCCAGTGCATCAAAGTATTTTCTTTCCTGCCATATTAGATGTCTTCCAGGTAGTGCTCATTCACTCTGAGACTCTCAGAAACTTTACGATCTTGAGTTTTGCCAAAGATCATTGGATACCGGTGTGTGCAAAGCAACCCTCAGTCATTGATGGGTCCATCCCTGCATTAGGAATGACCACATGGGAGATAACTCCTGAAATCTCCTCCCAGGGATACTGGGAGTCCCTGTGGTTTGTCCTCATCTGCATCTTGTACTTCCTGATTATCCTAGGTACACCCTGGCTCTCACTGCATGGCCCTCATATTCAGTGGAAAGCTGGAAAGGTTCTGTCCAAATCTGCACCCTCAGCAGGTCTGTACTCTGAGGGCTGACCCTTTTATCACAATTAAGTTATACTAATGGGTGAAAAATACTGTTTAAGAACAGATTCCTGTATTATCTACAAGGAACTCAAAGTAAACAAGGTCAGGCTTCCCGATCAGCCCCAAAGAAGTCAATTCTACATCTGATCTCCCCCAAATAAACCCTCCCTGTCTCCTTTATGAACAAGATATACCACTTCTTGATATGGAGATAATCTGTCCTTCAATATAGGTCCCATATTCTATTGTAAGCTTTGTG
The DNA here is from genome assembly GCF_000455745.1 of Alligator sinensis. Taxonomy (NCBI): domain Eukaryota; kingdom Metazoa; phylum Chordata; order Crocodylia; family Alligatoridae; genus Alligator; species Alligator sinensis. The sequence continues at coordinate 1,155,158 of NW_005841853.1, forward strand.
AAAAGGAATATATTAGATGCAACCAAAGAATGCATAGACCACATCTATCAAATTTAGTGCAGCTATAAAGCTCCAGATAAATTTCCTGACACAGGATTCTGTCAGTTTGTCTTTTTTACATACTTCCATTATTGTTATTCTCAAGCAGTGATAAGAATTGAATGGTATAAGAGGAAAATGGAAAAATATAAGAAATAAGTGTGTAATGTGTGTATACCTTTGATATACTGAAAGAAATTACTTAAAAGGGCAGATTTTAATTATTAGGGGAATGCAGAAATATAATGAATCATCAAAACAAACAAAAAAAAAATCCCACCCGTAAGAAAATCACTGAAGAAAGTTGTTATATATAACAAGTAGTTATGCCACTCACCGGAGGTCAATATAAAGAACAGAGAAACCGGGGAAGCATGCAAATATCCATTTGGAAAATAAGAAGGTGACCTCTTCCATTCGCCTTGCAACAGAGTATAAAACATGAGGCCACCATGTTGAATCTTAAAGTTTTATTGAGTCTCTCAAGGGAGATGCAGAACCCTTATAGCATTACTGGGTACCAATATGAAATTACCAGCACTAAATAATGAGATTTCCATTCAAAGGCTATTTTTCTTTGTTTTTATTGCACTTCAGTAACAGAAAGTCACCTGATTGAGCCTGCATTCTTTCTAACATATCAAGGATATTTCGGAACACAATGGAGATGTAATGATACAGCCATTGAAATGTCTAATAGATTGTCCTAAGAGAACCCTCAAATATGACTTTTAAATGATAATCTTGATGCTGTAAATGTGTCCCTTTCAACTAAACTGGTTCCTTGTCCCTTTCATAGATTTTCATAGACATTAGGGCTGTAAGGGACCTTGGAAGATCATTGAGTCCAGCCCCCTGCCCCAGGGGCAGGAAGTCAGCTGCAGTCATAGGATCCCAGCAAGATAAGCATCCAAATTTCTCTTGAAGGCGTTCAATGTGGGTGCTTGAACCACTTCCAATGGCAGGCTATCCCAGACCTTGGGGGCTTGGACAGTAAAGAAAATCTTCCTTATAGTTTCATAGTTTCATAGTAGGTAGGGTCGGAAGGGACCTGAGCAGATCATCAAGTCCGA
>NW_005841853.1:1157677-1192133 GCF_000455745.1 Alligator sinensis
GGGACCCCACTGGTCACAGGGCACCATGACAATTAACTTCCGTCAACCACCACCCTCTGGGTCTGACCACAGAGCCAGTTCCCCAGCCAGCGGACCGTGGTGGACCTGAGGCCACAGTTGGCCACTTTTGCCCAGAAGTGATCATGGGATACCAGATGGAAGGCTTTTTTGAAGTCAAGATATATGACATCAATCTCCTCTCCCTTGCCCAGGTGTCTAGATCACCTGGTCATAGAAAGAAATGAGATTGGTCAAGTAAGATCTACCCGCAACAAACCCATGCTGGGTATCCCTCAGGATATTACTGTCAGCTAGTCTGTTAAGGATGGCATCCTTGATAATCTTTTCCAAGACCTTGCCCAGGATAGAGGTCAGGCTGATGGGCCTGTAGTTTTCTGGATCCACTTTCCTCCCTTTCTTGAAGATAGGCACCACATTGGCCTTCTTCCAATCTTTGGGCACTTCACCAGAGCGTCAGGGTTCTCAAAGATCCATGCCAGGGGCTGGGCTATGATATTAGCCAGCTCCTGAGTACCCTGGATTGTCAGGGCTGGCTGACTTGAAGGTGTCCAGCCTCTCAAGATGTTCCTTCATGAGGTCAGCATTGATGGAGGGCAGGGAATCTCCCTCACCTGGGCCTCCCTGTCCCATAATGGGCCCAGGTGTCCCATGGGACTGATGAAAGACTGATGCAAAGTACCCATTTAATAAGTTGGCTTTTTCTTGGGCATTAGTTGTCAGTTGTCCCATCTGGTTTAGCAGGGGTCCAACGTTGCCCTTGCTTTTCCTCTGGCTCCCCATATATCTGAAAATGGACTTTTTATTTTCCTTGATACTTTTAGCTAGCTGGAGTTCTGTTGCAGCCTTGGCTTTCTTGGTTTGCTCCCTGCAGGACCAGACCAGTGTGGAACATTCCTCCTTGGAGATGGATCCCATCCTCCATCCATTGTAGGCCTTTTTTTTTAGCCGCAGAAGGTCCAAAAAGAAAGGCCGCAGAAGGTCCAAAAAGAAAGGCCTACAAAGTGCTGCCTTATGTGACCTGCTGGCAAGACCGCATTTGTTGTTACTATATACCTAGGACATCTGATATCCAAACATAATCTATGTACCATCTTTAAGCTGTATATTATATGCCCACGTGGTTTCAGTGACTTAGAAACACTTGTTTATTGGTTAAAAATTACCTAAACATCCAGGACAATAGCCAAGTATTATCCCAAGTAAAACTAGTCTGAAATGATACCAGAGTGAAATGCCAGAACTCAATCCCCAGACCTCTGTATTAAATTATATTGAGGGTAAGGATTTCTTAAGGTGATAACTTTTATTGGCCCAGCTGGGCCAATGTGATACTTAATGCACAGTAGACTAATTCTACTGCACATCTGTGTGCGACTGCAAAACCTGTGCTAATGCACAGTAGAATTAGTCTGCTGCACATTTAGCGTCATGAAAAGACTTTGCGCCTTTGCTACTGCACAGTCGCACATCATATTAGAGATGCTAAACTTAATGCACAGTAGCAAGAGCATATTAATGCACATGTAGATGTGTCTACTGTGTAGCAGAGTTAGAAAAGCTTTTGAATGCGAGACATTCTTTGTCAGGTAACCTGTCTTAAGCACTGACTCAGGTGACCTGACAAAGAATATCTTGCATTTGAAAGCATTTCAAAGGTTGGGCCAATAAGAGATATCACCCTAAGCAATCCTTACCTTTTGCATAATTTCTGGATCATCATAGCTACAACGTCACTCTTAAATTCCGTACAAGTATCAGTCCTAGTGTTTACTAAGTTAGCTTTCAGCTTTAAATCTGACTCAGCAAATTCACATATTGATTCTCATCTGGGCTAACAAGATTTAGCATAAAGATGGCACAGGTCACTGAACAAAGAATAAACCCCAGCATTTCTTACTCCCACTCCTGTGGTCTTATACTGAGAAGATACTTCCCCCATAACAAAATAGGATCAATACCTTGATTCATCAGGATGGCCCATTTAAGTAAGGCATAGACCTCTATGGTGGATGTTAATGAAGACTGATTGCTTTGCAGATTGTTAATTCATTTTTCTTTAAGGAGGGGAGTGGGGCTGCAATTAATCATGGCTTTTCCCTTCTCTGTCTTGTACCAGGTAAGAGATTGGAAAGTAACCAATAGTTACCTGTTCTACTACTCCCCCGTCCCCAGTAAAAATAAAATAAAATCAAAGATATATTTCTAATTGGCCATTTTGCATCCTATACAAGATAAAGTATTCAGACATGGCAGATGTAACTTTTTCTCCTGTTTTTCTCCTGTGAAATGTGAAGACAAGACTTTAGAAAAGGCCACTCAATCTGTGTCTGCCAAACTAATCAGAACAATCGTAATGCTTAAAATAGCTTTCAGTGTCTACAGTCTAATATATCTGCCTCCTGGTTATAACACTTCAGAGTTTGCAGCACTTTCGCTCTAAAAGACAGAATGAAAATGTTTCATGCGTTGTAACTTGCATGCTTCTTCTTCTTTCTTAATAATTAAAAAACTCCTCAGACCCAATGTACATGCTCTAACCAAAATGATGCCACTCAGAATTAATTGCATGTCTGCTTAAGATTGTTCCTCAACTGTATTAAAATCTGTCCAGTAAAATGATATGAACTAAATTTGCCATAATGCTAATTTACATTGCCATTAATGAGAATACAAGTTTTAAATCACAGACAAAGAAGTGCTATTGTGCATCCAGCTTATTTCTGTCCCACTCAGGCTGATAAGACATTCTCCAGACAATTGTAATTATGAGTAATTTGTAAAAGTAATAAGAGCTGCTTTTTATTACAGGCAATAAAATCAATTCTTCATTCAATTATCTTTCCTGTATATGATATGATAGCTGCCCCTGGGTGAATGCAACAGGGAAAAAGCCACACTAAATTCTAAGGACAAGGTCTTTTTTAAAAATCAGGAAAAGAAAGAAAGGAACAACAGGAGAAAAATAAGTACTGAACCACTTTTGTCCCTGTTCTGCCCTTCCAAAGATAAGGACAATGTAATAAATAATTATCTGGCATCACTGCTGTTGTCACCCTCTTTCTTTAAAGCCCCAGTTGCCTCACATTTGCTTAACTTTAAGCACACATATAGTTCCACTGACCTAAGAGTAATTTAGACTTGGTTAAGTTGAACATTCATGTAAAGCTTTGTAGGATCAGGGTCTCAGGTAAGGAGAACACTAAAGACACAATTAACTTCAAGAATGTAAAAAGTCCTCCTGAAATCCATATTAAGCATGAGCTTCAGTACTTACCTGAGTGAATGCTTAAGACAGTGGTTCTTAGTTTTTTTAGACTAAAGGAACCCTCCATTGGACTTGAGGCATCCTTGGAAGATGCCAACACTTGATTTTTGCTCGTTTTTTGGCTACAGGAAAATAATAGAGCAATTCTCCTGTTGCAGAGCACAGGTCAAGATATTTTTAACACTCTGGATTCTTATTTGAAATCTCTGTATTTATCTTGTGAATTCTGTTTGTACACTTAACAAGATTAACTGTGCATAGCACCCTGTGGCACACCTGAAAGTTATAGCACTATGGCTGAGAATCACTGGCTTAAGAGAAATGGATATCATCAGTTTAATAATATGTGCATTTTTATGCCTTAAGATAAGGATATTCCAGGTGGCTAATAAGAAGTACAATGGGTGGGTTGGAGATAGTGTTGATGAAAATAGAAATGCACTTTTTTCCCCCTTTTTTTGGTTTGTGGAAATTTCCAATATTTCCAGCCAATTATAAAGGTTTGTTGGGGTTTTTTTGCACTGGGGGGAGGTGGGGGGGAGGGCAGGAGGAAGTAACAAAATGATATGTCTTTTCCTTTTTACAGATTGAAGGTTTTGAAATCTTTCATCTGTCTGTAGTTCTGCAGAATAGTGACATGGCACCCATGACACAGAGGCAATGGTGGTTTCTGGTTGCTGGTACAATTATGTTTGCTATTGTGAGGCTGTTGGCAGCAGACATTTTTTTTTTTCACCCCCAGCTCTGGAGTCAGTTCCTGGGATGGTTGCCCTGGTAAACCCTCTGCTATAGTTACAGATTTATGAAAGAGTCTTTTTCTTTCTTTTTCTTTTGTGCTAGGGACAAAGGATTTGGATGGGTTTAAAGGACACAAGTGAAAATGAAGACAAGAGGGGTGCTATCAGAGAAGGACAGCCTCTTGGATAAGGTACTACCCTGGCTCATGGCATATCCAAATTCAGTTCCTTACCTCTATGTCTAAGGGGTACATGAAAGATGACTATGATCAATCAAATGTATGCAAATACCCACACTTACAAACCAAAGGAGCCTGCACCTTCACTTGAAATTTTGTAGGGGTCCACAAATGAAAACAGGTTTAAAACCACTGCTGTAGACTCCATGGCCTGATTTACAAAATGTATTTAGGAGGCTAGTGGGTGATGGCTAGAAAATGCTATTTAGAGATTTGCTTTTGGGAACTGGCTTGTAGGTAAAGTAGATATGCATTAGAACAATGGTCAGGGCAACAGCAAGGGTTAATTGATTTCTAAAAGCCTGTTTGTGACAAAATTTCCTTCAAGGCCTACTGGGTCTGACACAGGTAAGCAGACACACAGGCTGGGAATTTGAAGACATGTACCATACTTTTTCATAACAGAGACAAGGGACTCTGCAGCATTGGGGCCAGTCACAGATCCCAACTGCACAACCCTTGGGATTTCTGGTTTTGGAGACAGACCAAATTAAGAGGACACCAGAAATAACCAAATTAGTATGTGTTTATGTGATAGGTTTGTGACCCAAAAGAATAGCCTGACAGGATGGAACCTGGATAGTATGATGATCATAGGGAGACCAATCAGTGATACTCAGAGATGAAGAGACACCAAAGGAAGAAAAAGATACAAAAGGAGGGATTTCAGAGCAGAAGAGGGTCCCTGGGAGGAGAACACAAGGCCACTATGGACAGAGGATATACTACCAGCCCACCTCACCCACCTTCCTTGGGGTGGGGGCGGGGTGGTAGGAGGGGCCAGCCTTCAACCTCCAGGCTGCTGACATCTGACATTCAAGAGAGAACCTCAGGGTGAAGCTTGTGTATTGGCTAGACATACCTTTCCTCTGATGACAGCTCTGGAACTGGTGGATATAGGATTGTTTGCATTATTCTTATCTGTTATCACTGTGGATCAATAGAATTCACCTATTATCGAATAGAGAGGTTATGGTCAGTTTGAGAGTTTGGGTCCACCCGGAACAAGGTATATGGGTATAAATCTAGTGCTAACACTGGGATTTTTAATGCTGGCTGCAGTCTGGTAGCATCTTTATGGTCCTACATATTTGGGCCTTAGTTTTTTTAGCTCAGCTCCTGTGGAGTTGGCACAAAACTCCCATGGATGATTTTGGCCTCTGGATTAGAGCTATGATGGGGCTAACAGCAATTTCCTAGCCCACGAGGATCTTATGAAATTCAATAAATTAGAAACCCATTAGATAGTGGATGGGCAAAAGCATGTCGTCTCTTCCAAAGTAACCAACCAAGCTAAAGAGCAAGCAAGACATCACTTTACTGAGATAGTACAGTACATAATAGAGATAAATTTGATGAGACCATATTATCCGAATTTGCTAGCTAAATGCCAACAGTTGTCAAGGTACAAAAATCAATACAGAGAATCTATACAGGATGGTTTTGAGTAAGTGGGCACTGAATAGGCCATTTCTAGATTTTGCTTTCTGGCAGGCTGCCTCAGATTTTCATGTGTTTATTCGTTGCTTGCACACAGGTTCCTATTGATTTTTATCATGTACTTATTGTAAGTAAAACTGAAGCAGATCTAAGATGATGGCATCTGCTTTAGATTTCTCAACTGGACAGTCAGTACAAGTAACTTATTTCTTGGATCACTGACTAAACATAAATATAGAAAAGAAAACATTTCATTTTGGATCAACACAAAACAAATCTTTTCTTAAAAAAAGGAAAAGGGGAAAAAATATTTGGGGTCATCAAAACCCAAATATGTAATTCTTTGGGGTATTTGTGGAGGGTCCTTTTTAAACATGTATATACCACATAAATTTTGGCTTTAAAAATAAAAACATTGTTTTGAAATGAAGAATTGGAACGTGTTGGCTAATTTCCACCTCTACGATTTGAAAGTGGCCCTTACCTGGCTTTTACAAATCTGATTATGATTTTATTTCACCTGTTCTTGAGTCCTTTGAAAGCCATTAATAAATTCTCCTTTAAAATATGCCTTTGTCTTGCAGCAGGGTATGGGGAGAGGAGGGCTCACCTACTTACGGCCCAACAGCTTAGTGGTTAAAACACTTGACTGGGAATTGGGAAACCTGGGCCACAATTCCATCTCATTCTGAGGGGGGCTTGAACCACCCTTCCCACTTCCCAGGAAAGTGTCCTAACCACCATGATTTCTGTTAGATAAAGCTGAAATATCTTCCATTCCTCTGCTAAAGACTGGCTATGGGTCAGAAAGAAATGCAGGAGACATGGGTCCAGAAGGTAAGTAAACAGAATGGAGCTTGACTGCACAGCCCAATAAGAATCAGAAAGACTAGCAAGTATGGAAGATGACCAACTTGGCTTAGCAGGGAACACTTCTGTGAGCTAAAACTCAAAAAGGAAGCTTACAAGAAGTGGAAACTTGCACAAAAGACTAGGGAGGCGTATAGAAGTATTGTTTGGGCATGCAGGGATGAAATCAGGAAGGCCAAAGTGCAACTGGAGTTGCAGCTAGCAAGGGATGTGAGGTTAACAAGAAGGGTTTCTGCAAATATGTCAGAAACAAGAAGATGAGGAAACGTGTGGATCCCTTACTGAACAGGGAGGCAATCTAGTGATGAATAGCAGATGTGGAAAATGCTGAAGTACTCGATGCCTTTTTTACCTCAATCTTCACAGGCAAGGTCAGCTCCCAGACTACTGCACCTGCAGCACAGTTTGGGAAGGTGAGCAGCGAACAGTGGTGAAAGAATAGGTTAGGGACTATTTAGAAAAGCTGGACATGGGGCAGGACACAATGCACCCAAAGGTGCTGAGGGAGTTGGCCAATGTGATTGCAAAGCTGCTGATCATCATCTTTGAAAACTCATGGTGATCAGGAGAGGTCCTAGATGTTTGGAAAAGATAAAATATAGTGCCAATCTCTAAGAAAGGGAAGGACGATCCAGGGAACTACAGATCAGATAGCTTCACCTCAGTCGCTGGAAAAATAATGGAGCGGATTCTCAAGGAATCCATTTCTAAGCATTTGGAAGAGAAGAAGGTGATTAGGAACAGTGAGCATGGAGTCACCAAGGGCAAGTCATACCTAACCAACCTCACTGCCTTCTAAGATGAGATAACTAGCTCTGTGGATCTGGGAAGAGCAGTGGATGCATTATACCTTGAATTTAGCAAGGCTTTTGATATAGTTGCCCACAACATTCTTGCAAGCAAACTAAAGAAGTTTGGGTTGGATGAATGGACTGAAAGTTGGATAGAAAATTGACTGGATCATTGGGCTCAAAGGGTAGTAAGCAATGGTGCAATGTCTAGCTGGCAGCTGGTATCAAGTGGAGTGCCCTGTGGGTTGGTCCCGGTGCCTGTCTTGTTCAAAATCTTCAACAGTAATCTGGAAGATGGGATGGAGTGCACTCACAAGTTTGCAGATCATATGAAGCTGGGGGGAGTAGTAGAGATACTGGGGTAACAAGGAACACTGGTCACAAACTGACAGGAAACAGATTTAGGTTAGACAGCAGGAAAAACTTGTTCGTGGTATGGGTGGCCAGAATTTGGAATGAGCTTTTAAGGGAGATGGTGCTCTCCCCTACCTTGGGGGTCTTTAAGAGAAGGCTAGATAGGCATCTGGTTGACTTCATCTGATCCCAACACTCGTTCCTGCCCAGGCAGGGAGTCGGACTTGATGATCTGTTGAGGTTCCTTCCAACCCTAGCCTCTATGAATCTATGATTCTAAGGAGGGTAGGATTAGAATTCAGAGAGACCTTGACACATTGAAGGATTGGGCCAAAAGAAATCTCATGTGGTCCAATAAGGACAAGTGCAAAGTCCTGCACTTAGGATGGAACTATTCAATGCGCTGCTACAGGTTGGGGACTGACTGGCTAACCAGCAGCTCTGCGGTAGAGAACCTAGGGGTGACAGTGGACAATAACCTGAATATAAGGCAGCAGTGTGCCCTTGTTATGAAGAAAGCTAATGACATATTGGGTTGCATTAGTAGTAGCATTGCCAGCAGATTGGGGGAAGAGATTATTCCCCTCTATTCAGCATTGGGGAGGCCACATCCAGAGTACTGTGTCCATTTTTGCTCCAGCCCCCGGACTACAGAAAGTCGGAGATAATCCAGCAGAGGGCAACAACAATGGTTAGGAGGCTTGTGCACATAACTTCTGAGGAGAGACTGAGGGAACCTGGGCTTATTTAGTCTTCAGAAGAGAAGACTGAGAGGGGATTTAAAGCAGCCTTCAACTACCTAAAGTGGGGTTTAGAAGAGGATAGAGCTAGACTGTTCTCAGTGGTGGCAGATGACAGAACAAGGTACCATGGTCTCAAGTTGCAGCAAGTGACATTTAGGTTAGATATTAGGAAAAAACTTTATCACTAGGAGGGTAGTAAAGCACTGGAACAGGTTACCCAGAGAAGTTGTGGATTCTCCATCCTTGGAGGTTTTTAAGACCTGGCTAGACACGGCCTTGGCTGGGACGATCTAGTTGGAACAGTCCTGCTTTGATCAGAGGGTTGGACTAGATGACCTCCTGAAGTCCCTTCCACCCTACTTTTCTATGAGTCTATGATCAGTCCCCTGGGAGGGAGGGAGGGAGGGAGGGAGTCCAGAATGCTGTTCCCAATGCAATTATGCATTTTGCCCATGACTATTTAACACAAAACAAAATAGGATCTCTTTCCTGAGCTTACACACCCATGTTTTGGCCAGGTGGCTGGATATACTTAGTTTTCTAGGAGGAAGAATAGGACTTGGGATTTTGTTTTAAAACTGTCAATAAAAAAGTCTAGACTTTTGCAAACATTTTTTTGGGGCTGAAACTACCATAATTTTGTGAATACTTTATTGATTGAGAAATAATTGGTTCAGGTTTAGTGGTCAGTGTACTAACCAACCAAAGAGACATTTTAACCTGCTTCTTCAGATGGGTATGACGTCACCTAACCCCAAAACATTTCTTGTGAGAATCTCTTGTCATAAAGGTGAAGGACCTTACTACATTGCCCAGATGCGGTTGGAATACGGCGTTACACAACCTTCCCTCGCATTGCAGCTCCTAAATCTTGAGTTACAGCATCCTTGTTATTCCACTCCTGAAACTCTCTTACGGAAAGAACTTGGTATTTGCATAAATTCCCTGAGGATCTAGGAAGAAAATGATCCAAGGCCCTCAGGGGCTAAGTGTGCATGGTGAAATATATGAATAAACCTGTCAGTTTTTGAATCATTAGGTATAGATGGCTTTAGGGTTGATTTTAAATGGGTGTCGGTGTCATGGTTTTGCTTGAGTTAGAGAATGGTCAGGATTAGCTTATGTTATTTTTCTTGTTTGGACAGGGTTAATAGGAGCGTTACCATGGATTGTGTGGGAGTTAATTGTGTTAATAAGGAAGGATTGAAAGGCAGGAGGTGTCTGCTGAATGTCATTTCTATTTTTTCCCCATTTTACTGCAGGAAAGCTGGGTGGCATAAATCAGTGAAGCCTGCATATTGGGTAATAAAATGACTTACAACTGTCTCTCAAGATTATTTTTTTTTCTTATGAATTAAGAGTAAGGCATACAAGTGTATAAAAGCTGGCACTTCAAAGTATCATCTTTAGATGCATATCACCTCTAATGCATGCGTGCAACTCCCATTAATGTTACTGTGAGCCGGAACTGCAAGACAGAATAAAATAAACTATTCACCTTAAAATGTGTCTTAGTGGCTCAAACTTTTAGAATAAATTATTTAAAAAGCCTATGGGAGAAATGTTTCTCAGTCACTGAGGACAGTAAGTGTGTTCTGGTGGTTAAATGGCTGGACCAGAATTCAGGAAATCTGGCTCCTTCAAAGCTTGTGTGGGTGAGATGTTCAGGCCAACATTACCAAAAGTTTCCTTTCACTATAAGTGCCCATCTGAAACACAGGGACACAGATTGTCAGAGAGGGCAAACACTTTGAGCCCTCGGTTACATTGTTTGGGGTTGGAGTAATCAGCATCTGTGAAAATCTGGGCATGGATATCAAAGCGGTGATCTCAAAACTGATCTCAAAATCAACGGCATGTGCCATGGGCACTCCTGGCTGACACAGCAAGGACTGAACTGAGGATTTCCAAGGCTAAAGCATAAGCCACTACAGTTTGTGCTGAAGAGCCAAAGCCATGGAGTCAAAAAGTATAACAACCTATATCCTCTATTGATTGGAATGACACAGTGGAAGTCCTGTAATACACATTAGCCAATGGGTTCACCCATCTTTTACTGATAATCACATATCTTCTAAAATCAGATATTTCCTTCTAACCCCCTTTTAACATTACTATAGTTAAGATCTCATTGCCTTTAAATATGTCTGAGCAGGGCAGCTGTTTTGCTTTGAACTGTGGCCTGACCAGTTCTTTTAATCTTCCTGTTGACATGATAAATGTGGTTCAAATTTTGGATGTAGGCACAAGTAATAGGGGTGGAAAAGCCAAAGGAGGTTTAGAGATGATTGCAATAGTGTAGGAGCAAGCTGAGATTGTCCCAGAACCATGCAATCCAGATTCGGCAAGAAGAGAAGCATTTGGAGTGAAGATTTTCTACAGTTAGGTTTCATGCAGATTTTGGAAGGTACATATTAGATCTGTCACATTCAACACCGCTGCTGCTATTTTATTGTAAACCTAATATCTTCCAGTTGCAGTGATATCCTTGCTGTTCAATGGCTGGAAACTGGCCTCTTAGTTTTGTTGTGACATTTTGTCCCCCATTGGCTTCCTCGTACTATGTTTCTAGAGCAGGCGAGGAATCTTCCAATCAAACAACATTTTGCTGAAAAAAGCCAAGTTATCTAAAACTTAAGCATTTTATGGAAATATCTCGGTTTTGACACATTTTCACTGAAGGCCATGCTGGTTTCTGTTGGAAACCTTCTGTTTGCTGTAAGATCACCTCACAGGCTGCTGAGGAATCTGGGTTCCTAGGGTCTGTGGTTTTGGGCAGCAGACTGATGTGAGAGCAGAGAAACCAAGACTTCCTTGGTTTGTCATCCTGGTACAGCCCTGGTATCCAACCTCTCTTTGGGCTAGGGAAGACAGTGCTTCCCAGTGTTCATCACTCCTTGGTGTAGAGCCAGGAACCTGGCAGCCCTGACATCTCTGAGAGCTCCCGTGTAGATGGGGCTCAGCATCTAGATTCTTGACTTTGACAGAGGATGTCTGAAAGCCCCGGGATCCCTAACTCAAGCTGGGGCTTTTAGGTTCCCAGCCATGAAGCTTGGGTCCTTGAAAAATTGGGGCAGGCTTCCACAGCTAGGGTTCTACAGCAGTGGTGCCACATTGACTACATCAGAGCTGCCGACCAATGGTAGGGGCCAAGAACCTCCATCCTTGGGCTTCCCAGGCCAGCTAGTTTCCAAGTAACTGAAAATTTGACCTTGTATACCGTATCAAAAAGCCTACTGAAGTCAATGGAAAGACTCTAGTTAACAGGGGTGGGCTTTTGATCAGGTTCTCTGACCATATTTTATAGTGCATAGTCCTGACCCCCCACAGAGCAGTGCAAATCATACCAATCATGCCATGTCATACTACATACTGAAATGTGGATTCTGGGATCTAACTTTATGGCATATTTTGGCAACTTTGACAATAGCCAATTTATAACCCTTAAAACCCCTATTGAAATTGAAATTGATTACTTTCCTATTGAGGCACTATTTGTTTAAGCACTGCATATCATTTTCATGAATATAAAATTCAGGAATGTAAGGTGTTTTTGTAACCAAACTGGGTGAATCTACATGTTCATTTTACTACAGAGTAAACTAATTAGCTATATAGTAAAGAGCTACCATCTACACGTGTGCAAGTATTAGGGATCAGTAAACTAACTGGGTGCCTGTAGATGTGCGGGATGTTTGCTCTGATGCCCTGCAATTACAGCATGTTGGAGCAGACTTGATTAATTAGACTCCAGCAGCCTGGGATATACTAGAGCTGCTTTAATTAAAGTGTCCCCCTCTTGCCTCCAGAGCACGTATAAAGACACCCATTAACACTGCCATAAGATAGTGCTGTCAGGGATAGTAGTATCTTATGGTGGGGTCATTTACTGCACTGAAACACACATGTAGACAGTGACCTCAAGTGTAAATTGTGCCCAGTCAGCTCAGCCAGCTGGGGGCCTGCTGCACCCTGGGTCAAATTGCTGCTGTCCAGGGTGCACGTGTAGATGCTGCACATGGGAGCAGTTTACTTTGGCTCAAACTGTTCTGGAGTTCATTGTTTCACATTAATTGCACATGTAGATGCACTCACTGGGTGCATTTACACATGCATTTAATCCAACTTAAGTTTACTCTGTTGTAAACTACTTGGGAGTAAATGCTTTTAGGCAGGCATCTACACATGTGAGGATTAGGGATCAGATTTGCTGCTCGTTCCCCCATGTTCCTACAGCCCTGCAAAGGATGCCTGCTGCCACTGGGGGGAAGTCTAGGCTCCCCTGTTGCTGTGGGGTGGGAATGTCCTCCTGCCCTGGCAGCAGGGAGCTCCTGGCCCTGGCTCCCCAATCAGGGGCATGGAAAGAACTGCAGGGGAGGGGCAGCTAGCTGCACCACTGGTAGATCAGGGCAGGGGACTGGAACCTACCTCACCCCTGCAGCTCTTTCCAAGCCCCTTGCCCCTGAGTCCCTTGGACTCCTGTGGTGGAGCCTACCCTGGCAGCAGGCAACTTGAGCTATATCCCACCCCCTGGTGGATGGCAGATTTTGATCTTGGTCAGGTTTCTATATTACACCATTACTAATCTCAAATAAATTTGCTACTTGCATTTGCAGGTAGCAAATTTACTCAGGATTAGGGAGATTTACTGTGTAGTGAACATGTGCATTTGCAGATGCACATGCTTACTTTGCAGTAAACTATGCTAATACACAGTTAAGCGTCTCATAGAGATGCACCTACTGTTAACAAAAATGGTGTTATGTCAAGACAGCGTGATCAAGAGGAGTACTTTCTGTAACTGCTTATTCTCTTCCATTTTATCAGCTATTTGAATCAACCTGCAAAGAATACAACAAGCAAAGCAGTTCCCATATGTTTCTTAACTACAGGTATAAGTTGAAAACCTTCTGCGTATTGCTGCTTCATTACATTGCTTTACATTGTTCTTCTCTGATTTCCAGTTAACATATTTCTAGTTTGAAGACTGATGTTTGTATCTAGTGTCTCTTGAGTCTTAGCATTTCATATATTCAGGCTTTTTTTTTCCTTTTAAAGCTACATTTTTTTTTACCAGCACAAAGAAACATGTTTGAGGGTAACGGTATATTCTGAATTTGATTGCCAAGGAATGGATGCAAGCTACAAGGATATTTTCTTCTTTTCTCTCTTTTTTTTAAGCACACATTTATCTTTATGCCAAGGACCTTGAAACCTCTTGGGAAGAACATCTTAACTGAAGAATCAAAACATTTCAGGCTTCTCATCATAACTGTGAATTGAAAAATAAGCACTTACACACCATGCTCAGTCACCTAACTGAAAAGGGACTTTCTGTAGGCTGTGTTTAATGACCAAATATAACAAGTATTTGTATTTGTACAACAAGTGACAGCTCATATTGCATGAAACACAGCCACTACCACTAGCCATGGACCAACCAGTTTGAAAACATTGAGAAAAACCTCGTAGATACTTTTGCTTTCTGCAAACTCCCTACTATCCACAATTTGGAAGCCAACAATACAGAGGTATCAGAAATAGCAATACTATTGGAGTTTCTCCTTAGTCTTGCAAGAACTTGGTAGGCAGAGAAAAACAGTTTAAAGGTTCCTCCTGTACTTGCCTCCTACTTACGGGATGGTAAACCATGACACCTGTGTATGGGGTGTGGATGGGGAAGCTGAGACCTTCTGTAAGAATGAACATGAAATCATAATACAAAATCAGAATCCAAAAAGGTTTACAAGGACAGGTTATTGGGCACTGTTATAGGACTGATCTATCAGTATAAAAGTAAATAGTTATAGATAGAGTGACAACTGATGGAGATTGTCATATATTTTTCTGGGCTTTATATGATCAGTAACACTTTTTGTCCTGTACTGCATTTGTTTCCTCTTGCTGCTCTTTATTCAGAGCTCCTAACATGCACATCACTTACAAAGGTAGAACTGGATTAGACTCTCACATACCCTACTTGTACTTCTGTGCCTCTCAATTACCTTTAAAGGGTTTATACCACATAGTGATAGGATTGCCCTACTGGATTTCACCTTTGGGTCACCTAGTTTCCCATTGTCAACATAGTGAGCATGTCTACACAAGGTGTTTACTGTGGAGTTGCCTAATTAATTCCTCAGTAAATGTCTCAGCATCTACATGTGTAGTGCCATTAGGATGAAGTAAACTAATTAAATCCACCATAGGTTGTATCTATACACAAGTACTATTCTATAGTGGAGTTTTACACTCTGTAGCAATGCATGTGTAGATGCTGATGAGGCTGACAGGGGCAAAGGGTGCTTCAGTGCAGAGGCTATCTACCAGCTAGCCCCCACACTGAAGCACTCTCATGATCCAGACAGCCTCTCTGTAGCACATTGAGCCAGGTTGGAGCAGCCCCTGGCTGGCAGGCTGACCTCCCTAGGCTCCCTACCAGCCAGGGCTGCTCTGATCCATCTCAACGTGCTGTGGTCCTGGATGCATGTTCATGCAGCGCCTGGGAGCAATGAACTCTGATGTGACATGCACCAGAGTTTATTGCTGCACATTAATTGCACGTGCAGACATGCCTAGTGAGCTACAAATGCCATCAAATAAGGTACGAGAAATTTAGGCTAGGTACAGGCATTCAAAAAGCATGAGGCAGAATTGATCTATGTGATGTGGTTTTCTGTAATCGGTGTAGTTTAGATTGGTAGCCAACATAACACATATTCACTCTTCGGTAGTTGGGGCAAATCTTAGACCAGATTTTGTCATTTTTAAACCAGTCTGTGTTGTCACAACCCACAGTTGTGATTTTTGTTTTGTGTGGGCTTCGGCACTGCTAAATTATGTTCCCGCCAAATTACAGCTTCTTTGCATGGTGGAGTTTTCTGCTGCAATAGGAGAGCCCACGTGCAAAAGAGTATTTCCCGCCGTTTGTAGCCTTCTTTGCATGGTGCATTTCTTTTGCATCATAGTGATGCACGGTGCAAAGGAGTTCCCGCCATTTGTATTTAGATTTGTGCCACATTATTGGCCAATCTTAAATTATGCACACGTGGCAGCTAGCGATTGGCTTGGTAGCCGGATAAAGAGCTTGGGTGGTTTCCGCCCAAGTTGGAGAGAAAGCAATTGGAGTCCGAGAGGGAGAGTGTGAAGATCTCTAAGCGCTGCGGATCCTTACGAACCCAACGCATTTCTTAAGAGGCAACAGAGGTCTAAACAGCCTCTGGCCTCTCCCCGTCGCCGAGCGCAATCCTAGACGTATCCCTATCCGGGGTCCAAGAACCGAGTTTGTCGTAGTCCTCCAACGAGGATTTAAGTGGAGCTGAACCTGGAAACTGTCCAGCCTACACCGCGACCATCTTGGGTGTAAGTAAATAATCTTTGAATCAACCACTACGCCTCTGTGACTAATTCTAGCCTGTGTGTGCCTTGCCGCCGCACGGTCTCCTCTGACCCCGCGTGCCCGGGCTGCTGGCCACAGCCCGTGTGCGCAAAGACGGGTCCTCATATCGCTCCCAGCTCGCACATGGCGACATGGACGGGATCGGGAGGCAGCCCGCACATGTGTGCGCTGAACTTCTGTTCTGTTACAGGTATAACCTGGTGTTGTGTGCAAAATTTCTGTTCTGTTGCTGGCATAGACCGATTTCTGATCACTTATTCTAGTAAAAGTGTAATGTTTGTACCTGGCCTTAGCAGCTGATAGATATGGGAAGATCTAGAGCACTAAACTCTCCTCTAACTCTCTAATAATTAGCAAGTGGGTTAAGCACTGAAGCATATTAGTTTATATTCATTCATTTGTCGCTTTGTCAGCCATTCCTTTGGAGGGATGGGGAATTTCTGGCCCAATATATCAAATGCCAATGCTTCTTGACAGCAGACAAATCAATAAGAGATGATTCTATTAGTACCAAGTAGATCCGCTCTGTTCTAACATAGCAACCATGCATAAGATCTGTGTAGTAACACAAATGATATCATTTTAGAAAGAGATAATTATTTTAGTGATGGTGTTTTAATGAAATCTAAAGCACTGCCCTTAGGACTGAACAATCAAATGCCCAAACTGAAATTGGGAGGAAAAGTGGCTACATTATAATGCTTCAGAAAAGGACTTGAGGGCTGTAGGCCAAAATTTATCCTGGAACAAAATGCAATCATACAAGTGCATATGTCTGCTATCCCAGGATAAATCCTAAAAAAAGTTTCCCAGATGGGAGATGGTAAGAGTTTTCCCAGGATATTACAAAATATGTTGGTACAGTTTTCTTGGGATTACATCATTGATTCAATAGCAGAAAAACAGGAGTGCATTCAGGTGCTCACTAAGACTGATTAAACGGGCAATGTGTGTATACACCAATGCTGGGCTATTTTTGTTCCGGGATAAAAACGGGCACAACTTATTCAGGGACAAAGACAATGTCTGTTCCTAGCCATAGTGGACTGCTAACTGAATATAAATCAACTGTGTACTATTGTACCATCACAAAAATACCCTATGGCATAATTGGATGTATTTTGCATGCAATCACAGGAAGTGACTCTTCCATTCCATTGAGAGGCACTGGTGAGGAATAATATACCCAGTTTTGGGCACCAGACCTCAGGAAGATATGGATACACTGAAAAGAGTTCAATGGAGAAGAATAAACAGTATTAGAGCTCTAGAAAACCTGACCTATAAGGAAGAACTGGGATTATTTAATCTGAAGAAGACTTTATTGAAGGGGGAGTTGATAATATTCAAATACAAAAAGGATTGGAAGAGGATGGCGATCAACTATTCTCTGTGTCCACAGGGGACAGGGGAAGTAGATTGCAACACAGGAAATTTCAGTTGGATATTAGGAAGGACATTGGAACAGATTACCAAGAAAAATTGTGGAATCTCCATCACTGGAAGGTTTTAAAAACAGGTCAAACATGAATGGTTTGTCAGGGATGATCTTGCCTTAAATGGGAAACTGGATTAGAAGACCTCTCTTTCCAGCTCTGCTTTCTTATAAAACAGGATTATAAGATGTTTCTAGCACACAACTACATATGACTATTTGTTTTGCCAGAGCATTGAACAAAAGAGCAACACGTATTCAGCACTGCAGCTGCCTTTGCGTGAGAACTAATTGTTCCCGGGGAACTACACAGCATCTCTGTCAAGGACAGTAATAGTTCAAATTAGAAGCTTTTCTTATGTTTCTGAACACTAACGCAAAGGTATTTGCAGTGTTTAAAGCGCATGTACTCGAGGGAGTTTGTTAAGGGGTAAATGGTGTTAGGAACTAAGTTGGAGAAATGTCTTTTCCCCACAATTCACAGATTCACAGAAGTTTAGGGCTGGAAGGGAACTTCATGGGATCATAGGGTCCCTGCTATAGGCAGGAAAGACTGCTGGGGTCAAATAACCCCAGCCAGGTGTGCATCCAGTCTCTTTTTGAAGGTCTCCAGGGTAGGTGCCTGCACCACTGCTGCTGGAACCATGAAGAAGTTTTTCCTTATATCCAGTGTGAAACCTTCTTCTAGGAGTTTATGTGGTTTTCCCTTGGGGCACTTTGGGGGCTTGCTCCTGGTTTTCCCTTGGGGCACTTTGGTAAATAGTTTTTCACCTAGCCCCTGATGCTCTCCCCTGACTGCTGCCACCAAATCCCCACAAAGTCTTCTCTTTTCTAGGCTGAACAGTTCCATATCTGTCAGCCTTCCCTCATATGGCTTGCTCTTCAGGCCTCTAGTTATATCAGTGGCTCTTCTTTGGATGCTCTCAAGCTTCTCCATGTCCTTCTTGAAGTGTAGCTCCCAGAACAATGAATGTCTCAATCCTTCCCCACCAAACCAAACCAAACCAAACCAAACCAAACCAGTAGCTTTGGCCCAAACATCTGCACTATAATAGTTGCCCATTACTTCACTATGACAAAATGACAGCTTCAACATACAATCCCTGTACAAGCAGATCATTTCTTTCTAATCAGTGTTTCTAAAGAAATCTCTGAGTATTCCCCCAGGCCTGCCAGGGGAATCTGTGCTCCTTTGCTTTCCTACTTATGCTCCACTTTGTCTTGGCTGAAAATGTCTTTTTTCTCCCTTATCCAGACCATTTTTCTCTTCTTGCTTTATAAACCTGTGGAGGATGCAGCTTGGATGAAACATATTTCATCCTTTGTAAGTCCTAAAGATTGGAGGGAGGTTCTCTACATCTCTACGCTCTTTCCATCCTCCCAGCTCAAATCCCCTTCCTTCTCACCGACACAAATAGGTTAGTCTCACAGCAGCTTATTCAGTGGAGGGCTGAGAGAGAGGACTCATAGTCCTCTTCCCGAAGCAGGGATTTAAGCATGCCATATCTACAGAGCTGCACAGTCCTAGTCTTGGAACTCTAGAGAAATTTTAAATCAGAAGCCTCATTAACTTCCTCCTGGCAGCCAACCAAGCCATTAACCGAGCGACGGCTCCTCTCTATCCTATGGCTCGAATGCTTCGGAGAAGGCATAGCGAAGATATCAAATAGCAAATGTGTCTAAGGGACTTTTGCAACTAACAGGGCACATTTTCTGGCGCTAGAACTCAACGTCTTTCTATGCCAGATCTTCCAGAATAGGCCGTTTGTCTAGAATTAATTTTTGTGTTCACTTTTTAATAAGCAGCTTTTAGAGCAATGAGGGTTTTTAGCCGCACGACTCCTATTAAAGTCAATAGGAGACATGTGGCTAAAACCCTGTGTGGTACTTAAATTTATTGGAAATTGACATCTGGTGCTGAAAGCACTTTTTTAATTGTTTGGTCTTCCTACCCAATCAGCTTGCTCAGCCTGTCCAGCTAGACTCTTCTGCCACTAATCACAATAGTAGCCGCACCTACCACTTCTATTGCTTCCCAAATATCTTTGAAAGAAAAGGGGACTGCTCCTCCCTGTGGAATCGTCATTACCTCTACGCCGTATGCCTTTGTTGAGATTCTCTCTATGCTGTTGCTTTGTTTAGCCCCAGCTGTTGCTGAACTTCACTGCTGGATAAATGAATCTTCATATTGTTTGAACAATGAGCTAGGTTTGCAACGTACTTTGGGATCTGCCTAGATGACAGGTGCCATACAAATAAAGATTGAAGCGCCCCCATGTACTTTGAAATACCAGTGATTAGTGCATCCGTGTCCTTACATTATAACAGCTTCAGGTCTGCATAAAAATTCTACCTGATCAGCTCCTAAGGATGGACAGAGGTGCACCAAGCAATTCATGCGTGGTGCGCAGTGGTGGCAGGGCCAGCGTCTGGGCTAGCAATTGCAGTGGTGTCATTCATGCACACCCTCCAACTCAGCAACTGGAGCCGTGCATTACTGAGATTGGATTATGCAATTTTTGAATGCCCAAAGTGCTGTTGACTTGGTAGGCAATATTCAGACCCTGCTCACACTGAAGTCAGTGGCAAAATGTCAGTTGAAATGGCTAGATGAAGCTCCATGTGCATAAAAGAATTAGTGTGAGGCAGAAAGGCAACATCTAATGCCAGGTGCATATTGAACAGAATTTCTTTTAAAAAAGAAACATCCCCCCAAACCAAGCAATGCCGATGTCCATAGCAGCCAAATTCGGCTTGTTCTGTGTGCAATTTGCTTAATCACCCTCAATTTGTTTGCATAAATCTGATGGGCAGTCGACGATGTACACAGATTCCTTTTTATTCCACTAGCTTTAAAATTATTATTGGCTTTCACTTTTCTCAACCATTTTCCATTTGCATATGAATGAACATGGTAACAGAGCTGTAATTCCTAACAAGCTTAGATATGGAAAGGGTGAATTCTCACAGATGGAGATTTCTTCTTTTCCCAAAGCTGGGACCACATGCATTTGAAAAGCTGTTTTATTAAGTGACAAGGTGTTAGAGTTTATATATAGTTTTAAGAACAGTGTATAGGAAGGCTATTAAGGATCTAGTTTAAGTATAGTACAGCCCAGTAATAAAGGACACAGGTTGTCCAGTAGCATGAAGAGAAAGCTAAACTCAGTTTCCTTCAGGCACTATAGATTCTCAATATGTTTTCCAAAAATAATCTCAGGATTGAAAATCAAATCTATCAGGCACCAGTAGTCAAGTAACTTGGGACTGTGCCAGGCAGCCTATTTTAAAGTGTAGCTAAAGTATACTGAAGATTATCTTCAAGAAAGATATTGAAGAGCAACAGAGCACTGAATGAATTTAAAAGCGTTTCTGGGACAGAAGCTGTTGAAAACCTCATTAAGTCATCATATTTTAGCATGGATATGCTATGCAAAAAAGCAGTGTTTCCATGCAAGACAATTTTGCATTTATTCAGTGTGTCAGAAGGATTTTCTTCTTGTGTTTTATTGAGCGCTCATGTAAAGTGGCCAGATCATCAAATGCTTTGTTTATCCCTAGGATAGGCACAAGCTTGAATCCTCACTCTTGTCCAACATCCCCGGAGTTGGAGAGGGCCACATTTAGAGATATGAGGGTTGTTCTTCTGCACGTATTCAACGTTTAGCCAATCCAAGAGCATAAATTAGTGTTAATCACAGAGATGGTTGTGCAATGTATAACTATCTCTACTATGGACTGGACTGAGATGTCCAAAACACTTCATGTTCATAAAGGAATGCCCAACTTGTAGTGACTTTTGGAAGTGATTGAAAAATAGAACACAATTTTTTGTGAAATTTTCAAACTTGCTTCCACTTGGCATTCAAAATAGACATCACTTCCTTTTTCATAACTTTTTAAAAGACAGTATCTACTACATTTTGTATTGATTGATTTATTTATTGGAAACTCATTTCTAAGTAAGAAAAGTAATGAAAAAAACAGAGATGGATTTTAAACATCTTTCTATTTCTTATAAATAAATTTGTGAGAAACAAATCATGCTGGCCAGTGCAGGGAGAAAAACAGATTTTTTTAGAAGAAAGGCCATTTTTCAATCAAATGAACTGGGGGACGGCAAAGGACGCCTTCTCATTTCTGACCGTCTCAGGTAGATCATCGGTTTTTCTCAACCTGTTTCTTGCTCAAGCTGAATGTGAATCAGCATAGAACATTATACTATTGACTTTCCTGAAGAATTCACCTGGCTAAGAAATGGTTTTGCATCACAAAATGCCTAAGCCAGGCAATCCCCCAGCTCAAAGACTTAACACAGGGAGTTAATTTTAAACTAAAGACGACCAGCCCTTTAATCTTTTGCTTGATTTTCCATTCAAACACAGTCATCCATTTAGGTCCCTGCTGTCCTCATGAAGAATTTCCTTACGATGAAATCAGGGTTCAGAGATTTATTATGCAATGAGCAGAGCAGGTTCAAGCTGATAAAGGCATCCTGGGTGAGTGAAGGATGCTTAATGCCAAGCAAGATACTCCTTTAATGTCTCCTTGACCATTTATTACATAAAAATGTTAATCTGATAGTGCTTTTTAATCTGGTTGTTATCTGCGGTTGCTGCTTGGTGTTAAAGACAAGATAAAAGCGAGACCTACAGAAGCAGATTTTGGGAGCTCTCGCTCAGTTAACATGCTGGATACAGCACACCTACTTCCCGTTTATCTGTTCTCACAGAACGGAGAAGAGAAGAGAGCTTATGGAATTGATAACAAAGCAGCTCTGTGGCCTGATTGGGATCAGGAGGGGGTGCAATGCAAGAATTTAAAAGACACAGCAGGAGAGATAAGGACAAGGACAGTCATCCCTCAACGGATGCTAAGGACCGGAGGAAGTTTTGCTTTTTCTGTGCTATATCTGGAGTATTTCTCAACACTAGTGTTCTCAGCACCAAACCTCCCAAAGACAGCACACCATAGCCCCTCTCTACAGAACATGAACGTGCACACACACACACCCCACCCCTCTCAGCGAGGGCCTTGAGGGAAGAGAAGGTAAAAAATATAGTATTTTGGGTGACAGTACATGGGGCCGTTTTCAGGCCAGGGACCCAGGAATGGCCAGAAAATGTGTGTTCCTGTTCCACAGAACACTGTATGTGTCTATATGTGCAATCAATGCAAAGCAGTTAACACCGGCACTTATTGTGCCAGAGTTTATTGCTCCAGAACACGCCGTTTGAATGTGCACCTGGGACTTCTCACGCTGTTTGAATGTGCACCTGGGACTGCAGTGCATTGAGCCAGGTTGGAGCAGCCCCTGCTGGCAGGTAAGGCTGTTAGCTCAGGGCTGCTCCTGCCTTGTTCAACGTGCTACAGAAGGGCTGGTTGGGGCACGAGGGTGCTCCAGTGCAGGACTAGTCATCAGGCAGCCTCTGCACTAAAGCACCGTCATACCCCAGCCAGTTGCATCAATGTCTACACGTGCACTGCTATGGAGTAAAAAACTCTGCAGCAGGATAGTACTTGTATTTCCAAGTACTATCCTGCTGCGGCGTTAATTAGTTGAGTTTACTCCAACCTAATTGCCCTGCATGTGTGGATGCTGACACATTTACTTTGGAGCTAATTAGTCAGCTCCACAGTAAATGTCTCATGTAGATGCACCACAAGTATTTAAAACACTGAGATTTAAAAAAAAGTCCTGTTCCACATTAAACTTTTTTTTTTTTGGTGAACTTATAAGAGAGAAGTGGTTCAGACACTCACCTGCGATGTGCAGGAGCAGGGTCACGCATCACTTTTTGAGATCAAAGCCTTCTGTATGACTCACATGCCACAACCACTGGGCTATTTGCTATTGTGGGGTGAGTTTCCTCCCTCGGAGAAACCTTTCCCAGAGACAGCTGTGTTAAAATAAGGCCTTGCAAAAAAATTAAAAAGGCTGAAAAATTCCTACTTCTCTCTAGCCAACCCTCTGAAATTGGGTGATGTGACTGAGGCTTCTGTGGATGTACCCATGCTAGCTTTAATGTAGCTAGCTCATGTGTTGATAGTACTATAGCTGCAAGAGCATGGGCTTCAGAACAGGTTGCACAGGCCTGCCAGGGAACGTACTTTGCAGCTACTACAGCTTTACAGCACCTGGTATCAAAGCTGGGTAGTCAAAGGCCAGTGTGGGTATATCCACACACCACAAGCACACCTCCTCGCCTGACGGCAGTGTAGACATATGCTAAGTTGCATAGGCAGTGTCTCTGTAGGGGCCGTCACACTGGTAACGTGCTAGCCAAGGCTATTAGCATTTTATTAGAAAGAAATCTGAATAGACACCTAACACGCCCACAGCACACAGCAAAATATCATTCTTTTATGCCCCTGTGTTCAAGCCAAAGCAGGCACATCATCAAAATCCCATTTCATGGCCAGGTGGATTCTTCAGGGAACCAATGCTATAATGAGCAAAACTCTCAAAGGCAAAGCAAAGTAATGAAACATCAAGTACATGTCACTTAGTCAAACATTCATTTGCAGGCCCCTTCCCTTTATTTACAGTCATGTGTCTTTGAGAGGTGCTTGAATATCAGCACAGAGATTCAGATTGCCTAAAACACAGAGGTGAGATTCTCTAAAATTCCCTGCCAGTAGAGTATACCCATCCCACTAAAGCAAAAAGGAGCATATACCTCCTGCAGAGAAACTTTGGCTCTTAAACATTCACAAGTGCCAGCTGTGAACAGCAAGAGCTGAACTTAAATCATTTCACACAGACGGCTGAGAAACTGCTCAGCTGGGTAACATTTGGTCACTGCTAACCTGAACTCCAGCTGATCTTAGTGACCAAGAGGTGAAAGGCTCTGTCACATTCATTTTATGTTGGAAGAAAGCAGCAATGGCACAAACCTCTGGGCACATGCAGAGAAGACATGAAAACAATGATGGCAAACAAAATGACAAATGTCAAGAAATGAATTCCTCTAGTTATGGCCTTGACTCAGCCCACACTCAGCCCCCAGGCAAAAGTCTGAGAAAATAGATGAGTTTTGCATTGTGCTCAAAATGATGTGAGTGCTACTAAGCCAGCAGAAGTATATTCTGTAGCTGAGGTCCTGCAAGTCCCTCGTTGTTCAGCAGAGATAGTTAGCAGTTGGATCTTCATATGTCCTGTTGGCAGGACATAGGAAGTAGTACATAGGGGGAAAAAAAAGTCCAAAACAGCCAGGACTCCAGCCAAAACCAACACCTTGAATTATTTCCAAATCATATTGGGAGTCAAGTGCTGGCTGTAGAGAATAAGTATAATACACACCATGTGTTAGGTCAGCTAAGTAAGCGATCAATATATTTACTCCCTGGATATAATACAATTCTGCTGCTGTGACAGTGTTACTCCTACTAACCTGTGAAGAAAAATGACTACACTGGGTCCATGATCCCTATCTGGTCAGGGCCTATATTGTTTTTTTTTTCAAGGTACTTTTAAAGATAAAGGAAAATGGTAAAACCACACTTAGTGAATATTTGCAATCCACCAGAGCAAGGAAACTAAACTGAAACTCAATAGATAGCGATTAGATCAATACGTTTTACTAGGCTATTTGGATAGGGTATAATTTTTAGCAACACGCAGCACTTGCTGCAATACTTGCCTGCAGCATACAGTACTCAACAGGACATTTAACCTTTAATACTGAATTTCTGTTTGTTTTGTGGGGAATAAAGGCAAAACCATATCTTTTCGGTGTACTTTGTCAGATTGCTGCCACTTCTATTTCCGTATCACACACGCAAATTGTAATGCCTGCAGAATCTACTGCAGCAGCAGACAACTTCCGGAAGTGTGTTTGCAGATGAACTGCTTACACCCGCATAACTGGTGTTGTGCTGGCGAAAAAAGTAGCACGCACACAATGCTAACTTCCAAGCAAGAGCGACTTTGCCCCATCATGTGGAGAGTTACCCCTGAAAGAGCCAGTGTAAAACCAGTGTGAGTTACATTGGTTTCATCTGTCTGCTTCCATCGCAGTGTAGCCATTTGCTAAATGCAAGCTATTACTTGCTCCCTTGCCACCTAACAGTGATGCATTATAGAAATGCCAACTACCATAGAACAGCTTCATGTCTGCCTGTTCCTGATCCCAGTGTCATTTACTCTAGATATTCAAATTCAGTGTAAATCACACATGTATTAATGTCTGTCTATATACTAATACTGCTCTTTTAGTAGTTAAGTCACTGTAGTTAAGTCGGGGGCTTGGTTCATGAGAAATGGCCATGTTCATGTAAAGCTAGAAGTGATCAGATGTCCGGGTGATTAACCAGGTGACTACAATGAAGCGGGGGTATTCCAGGAGGATTTTGTCCGACCTCAGCCAGAACTGAGAGCGGTGAGAAATGGAAGCAAAATAAAGGCCCCATGTTATCTGAAACTACTAGAGGACTCAGTAAAATTGTGGCAAAATCAGCCCAGAGAAACATTCTCTTTTCTTTGGCCACTGGAGTTTATTACTGGGAGATTAATGAGTGGAGTTTGAAGCAGAAGATTAATGTGATCTATTCTTATAGCCTACTCTCCTCCTCATAAATCTCCCATTATTACATTTGTGCACTAAGCAGCATGTTGCCTGGACTTCTTTGAGGTATTCTACCACCACCAGATCTCTTTTTAATCTGCTGCAGTCTCGTCGCCCCCTGCCCTTCGCAGACAGACCATCAGTGTTCAAATATTTTAATCCTCTCTTAAAAAAAAAGAAATCATAGGGCAAGAGAGAAGCACAATTTGCCAGCTAGGGTCAGATTTTGATCTTATGATATATGCAGGTAAATGTGCTGCCCCAAACTTATTCTTCTATAATGAGATCAGAACTCGGCCCTTGTTTCTCCTTTTCAGACGGCATTTCATGCTTTTGGCAGCTTTTTCTCATTTTTGCCTCCGCTGACATAAACAAACCCTTCCTTGTTCTCACCATTTATAACTCCCTCCCTTAACCAACAGTGCTATTTAGACTATGAATGGAAAGTAAAGAGAAAAACACATGTATACTATCCCCCTTGAATTCCCAGATCCTTCCAAGCTGAGAACACTGTAACTAATTGCCTTGACTTGCCACAGATTAATGTCTGCTATCAGACACCTCTGTAAAGCAACACACCATATAGACTGAACAGTCTAGCTACCTACTTTCTATGGTGAAGGGGACAGTACCTGAGCTTACAATACACCTCTGCAGTAGGAACGTATTAGTCCCATTTTACAGATGTGTAGCTAAAGCTCCTGGTAGCTTAAATAACTTACCCCCAGGAAGTATGACACAGAGAACTGAACCCATCTCTCTGGGTTTTTACAGCACTGCCATTTCCAGCAGAGCTTCCTTCCTACCCCAGAACAGACTGTTCTTATATGCGAGTAGCAGAGCCAGGCCGATCATCGCAGAACAAAACCCAGTCAGTGCTGCTGTCACCCGGAGCAGGCCTGCCCGTAGTTCATTTCTGCTGAAGACATTTTTTGCATGCATAGAAATTAGAATAATGACTGCTATGACTTGCTTTAAAATAGTCTTGGGTACGTTAGCTGGGTGCAAGACAAAAATAGAGCAGAGGGAAGAAAAAAAGCTATTTTTGAAAGTTTTTACTTGTTATGCAAATCCACAGTCCAAGGATTTTCAAGGGAATTGTAGTGTTAAATAGCCACAGTTGTACGTTGTGAATTCATAAATGAATACAAACATGTAGCTGTCATAATTGGCAGATGACACTTCCTGAAGGATAAGCATGTACTCCTCCCCAGTGAAGGCAGCATGCAAGAGTTGCATCTTCTGAGACTTCTAATGTACAAATTCTTTGGCAATTCTTCCTAAGGCAGAACCACTTTTAATTTAGAAGACGTCAACCTCCTTGTACTAGTGGGAGAAATTAATAAGCCAAGGATGCAGGTCGGCTGTGCCGTAATATGCACTAAGTAAATATGTCTCCATTAATTGCCGGATTGTTTATGCTGTCTTCAAAGCTTTTCAGACACGGAGCTTGAGGCTACTGCTTTTGCTCTGAGAAACTTCCCTTAGGATCCTAAGATCATCTTCACTGGTGACCCTCTTTGTATGTAGCGGTAGATGGGATGATACCTCGTATCTGCTTGGGCGGGCACACCTGCTGTGTCTGTAAGCCATGATTACTTAAATAGTCTCCGTTGCTCAATTTTTAATCTCTGCACTGCAGTGCTAACTGTTTCAGAAAAGTTCAAGGTTCAATGCCTTCCCAAGCCTAGCTGCCCATTAGACTAGCATGGTTCAAGCACACCAGTTTTCATATCCAATGGCACATGAGAAAGCACTGGGGCTAATATCACATCTAGCTGCCTTTGTTTTCCCATCCCAAACAAGCAGATATCAGTTTACAGCTGGGTCAGCTGGAGGCAGCCTTTGGCAAAGGTCTAGAGCAGGGGCTATCAACTGAGGGTACATGTACCCCTGGGGGGATTCGGGAAGGCCCCAGGGGATACACGGTGTGCTGCTGTGTGGCCACTGCAGCACCACTACCGCTGCGCTGCCACTGCCACTGCCACCGCCCCTGAACTGCCACTGCCACCACACTGCTTCGCGTCGCTGGGGGATGCCCCCTGCTTATTGACTGTCTACTGGTGGCCCCCAGGGGTCCCTCATCCCCACGTCTGGAAAGGGGTACCCACCAGAAGGGGTACACTCCTCAAAAAAGGTTGAAAACCCCTGGTCTAGAGCAGGGCTCTAGATACCTTACACACTTCATCCCAGCCCTGATGTTGGGGCAATGCTATTTTACAGACAGGGAACCAGCGTACAGAGAGTAGAACTGACACACAGAGAACCTGTTGAAGACTAAAGACTTGACCCCAGCTCCTAGCACTGTAACCATTGGGCCATTTTCTCTCCCACAGTCCTTCTCCCTCTCCCCTTATGCTCAAACATCCATTGGTGCAACCTGGAGCCCCTAACACTGCTACAGGATCTGGAAAGAAAACTTTGGTGTAGAGCTAGATAGTCTAAGGTTGGACACTGGGCTGAACATTTACAATGTGCACGCGCAGGTGTGGTCTTGAAGTTGTCCAGGTTTGTCCATGTATCATGATGATCTTCCTTACCCTGTGACTGTTTTCCTATTAGCTCTGTGTCCCACAGCCCCCAAATTTGGTAGCATTGCTTGAGATATAACTGTAAATACTGATGGAGATGAGGTGGGTATCAGATTTACCACATATAAACAGACATTACATTTGTCCTAAGGTAAACCATTTTGTTCTGGGAAAGGTAAAGAGTGCAGTTGTTCAGAGATCCATGTCTGTTATTGCAGAATCATAGAAAATGAGGGTTGGAAGGGACCTCAGGAGGTCACATCTAGTCCAACCCCCTGCTCAAAGCAGGACCATTTTCAAATAGTCCTGCTTTGAGCAGGAGCATTTTCAAATAGATCATTCAAGCATCTATATGTGGGTTAATGCAGGTTAGCTATGCCAGCCTAAATTTGGTACTTGCTTTAAGCAGGTATCAAATTTAGGAAGGATTAGCTCAAAATCGCCATTTTTAAAGCGCATTAAAGGTGCACACATGTGACCTTGCGCTCTTCATGCACCTTCAAAATAGCTATTTTAGGTTCATCCCATTTAAAAGGTCCATGTGTAGACAAGTCAAGTGTTTTCCACTTTGTACAGCACCAAACCAAGCACATAATCATTGTGTAATGAAAAATAAATTAATAGAAGACTCTCCCTTGCATGAAACTGTTGTGAACTACAATGGGAGTTGCATACTCTTGCTAGAAGGACATGAAGGCCTTAATTCTCTGCCACAAAACCTTTCCACTGGATTTAATTAGTGCAGAATCGTGGGCTGAGAGGACAATGTGGCCTAGTTGTGGATAGAGCCATAGGCTGGGAATCAGGGGTACTGGTACTGAATTACTCTGTAGCCTGCGAAAAGTTACTGCGCCTCTCCAGGTCTCCGTTTTCCCTCACAGGCCTCTTATGCCTGTCTGTTTTGTTTGTAAAATCTTTTAGGCAAGTACTTTTCCTTATTTAATGACTGTACAGTGCCCAGCACAATATGGCCTTGTTATCAACTGCAATAGTTAAGCACCATTCTAAGACCATTGATAAAAAACATCCCCCAGACAATACAGTTGGCTGCAAAATGGTCTCTAACCAAGCAGCGTGGAAGCAAATTAATTTTAGATATTTTAGGCTCAGAAAATTTGATGATTCCATCTAATTAGAGACATTAAACAAAACTGTATTCAAGGGATACGTTCCTGGCATCCTCTAAAAATCTCCCTTCCTCACCCCCCGACTTCTTTTTTAAATGAGAAATTTGGTTAATTAAATTTACTTACTAAACTGCATGTATTATAACAGTAGAAAATGACAGATGTCTTTCATAAAATTAGTCAGATCATGGTAATGTTCTCCCCCTTTCCCCAAACACTGTGTGATTATGGACATATTTTTCTCATGGTAAAAAGCTTTCTATCACAATTGTCATCTAATTCAATGAATAAAATGCACTGAAGGATGAAGGCTTCCGCGCAAACTGTAAAATAGAGCTGGAAACTTTTGTTGGGCCTTTTTTGCGCAGTACCTTCCCTGTGCTGGCTGCCAGTGCTCGTAGAACACTGCATAATTTTAAAACCTTGCACTTATAAAGGCCAGTCATGTATTAATTCATTTGGTATTCATTGTGAGACCTTTAATCATGATGGATTAATTTGTTATAAATGCGGATATAATATGTTATTTCATAATATCGCCACTGTAATTTAGCAATTAAACAGTCTGTTATTATTTCAATCACTGCCCAGATCTGTATCAAGTTACAATGTTTTGCTCCATGGTGAATTACGTTACACAGTGTCCAGGACAATGGCATTTTTTGAAGATGAAACCTGTGGGGAAAAGGAATATACAAAAGACAATACTTCGCTCTGTCATTGTCGCTGAGGTTTTTCATCTTAAGAGTTAGGAGTCAGGCAATCAGATGTTTTAAGCTATTATAGGCTCATTCCAGTAAAGATAGCAATAAGGATCTGGACTTGGAATTGATTTGAGTGGAGTGTAAACCCTTTGTTAGATAAAGGTGCAGAGGAGCTAACACTCTTATAGGGGCGTGTACAATGGTGCGGTAATCATATTATCTTTGAAATGGATACAATGTGCACTGACCAGCTGATAGGTTGATAGCTGCACAGGACTGCCATCCTCCTGCCAGTTCTGGATGCTAGTGCCACCACCGCTGCTTGCATGGAGCAGTGCTATTGCTAAAGTGTCTACCAAGAGAAGAGGGAGCCCAAGCCCTGTTCTAGCCTGGTGCAAAAAACAGGCCTGGAAAGTTAAATGCAGCAGAATATGATGCTAGCTAGATTGCTGCCTGTGTGTGGCTAGATATCAGACAGCAGTGTGTCTCAGCCATGGTGGGCCACTTGCCCTAGGCAGACTTTGACTTTTTTCATGCTGGGGAAAGGTTCTGTGTACATTTTAGTCGGGCAAACCTGTACCGTGCTTGTGCCGCTCAATAATTAAGTTAGCTAAAGAAAATAAGTGGGACAAATTATTTACTGGTACAATTCTGTTAAAGGGCCAGGTTCTGAACATCATTCTCATTTCAATGATGTCTTCATTGTATATATGGGCAAGTTGAGGCATAGAAGGGGCAAGATGTCTTGCTGAGGTTTTCACAGTAACTCAGTGGGGAGGGCAGGAAAAGGATGCAAGACAACTGACTGCCACTTGCTAACTTTAGTTGTAACTATGGCATCTATTAATAAGCATTGTGTCTGTTAATTTTTGCATGCTTATGCAACCCTGCTGATACAGATATCAGTGATTCTCAAACAGGGGGCCATGGCACCCTGAGGTGCCTTGACAGCCTTTCAAGGGTGTCACAATGAATCGCAATGGATTGCAACCTAAACACTGTTAGGTTTGCAAACATGAGTCACAAGATAAATCCAGAAAAGTTTCTTTGGGTAAGTCTGATATCTTTTATTAGACCAACTCAAATAGTTGCAAAAATTCTTCTTTGCAAGCTTTTGGGTACACATACCCTTCATCAGATTGAGGAACCAACTGCAGATGCTTCCTTAGCCTGACAAAAGGTGTTTGTGCCCAAAAGCTTGCTAAGAAGAATTTTTATAACTATTTGAGTTGGTCTAATAATAGATATCAGATTTACCTGAAGAACCTTGTCTGCCCATGTCCTTAGACCAACACAGCTACAACCTATACCCCTGAAACAAGATAAACCCAGAAGTTTCAAATAGAAATCCATAATTGTCTTTATGAGTTCTTTGCAAAAGAAAAACTGTTCTATTATTTTTCTGTGGTCAAAAAAGAGTGAAAACTAAGAGCTGGTATTTTCCAAGGGATGTGTCAAATCTGTCCAGGGCTGCCTTGAGTCTAAAAAGGTTGTGAATTGCTGATATTATCACTGTTTGGTCATGTGTACCGATAATAGACTTCTGATTTACTGTATGCAGATGCAAAAGATTGAACAGTCTGATTTATGTCTACAAGACTAAATGTAAGTGGGTGGGTTGGGGGGGCAAATTTGTGTGTCTCTGGCCATATCTTATCACTAGGCCGCCATCCCAGATTCTCTGCAGTAGGAACACACACAGAGCCTGTGCGAGACAGAATCACCAGGGACAGGCATTACACATAAACTGATTTAAGTGATCAGAAGCTGGTTTAAACCTGTAACAGAACAGATATTCAGTGCACATAAACTGGTTTGAAAATGTCTGAAACTGGTTTGAGATAAACCTGGTTGAATGTAGTATCAGACTTAACTGATTTGTCTCAAACTGGTTTATGCAATGTCTGTCCCAGACCCGTTGCTGTTTTAAGATAAACCAGATTCCCCCAGCATCCTGGCATGCTCTCTGGGCTGGGTGGGGCTCTCTGCATCACAGCAGGGCTGGCCCCTCCCCTCTGCCCCCTGGCTGCAGCTCAGGCAGAGACTTGCAGGCACAGCAGTGTCTGCCTGACTTCTTCTTGCTCTCCCCCTCCCCTCACCACTTCCTATAAAGCAGGGGTTCCTTGTCCCCTCTGCCTTACACAGACACCTCAGCATTAGCTAGAATACCACATGCTGGCTAGCATACTGTGGCAGGCAGCGGGGTCGGTTTAGGACTTTTTGGAGCTAATCAACAGCTCAGCTGGTAACATCCCTCCAGTCCTTCTTTTTTTAAGAAGAGCTTGAACTAATGAGAGAGGCTGTTTGTTTTCTGATGGGGTGATAACAGCTGATAACAGAGCTGATAAATGCTGTTATCAAGGAGGGGGGGAACCCCTCCCTAATGCTGCCAGGACCTGGCCATGCCTCCCTTAGTTCAGCCCTGTGGAAGGGAAGGGAGGGCTGCTCTAGCACTGCATGTCTGGGATGTCTGTTTGGTTACAGACTGATTTACCTTAGCCGGGTTAGACTAACCTGCAAAGATTGAATCAATTCAGGCTCAGTTGTTTTTTTTAATGTCTGTCCCTAGCCCAAAACCATAGTGTTCACTGTGAGCTGGTTACAGCCTGCTGTGAGGTGGCCTATAGATTTCTTTTAAGTAGGCAGAGCCCTGAGAAACTTTAAGTTGGATTCCTTCTTTGAGGACATTCTTGCTGTGGCTTGTTCAGCCCTCTCTAGTAAAAAAACATTTGAATCTATCTTCCTCATAAGACCAAGAGCTAACATCCCAGACGGGTTGTACTCTAAGTAGTGGCAATCCAAAGTAGTGATCTTAAGAGTGGGCAGAGATGCAGAGTGGTGGTAGGCATCGCACCTCAGTGCTAACCTTGAGTGATGGAGCAGTGGTGACTCCTATCGGCACTCCCAGAGCAGTTGAGGCCCAAGTGTGCTTCCTGAAGAGTTACGGCAACGCTCAAGAAGGTCAAGAAGTCCAAAATGGCAACCATTGATGCAATCTCCAGCAGCAATCTGGAGAGAGACTCCCCTTCCCACTGAACAGTGCAAAGTAGCAACTCAGAGGGATGGGGAGTCTTCAAATAAAGAATGCAACTAAGAGACCCAGGGAGTTTAATATTTTGGAGTACTTGATATGGTGGGATGTGATATTTGATAAGGTTTAGTTACTTTTATTTACCTTCAATAAACCTTTATTCTCTGTTCGTTAACACAAATGCGTGAGAGTGGGGAAACTGTTCTCTCAGGACACCAAGTAAAGATTATTTTCCTCTGGTTTTTAGGTGTGCCTCAAGCCAACCTTGCTCACCAAATCTGAACCCAATTCTTGTACTGCCATCCGGAGGCTGGCAGAAGGTATCCCTTATGTGGCAGTTTCATTGGTATATAACTATGCAGTTTGCTTTAAAGGCTGACGGCTGCATTTCAAGTGGGGGAAAAAAAGCAGTAAAGTTCCCAAGGCTGTATCTCAAACTGGATGCTTGAGAACAAATGGGTTTCTTACTTGGGGCTCATTTTTTAAACTCCCCCTATTGACATTTAAGTAACTGATTCTTCTCCATCATTGTTAGTTGCCTCTTTTTCTTTCCTGTCTGTCAACAGTTTGCTAAATTAAGATTCACAGCCCAGGATAGTTTTCATATGAATCCAAAAGAAGTCAATATGTTTACTTAGATAAATGGCTATTTTACAAGATAGTGTAAAATGCATAATTTTCTGTGGTATATAAAGCCATGAAGCACAATCCATCATGAGTGACTTATTTAATCTCTGATGCATCAGCAGATGCTTTCTTTGAAAAGCAACCTGGAATCAGTGCTACACACTGTGAGGGTGTTCCTGCAAAAGGGTACACAAGAGAAACTGAGGAGATTGGTAACAAAATAGTAATAAATTATGCCCATGCTTGATCAGACTATATAGCTCAAACATCCCTGTTAGATCGTCTTATCTACCAGAATTGTCTCATCAAGAGCATTTTTGACTGCCTTTTCCATTGTAGCTTAAGTTGCATGACAAAGCGATCTTCTGTAGGAGAGGAAGGGCATTTTTACAGATGATCAAATGTACCAGAACCAATCCCAAGTGGATTTCCATTTTTCTTGGATATGGAATCAACCAAATTTTCTGCAGATGTCAATAGGATCTGCTTTATTAACTTAGGGAGAGTTTCAGTCATTTACACTATTAAGGAATTTGGCATTTAGGACAAAATAGGATGATGTTAGATGACACTCT
>NW_005841853.1:1192143-1216432 GCF_000455745.1 Alligator sinensis
TATGCTTAAGACATCTGCACATTAAGGCTGTGTGTAGACAATTTGAGGGGCATGTGTGCACAACACTCTAAAGTGGGTTAAATGCTTTTGTACCGCTTTGATGGTGTTGGTATTTGCACGTGTCGGTGGCGTATTGTGCAGTAATTCTAGCTGCTGCAGCAACATCAGTGGAGTAATGCACCTTAAATGACTTGGGGCACTGAGGAGTTTTAGTTTGCTGCCCTACAGATGCAGAGCGAAGCAGCGGGCTCTGTGCAGCTCAGGGGCTCTGCAGGATGCCCATTCAGGCAGCCTGGCAGCAGCCCGGGAAGGCACGGTCCACCCAAGAACTTTTTTTCCCCCTGTGGAGCCTGCCTGCCTGAGCTGTGTGGGGACATGGTGCTTCCCTCCATGGCTGCGGTGCCCTTCAGGACTGCCTGAGCTGGGTGCCTGAAGGTGGGTGCCACCTGGGTGGGGTGCTGCCACTACCATGGAGGGAAGCACCAGCCCCTCCCACAGCCCAGGGACTGCTCTGCCCGTCGGCAGATCACTCTCCCCTTTGTGCCGCCAGAGAGGCAGGTAAGTTTGGGTGTGTGTACAACATGGGATTTTAAAGGGCCCTAAATTGAAGTGATGTTTTTAAAAACCCGCTGCTTCAATTTAGGGCCCCCGTTCCATCTACACACACACTAAGTCAGGAAAAGACAAGCTAGGTGTGCTTTGAACATTTCAAAGTTATGCCTCTTCAAGCAAGGAGTATCTGCAGCTGGTGTTAGTCAGCTCGTGTTGCAACAATGTTAGTAAGCTCCATAGCATCAATGGCTGTGTCCAGATGAGTGCAGCCGTGTGGCACGTGGCACCACAAACATCTGTGTCACCACATACTGCACATTTAGACGCTCTCTGCATTGCAAGGAAGTGATACCTATGCGTGCATTGCTTCTCTTTTTTCCCCTTTGGGTTTTATTGACCCCTGGTTCAGGGGCCAAAAACCCCCGTAGAAAAAAAAAAGCAGAGCAGCACATGCACAGGCAGCGTACACCGTTCAAAGTGGAGCCGGGTCGCCTGGACCTGCACTGCGGCTGCTGGCCAGACTCCATGTGGCAGAATCGCCACTGCTGCAGCTCCTGGAGGCCCCCAAGACCCCAGGTAAGGCTGCTGGGACCATCCCAGTGCCGGTCCCAGCCCCCCCAAACCCACCCGGGATAACCTGACACATGCCAAAGCGCTCATGGCATAGGCATTCCCTGGGGACATGTAGCAGTGGCGCAAGGTGCACTGCTGCTAGTTGTCTCTGGAGAACCAAATGTCCATGCTCATCCGGATATGCCCAATATGAGCAATTTGTGGTCTTTCACTATCCCAGGATCTACCACTCCTAGGTCCTCCACCCTCTGCATGTGTGATCTATCCTCCCAAACTCTACTGTGCCAGACTGATGGACTGATAGAGAGCCAGGAAGCTGGACAGCAAGACTGATGGAGAGCTGGGAAGCTGGGGAGCCAGGCAGCTGCAAGGGTGCCATGGGGGAGCTCTGGGAGAGCAGGCAGGCAAGAGGGAGCTGCAGTGGTGTGGGCAGTCATGAAGGAGCTGGGCAGCCATAGGAGAGCCACCAGACAGCTGAGCAGTTGTGAGCCAGACTTCACAGCTTTTAGCCATGCCTTTGCTCACTAGCCATCTAGCAGCAAGTCAGAGCTGTACCTGTCAGAGAGGGTATTAAATCTTAATGGCCAGATCCAGACATGCAGGCACATGCAGTTTGTGGTGCTGCAAATATCTATGCCACAAATCAAACGTGTCACACATTAAACCACGCCCCTTACTGCTAATTTGCACCAGGATTTCCAAGTGGCAACCCCACCCCCAAACCCATAAAAATGTGGCTCAAGTCACACCAAAGTGCAGTGGGCTGGGACAAACATGGAGATGGCTTTGGGCTGGCTGATTCTCTGTCTCCGCTTGTTGCTTCCCAGCTGGCTGGGGCACTGAGTGCCTTAGTGTGGGGGCTGTCTGCCAGCCAGGCCTGCACATAGGCACCCTATGCCCCAGCCACGCCCCCCCCCCCCATGCAGCACATGAAGCAGAGGGATAATGTGTCCCACTGCAAACTGCATGGGCAGGGGTGTGCACTTTCGCACAAAGTAGTGGCACAAATTTGTGCAGCTACTGTTTATGCTGCTGCAAATGAACGCCCCTGCTTGTGTGGATATGGCCAATGCGTGACTGCTCACAGCGCATTCTACCTTTAATACTAAATACCATTGCATAGAGTTACCACGTGCAAATTTTAACATATAATAACATGCATAGAAGCTTCCAGCTCACAAAAAGGCAAGGTAAGAAAGTATTTGTTTAGAGAAGAACGTTAGGAAAATCCATTTCAGGTTACTGAAGGTAGAGACAGAAGTAGGAGATAAAGAGGAACTCACTGGGCACGTCTACATGAGATGCTGACTGCACAGTCATTACTGCACAGTCATTTAGCACTTTTATACACAAGTACAAAATGACCGTACAGTAACTGGAGTTACTGCACGGTAGTATCGCCGAACAGCTTTTAGGTGACACTGACTACACAGTAGCTCATTACTACTGTGCAGTAGCATTGTAGGGCTGTGCAAAATTTCACTGGCTGTTTCATTTTGACGCTGTTTCGACTTATTTTGAGCTTGAAACAGCGAAATTGAAACAAAACGAAGGGCTTCAAAACAGCCTTTGAAACGAAACAAGGGCAGTTGAAATGTTTCAAAAGTTTAAAAGTGTTTTGAGTTTTGAAGCTGAAGCTGGGCTTGCCTGCAGGAAAACAGAAAGTTAGGAGAGGGAGGGGGAAGAGGGGTGAAGGACTGCTCTGACATTGACTGTGTAGCTGACAAGTGACTGTGATCCTTCCCTGAGGCCCCTTCCAATCTCAGTGCTCTGGGGGAGGGATGGAACAACAGGATAAAAGGCAGCATTGTTTGAAATGGCCTGTTTTCTGCCTTGGGGTCTGACAGTTACTGAGCTATCTTCCAGCAGCTCAGGAGCGTTAGACAACAAAGGCTACTACTCGCATTGATTTGATTTCCTACTTGCTAGCCTAGCAAGTGGGATCCACAATACCTTTTGCTTTCTAGGCCCTTTTATTTTATTATTATATTCATTGATTTATTCTTTTCAATTTGATAATTATAGTGCATATTATACTATAGAATTTATATAGGAATGCACATATACATGTATATATTTTTATAAAGAAAAGACACTATGGAACACAACATGAAACATGCTGGAAAGGCAGCTGGCAAGCCTTCAGGGACAGGGGGAAGAGGGGGTAGAGGGAGAGGTGTAAGTTCCCCCCTCACCCAAACTGAGACACAGCCTCTTTCCTACAACTAGCAGGGATGAGGCTTCCACAAGCAGCAAGGAGAGGGGAGCAGTGCCAATGCTACTGCCTGTGCCTGAGTCTGTATTCCCCACAAGAGCACCAGCCATAACCCCCACCCCACCACCATGACAACAAACAGCAGCACCAGCACCAGTATGACAGTCTCCTTCACCCCCATTTCACTTCCCATGCTGAGCCTTCCAGTGCCAGAGGAAGAGCTGGATCTGGAGCTGAATCTGAGTGCCCTAGCAAGGGAAATTCTGGGGAAGGGGGGGAAATCAGCTGAATTTGTTCTCCACACCCATCAAGTTTCACCTAGAGCTGGGTCTCCTTCCCCAGAAGGCACTTCCGAGGAGGCTGAAGTAGAGGTTGCAGAGGCAAGCGGCTAAGCTGAGTCCTCTCCTCCTGTTCCTGTGCCTCCACTTGCTGAGGAGGGGGAAAGTGCAGCAGCATCCAAACATGCACCCGCACCCCAGAAGCAAGTGGGTAGTGTGGTCTGGGATCATTTTGATCTGGAAGATGATCCCATGTATGCTATCTACCTGCACTGCTGAGCCAAAACCAGCTTGGGCAAGGGACCAAAACACATGAGCGCCACAGGGATGCTGATACATCTCTGCTGGCACCACCCCCTTGCCCTTGCTCCTCCTTAGCCTGGCACCAGCAGGAGCATGCCCAAAGGGACGTCCCCTTCTCACTCCAAAGCCCCCATCCTCCTGAAGCAGAGGCAGGCCACCCTGGAACAGTGGGGGAAAGGCGGACGGAAGTGGGGATGTTTTGCAAGGTGAGCGAGATTACTCATAGCATTGGGGAGATGCTTGCTGTGGATGGTCAGCCTTTCTCCTTAGATGAGCAGCCAGGGTTCAGTCAGCTCATTGCACTCGTGGTCCCATCCTACCAAGTACCTGCATGCACCATCTTCAGCAGGACAGTGGTGCCCTCCCTGTATGAGACATGAAGGGAGTAGTTGAGGAAGAAGCTGCACAAGGCAGGTCATCAGGTGGCCTTACGCTTTACCTCGGACATCTGGAGCAGCTAGGGTGGAGATCATGCTGATCTCTCCCTCACAGGGCACTGGTGTGACCAGTCAGGCCATCAGCGGTCTCTCCTTCGAGCCGAGGTGATGGATGAGTCCCACACGGCAACAGAGATCATGAGGGCCATGAACTGCTTGGTGCAGGGGTGGCTCGTTAGGCAGAGTGAGCTCACCCTTGGCTTCATGACAATGGGGTCAATATGGTCAAGGTGGTCCATGATGTCAACTTTGTTGGCATCTGGTTTGTGGCACACAAATGCTACCTCATAGTCAGGGATGCCTTGGAGGTGGACAGGGCTGCTGGTGACAGTGCCAGCACCACTAGCAAGTCAATTTCCAAATGCAGGAAGGTGGTGGGCTACTTCCACCAGAGCATCGATGGTAGCAAGATGCTATGGGACAAACAGGCAGAGCTGAACATCCTGCAGCATAAAATCATGCAGGATGTGGAGACTCAGTGGAACTCCACATACCTGATGCTTGAGAGGCTGGGGGGGGAACAGAAAGACAAACATGAGATGGCCTTGCTTGGGGAGATTGGGATCAGTGGTCCCCTAAACAGAGCTGAGTGGGATACCATCTCCCAGATCTTGGTGGTCCTCAAGGCCTTCCTCAAGGCCACTGAGACCCTCAACGCTGGCGATGCCCTCTTTAGCCAGGTAATCCTTGTAGTGAGGGAACTTCAGAGCCAAATGGAGAGCTTCTAGGGGATCAATGTTCCTGGGTGGGGCAAGCCACTGTCACCAGACATGCAGGCGCTGGTGTGACAGGTGAAAGAGGGCATCAGGAAATGGCTTGATACTCTGCTGTCCAGTATGGTCAACATGCTGG
Source organism: Alligator sinensis (assembly GCF_000455745.1). Classification (NCBI taxonomy): domain Eukaryota; kingdom Metazoa; phylum Chordata; order Crocodylia; family Alligatoridae; genus Alligator; species Alligator sinensis. The sequence continues at coordinate 1,197,354 of NW_005841853.1, forward strand.
CCACCATGTGTGATCTGAGAGCGAAGGGCATTGTATGCAGCAGATAAAGCCTGAATCACTGGACAGAGGTTCTGGTGCAGAGTCAGGGAGGCACAACAGCAGAGGCGGCGGCACGTGGAAGAGGGGGATCCACTGTCCCATGCTAGCACCCCATCCACCAGCCAGTCTCCTCCTCCACCACAGGTGCTGCCAATGTAGGCCAAGGCCATGGCTTCCATGGTGGGGTCCAGAGGCACCAGACCCCACCATCAGGCAGGTAGCAGTCTGGACTTGGTGGCTGTCTATCTCACCGAGGACTTGGAGCTGCTGCTGTGTGACCCCTTGGCATACTGGGCAAGCCACAGCCAGATGTGGCCATATCTGGCCATGGTTGCCCAGGAACACCTGTCCTGTCCACTGACCAGTGTTCCAAACAAGAGGGTGTTCAGCATTGCTGGGGATGTAGTGACACCCCACTGCACCTGCTTGGATCCGGGTTTGGTGGAGCAGATGGTGTTCCTCAAGGTGAACCTCCTGCTGCTGGGGTTCCCCAAGCTCCAGGTGCAGATGGAGTGAATGTCACCCTCCTCACTCCATCTGTGGAAAGTGGTTTGTAAATTCCCTACGAGGATCAGGCCTGAGAGACTGGAGACAGATGGTGTTCTGTTGTTGTCTCTGATAGATTTTCGGTGTACACTTGTTGTGGTGCACAGTTGTCGTTTGGTGCCTCCACATATTTTCCATAGGGTACTTGGTGCCCTGATGAAGATATGTATTGTATTGTGAAGATATCTCCATACTGGAGATATTGTTGGCAGATTTTGTGTGTTTTGTCATGGCATGGCCTGAATTCATTCAGTGTGTTTTGGGCTGTAGGAAGTTGGCTTCTGGTGATGAGGTTAGCAAGGTTCAGAGCTTGTTTGAATTTACAAACCGCTTTTCACAGACGAGCCTATGACCTGCACTTCATCGACCTCCTAGGTACAGAAACTCATGGACTCAATATAGACAATGAAATTCTGACACACTACAACCTGCCGGACATCTGACTCCCCAGGTACCTCTCCACTTTTACCTGCACTGCTACATTCTCCTTCCCACCCCCTGCACCCCAGCCTGTCCCTCATCCCCTGATGCCTCCATTTCCATTTTTACTGACTGGCTTTCTTGCCTGCATTGCATGCCAGTCTCTGGCTTCTTTACTATTCCTTCCACCTAAGAACAGTGCACACACCAACTGCAGGTGCTTCCTCAGCCTGACGAAGGGTTTTTCAACCCCAAACCTTGCTAAGATATATTTCTGCAACTATTCAGTTGGTCTGCTAAAACATACCAGATTAGATTGACCCAAAGGACCTTGTCTGCCAGTGCCATGTCCTTAGACCAACACCCCTAGCACCTGACCGGAAGGACACAGGGCCCTGGGCACATCTAAGCCCCAGGGCTGGGGCTGGCAGGGAGAGTTCTCTTGCAGCTGCTGTAGAAGAAGCTCCTGCAGGAGAGGAAAGAAAGGCTCTGTCACAGTTTGGTTGCCTGAGATGCTGCTGGCACTACTGTGCTGCTGCTCACTAAGTTATTGTTTTACCTGTTGTCATTTAAAGTGGTGGACCAGGCTGAGGCTGTAGGGGAGGAGGAGTCCTCATTGGGGCACACTACCGTGTCATGAAGAGGCCCCAGCACCAGTGACAGTGCACCTTAATACACACACAAAGTCACACATGTCATGAGTTTTGCTTGTCAGCAGCCTGAGGTGCAGTTTCCCAGAAATCCCTGCACCTGTCTTCTTGAAAGCTGGCAGGCTTCATGGCCTCAGCAAGGGCTACCATCCCTGCAGTTTTCACCCTGCTGTGCCTCAACACACGTGTGTGACATGAATTTTGCTTGTCAGCAGCTTGAGGTACAGTCCTCCCTATACCAATCACTTTGACACTTGGCAGGCTCTGTCACCTCAGCAGGGGCTACCATGCTTGCTGTTTTTATACAAATCTGCCAAAAAATGACACAGTTATAGGCAGTTATGTGCTTCTCCTTTATAGCCTAAGGGCGAAGCATCGAACCTGCATCTGAACAGCGAAAGTTTCAATGAAACCAAATGGAACAGTGGTTTTGAAATGAAACTCAAAATGAGACACTGTCCCATCAAAACAGCGAAATGGAAATTGTAACAAAATGGTGCTGTTTCGCACAGCCCTACTGCACAGTAGTAACGAGCTAATGTGCATTCAGTATCTTATGTAGACACAGCCACTGAGGGTCAGACAATTATTTGCTGGGGAGGTACAATCTATAGATCAAGGCTGGGTTGAGTCTCAGGCCACCTCTTAGTAGAGTTCTAAACAGGCCAAAAGCAGGAAAGGGCTTCACAGATAAGGACACTACAGAGGCTAAAACCCTATATATTAACTTTCTCATCAAGGAAATACTGTGCACTGTCCTCTTCTACAAACGCAATGCTTATTGTTAGGTTTGTAATCTCCATTTGCTAAAATAAGTCAGGGAATGTGGATAACAAAACAAACAAGCAAGAAAGGAAAGCGGCATTATTAGTAGCTCTGCATCCATGATTCTGAATATTTCATTGCCAGAAATAACTTTCACTTAAATTGGATCTCCTGCATTTCCAATGAATCCTCAGTCATTACTATTTCAATGGGACTACGGATGGATTGTGTTTATAACCCTTTTTGAGGGATACCAGAAATAATGAAATATAAAGATGCTGAATTTAAAAAAGAAGAATAAAGCAACATTTCAAGAGGGGAAAATCAGTAGACCGCAATATTTTAAAGGGCATGTGGTTGAGCTTTCCAAAGCACCTCTATCAAACCGTTCCTGTGTTTTTGTTTATGTACAAATGCATGTGTGTACTCAAAACCCAATTTACCTATGAGGATTTGCTCACCAAAATCAGGTGATGAACAAGTGTTGAACTACTGTAAATCAAGCATGCACAATTTAGCACATCGGCTTTTGAAAAAATGATCCATTCTCTAATTATTTGACACCCTCTTTTAAGAGCGGTAGGATTAGTAAGGATTATAAACTTTCTCAGCTAGGGACCAGTCTATATGACAAAGACCTAGCATCACTAGTTTTGTTGGGAGGTAATGAAAGCAGCAGTGTCAGCAAAATCCCCTGTATAGATGAAACTCTTTGAGCAGAAGAGTTTCATCAGCAGAGCTACTGTTCTTCCAAAGAGTTGGTTTAACTCAGACAGCAGAAAGCCACCTTCCGCTTGTAGAGCTGTGTCTGCATTTGGGCTGTAGTGCTGTCACTTAGTTAAATGATACCTACCCTGTAATATTAACTAAGAGTTCAAAGAAGAACTCATTTTCAACTTCTTTTACAGTTAAAGCCAAGGCCATGATCCTGCAAACTGCTCCGTGTGCCAGGACCCATAAATCCATGAAATCCACCAGGTATTTGCCAACACAAAAGAGATGATGACCGTTTACCACTCTTTGGAGAATGTGACCATCAAGAAATATTAATAATGTACTTAGGGCAGCATATTAACAATTCTTAGTGGTTACACACAATGCTTTTTCTTCTTGAAAGCACTTTGAAAATATTAAATAATTATTTCTAATGGTGCCTCTGGAAGGTACTTAAACAGGAGTTCTTGTTCCCATTTTACAGCTCGGAAAATTATGCTACAAACTAATTTGTTTGTCTAAGTTCATAGAAGAAGTATCTCGAGTTGTCTTAATTCCTGGGAGGAACGCCTGGTAAACGATCACATTGTTCTTTGTTAAAGGCCTCATTAACACTCTCCATTGCTGTTATACCTATAAAACAAGGCTGTTGTTACTAAATTTCATGGTGACAATTATGGTTGCCTTTTTTGTGCATTTCCCTCTGTCTGTATTGACCTGCTGTCTCTTGTCTTTTACTAGGATTGGTAATTCTCTGGGCAGAAGCAACCTTTTTATTGTGTGTTTGTACAGTACCTTGCATAGTAGAGCTCTGCTCTCTGAAAAGGGCTTGTAGGCACTACAGTTAATACCATCTCTATAATATCTATCAGCATCGATATTCTGTGACTCTGTTCCCTGTTCTGACCATCAGGCTGTCTTTCCCTTGTATACAAATTAGAAGTTAATAAATAAACCTTTTATCAATAAGTGTGTTCTTGTTTCTACTTAGTGGGTGCATCTACATGAGATGCTTTACTGTGCAGTAGACCAATTTACTGTGCAGTAAACATTGCTGTCTACACATGCAGATGGTTACTGTGCAGTAAATTGGTCTACTTTGAGGTTAATTTGTGACCTGCAAATACAAGTAGCAAATTAACTGTGGAGTAGTTACTGGGTGTTAAGGCACATGTAGATGGCTAAGGGGGAGCAAATTTGCTCCCAGTCAGCCAGGTAGCAGGGGGCTGGAGATTGCTTCTGGCTCCTGGAAGCTGCCTGCTACTGGACTGGGCTCCGATGGTGCATCCTAGGCTGGGACAATTTCCCTCTGCCTCATCACCAGGAAGCTCCCAGCTCCACAATTGGAGTTTGGGCTTGGAGATTTCTCCTTGCCTCCAAGAGCTGTCTGCTGCTGAGACAGGCTGTGATGGTGGAGCCTGAGCTGGAACAATGTTCCCCTGCCCTGGCATCAGGGAGCTCCTGGCCCCAACTCCACAATCAGAATAGGGGGTGGGAGATTTCTCCCTGCCCCCAGGAGCTCCTTGCTGCCAGGACAGGGGAACATTGTCCCAGCCTGGGCTCCACTGTCAGAGCCCAACCCAGCAGCAGGCAGCTCCCAGAAGTAGGGAGCAATCTCCCAGCCCTCACCAGAAGACAACTGATTCCTGGCCCCATGCTCCCTGCCATCCCCTGGGCTAGCACCTAGGGGGAGCCTGGAGCTTCCCAGGCTGCTGCAGGAGGAAGAGCAGGGTGGGAGCAAATCTGCTCCCAAATGCCTGCGTGTGTAGATGTCTACCCAGGGTGGGTTTACGCCATAGTAAATTAGTGTGGAGTAAATCCATCTAGCAGCATTTGCACGTGTAGACACCCTTAGTGTGTCCTTATCCCCACCCAACTTTTACTATCAAGAACTCAGCTCATTCGTTTAAGCAGCAGCTGGATTAGAGGTATTGTGCTGGCATAGCAGGAGCTCCAGTGCGTACTTTGCTGGGGTTGTATGAATGATGAATAAGAGCACTATGGGCTAAATTCTTCTAGGCACTGTGTATAAATACCTTCCCAAAAACAAATATGGACAGTTTTAGGAGCGTGAACTGGAATTTGGCTACCTCTCTTCTGGCTTCCCTCAAAACGTAGCGGGGACTTGTGATCACTGTGGTGCTGGGGCGCATGGAGTGTCCCACAGGAGCGCAGGGGACTCCCCGGCACATTTGGCAGTGGACCTGGAAGTGGACTGGAAGCACTTCTGGCCCACTTCTGGGTCTCCCAGTGAGCACGGCTTGGTTACTGGTGCCTCCCGGGTCTAGGGTCCCCCTGCAGCTGATCACCGAGCTGCTCGTTGGCAGACCCAGAGGTGGACTGGGGGTGCTTCTGGTCCACTTCCTGGTTTGCTGCCAAGGCTGTGGAGGCCCCCCATGCTCCTGTGGGATGCTCCATTTGCCCCACCATTGCTGCAATCATGAGCCACGCCTGCTGTCTCAGGGTATGCAGAGGAAACTTTTGGAGCTGTGTCTATGTCTGAGTCACTGATTCTCTGAATCGGCATTGAATCTTCGGATTAGGCTGAATCAAAGCAGGGACAGTGATCCGAATCAATGAATCGAATCACTGTCCCTGATTCGGGCCAAGTCCAAATCTGAATCGAATAGGGCCCACTTTGCACACCCCTAGAAGTCAGCTCCAAAATCAAAACTGCATTCTAGTTGCTTGTTCAAAACCACCCGCTATTGATCCAGTTAAAGGAATTATACTTCTCTGGCATTTTCTCAGTACTGTGACCAGTCATTGATTCATCTAGAGTGGATCCTGCCAATGCCCATCTCATCCTATTGTAAATTATGATTTAGCATGAGATTAGGTTCATTCAAACACTGGTTAAGTTATTAGCCATCCCATGTTATTTGACCCCAGCAGTCTTTCCTGCCCAGCAGGGGGCTGGGCCCGATGATCTCATGAGGTTCCTTCCAGCCCTAAACTCTGTAAAAATAACCCATGGTCCTCCATGGGTCCTCCATACTTAGAGTTGCACAGAGACATGTTACAGTTAGATTTAAGAATTGGGGATGGCATGGGATTTTTATTTATGAGCTACAATCTGTTATCCAGCAATGCTCAACCCTGGTGAGGCTTATTCATATGCCTGGCAAGAATTTTCCTCCTGGGGTGCTGTGCTTTCGGATGCAGAATGAGAACACGGTTTACTGCTGCTCTTGCAAAGTATGACTATATCCCTCTAGGGAGGGAGGGGGCAGTTTTGAGATTTGGCTCTATGCCTGGACATCATTACTCCTGGGCACTTATACAGAACAGAATCACTCTGCCCAAAATGTGTAATGAAAAGATTGCGCGCACGTGCGCGCGCACACACACACACGCACGCACGCACGCACGCACACACAGTATTTTGAATTTGGCACTTGGCACTTCTACTTCTGCTACTATTAAATTTGTGGAAGCATGGGGGCCAGTGACCTTTTATTAACAGGAAAAATCTCCACCGGATTACCAGGTTAAATTTCACGAAACCCAGATAACACGTGAAATGAAGACTCTAGCAAAGACCTAATCCTCATGTCAGTGCACAGTTAACTTTAAGCAGATTTTTTTTAAGTTCATGCCTAAGTGTTTTGTTGAATAGAGATAAGATCACATGCATATTTAATTATAGGATAGTAGAAAATTAAGGTTGGAAGGGACCTGAGGAGGTCATCCAGCCCAACACCTAGCTCAAATCAGGACCATCCCCACCTATGTCATCCCAACAAAGCTTGTCTAGCCGGGTCTTAAAACCCCCCAGGGATGGAGAATCCACAACCTCTCTGGTTAACCCATTCCAGTGTTTTACTACCCTCCTAGGGAGAAAGATTTTTCGTAACATCTAACCTAAGCTTCCCTTGATGCAACTTGAGACCGTTGCTCCTTGTTCTGTCATCTGCCACCACTGAGAACAGTCCAGCTCCATGATCTTTGGAGCCCCCTTCAGGTGGTTGAAGACTGCTATTAAATCCCCTCTCAGTTTTCTCTTCTGCAGACTAATTATAGAGGAAAACTTTTTCCCCCCCCAATATTTGTATTGGGATCATTATGTTGATTTCTGTGAAATCACTTTCTAAATAAGAATGGGCCTGGAGGGCACAGACCAAATGTCTTTTATGGAAACCATCATGTTAAGGATGTGATTAAGGGTTTTGCTTGAGCACAGCCTCTATACATCTGTTCCTGAGTCTGACAGGAATAACATTATATTAATCAGTCTCATTCATAAAGTCATAGAATAAAGAATTAGAAGGACGCCCTATGAGTTCATCCAGCTCAATCCCAGTCTAAACCATCCCAGACAAATGCTTCTCAAACCTACATTTAAGAACTTCACATGACAGATATTCCACCACCTTTCAAGGCAACCATTCCTGTGCTTTGTCACCCTCCTCCTTAGAAACTCATGACTTCTTGGTGGTACCCTCCAGAAAATTGATTGAAATCATCTTTACGATAACCCTTTTCATGAATGGCATGTGCCCCCGGCAGCTGCATGGTTGCACTGGTGGTGGCGGGAGTGGTGAGAGCCTGGTGGCCTTCCACAGACACTGCCGGCACCGTTGGTGGTGGAGGAAGGATGGCGAGTGCTGACTAGGGGTTGGCGACCACCTGCAGGTGCTGCCGGCAGCATTGGCGGTAGCTATGGGCAATCATGGATCACCCGCAGATGCTGCTGGAGGTGTTGGTGGTGGGGTGGTGAGTGGTGACCACCTGCTGGTGCTGCCGACAGTGTTGGCAGCGCCTTTTTGCAGGGGGTGCAGCACCACACTCGGGGGTGCATGTGCACCTGCGTGCACCCCCTACGCATTGCCCTGACCCTTTTTGTATTTGCCTGTTGTCAAATCCCACCTTAGTCTTCTGTTCTCCGATTAATCTGAATTCTTTCCAGCTTTCTTTCAGTGTCATGTTTCCTAGACCTCTACTTTTTCTCCAAGCTGCATTTGTTTGTAAACGTACTCAATTCTGTCCTCTATGTCATTAATATAAATATTGAACAGCCCTGGATCCAGAAGAGATTCCTGGGGAACCCCACATAATATACAGCAACATAAAGCTGGAAGGGACCTCCTGGGCCAGAGACCAATCCTCTTCATTCATTAACTGGAAGTGTCCCCTAAACACTAAGATCACCCTATAACATGCCATAGGTAAAATTAGGGGATACTTCCTCCCAGCTTGATATTGAGATGTTGATGACTGCTCTTTGGGAGCATCCGGAGGAGTGCACATGTGCAGGGGTGTGTGTTTGCCATAGCACAAACAGCAGCAGTACATATATGTGCAAGGGAACACCCCTGCACACACACTCCAGCACGCACCAAATTGTCCTGGATGGGTAGGGGAGGTTGGGGCCAGCACCTGTGCTGGCTCCAGCAGCCTTACCTGGAGTCCTGGGGTCCTCCCAGGGAAGCAGTGGTGCCTGTCTGCCCTCACATTTTTTTTTGACACTGGGATCTCCTGGTGTCAAATTTTGGCACCTCACTGCAAATTAGCAATGTGGTGAATGGATGCACATGTACCGTATGCAGTTTGCAGTGCCTCAGACAGCTTTGAGGTGCTGCAAACCACAGATGTGCACTCATCTGGATGTGCCTTTTAAGTTCACCCACCAGTGATACACCCAGTGATGCACCCATTTTATAGTAGTTTCATATATACTGTATGTCCTTAAATGTCTTGTGAGAATGTCATGAGAAACCACATTAAAAGCCTTACTCAAGTTGAGGAACACCACATCTACTGCTGCTTCCCTATCCAAAAGACCCATCATTTTGTCATAAAAAGGAATCAGGTTGGTTAGACATAATTTGATTTTTACAAATCAAAGATGGATTACATAATCTTGATTTGCTCTAGGTGCTTACAGATTAATTATATAATGATAGCCTTCAGTACCTTTCCAGGTATCAAATCTAGACTGACTAGCAGGGATCCTGGTTTTTCCTGATGAAACATTGCAAATTCTCTGATTAAAAACCCAAAATCTGTGATTAAAATGAAAGGGGCTATATACATAGGTATCAGTTGAACACAATATTTTATTGATATATTTACAGGTTTAAAGCAAATTGGAAGCCTACCAGTGGCTCAATCACTATAATAAAATAAATTCTAAATACCTATACATTTTGGTATTTTATTTTGGGTTTTGTATCATGGAAAATCAAAGCTCCCCCTGCTCCCTTAGCTCACAGAACACAGGTCCAGGTCTCTCACTCCCAAGCCACAGCCCCCTAGTCCTGCTGGTGCCCCTCATCCCCCTCTCCCCCCACAGCCTCTTGGCCCTGCCAGTACCCCTCACTCACTTCTACACTCCCCCAGCCCTGCTGGTGCCCCCCAGTCCCCATCCACAGCCCCCCTGGTCATGCCAGTGCCACTCACTCCTTCCCATCCCAATCTCCACCCTGATGGTGCTCCTCATTCTACCCCACAGCCCCTGGCCCTGCTGGTACCCCTTACTCCCCCCACACATGCACCCCACCCCTGCTCATCCCCCTCACTCCCCCCACCAGTTGCTACGCTGAGGGGCCCACAGCCCGCTGTGCCCCTCAGCAGCACCTAAGTCCCAGGTGCTGCCTGTGGGAAGTGGTGGCTGCTGCAGCAAAACAGAGAGCAGAGCCTGGCACCCCCTCTGCCACGGGCAGCATGGCTGCAGTGCAGCCCATGGAGGGGAGGGGTAGGTTGCGAGCTGCCTGCTGCAGACTTGTATGGCGGGGTGGGGCTGTCTCCCCACCACTGTGCACACTCCCAAGGGGGGCAGGGGAGACCCATACCCCCCAGATCTGTGTACAGGATGGGGGCTCCCAGACCTGCTTCCCTCCCCTGGGGCCTCCATGGTGGGCAGGACATGGTGCAGGGCAAAGCAGGGGTGGGTGGGTGGGGAAACTCGTTGCTGCTGTGAGCCCCTTGCTGCCCTGGTGAGGCATCCCCTGCCCACCCCACAGCAGCGGGGGCAGTGGTAAGGGGTTGTGCCCTTCACACCTGTGGGGTGGGCAGGCCTGCATGGAGCTTGCAGTGGCAAGGAGCTTCCTCGGCCACCCCACTCTGCCCTGCTGCACCAGGTCCCACCTGCTGGGCTGTGGAGACCCTGGGGGAGGGCAGCAGGATAGGGAGTCTGAGACCACAGTGAGCACCCACACCTGCTCCTGCCCCATGCACAGATCTGGATGCCATGGATCCCCCCTCTTTCCCCTTGTGTCTGCACAGCGGCGAGGACCTGGCCCCATCCCCAGCCCTGTGGATAAGGTGCCCATGGCCCTGTGCCACTCCCCATTGGGGCCTGGTGGCCATGCATTCCAGCCCTAGGCCCCAAACCCCCAGCCCCAGCCCCACCCCCAGCCTCAGCCCTCCCCAACTCCCTCCCTCCCTATGGGGGCCTCAAGCCCTCCTTCACCCTGCACTTCCCTGCAGGAGCTGCTCTCCAGGCTGCCTGGTGGTGATGTGCATATACATGCACATGGTGCCCCCTGCTTGGGCACCCTCCTCCCACTCCCCCAGCCCCTGTGCAGGCTGGAACTCAGGCCCTGGCCTGCAGAGAGCTCTTTGCAAAAGGGAAAAATCCATGTGTTTGTCTGTTAAAATGAGAAATCTGCATTTTCTTTGGGTAAAAGGGGAAATCCACATTTGTCTCCGTTTTTCCAAAGGGAATAGAAGACCTGGATCCCTGCTCTTCAATTTCCTTTGTCCTACTTTTTCTGTTTTGAAAAACTCTATATTTGTTCTTTCTACCAGTCTTCTGGCACCTCACCTGACTTCCATGAATTAGTTTGGCCAATTAACTTGGTTTTTTTTTTTTTTAGGATGAACTTTAACAGGCCCTGCTTATTTAAAAACAGCTTGTTTAGCTAACTAAACACTTGCTTAAACACTTTCTTTCTCCTTACTCTAACTTGGGTATATCTTTCCCTGTCCTTGTTCCTGACTATGCTTCTCATCTGCTAGCTCACTCTTTTTGTTAAGAATGAAATTAAAAAAAAAAAAGGAATTAAATACTCAGCCTTTTTGGAAATGTTCATTATTTGCCTATTAAAGATCCATGGAAATACTCCTATTGATGTTGGAGTCAATACTCCTGTTGGCTCTTACTTTGTCATGGCTAAAATTAGAGACAGGAAAATGTTGGTGCTGTAGAACTTCTTTTCGTTCTTAAAACTTTGGAAAGTTGACCAGTTGCTGAAGCCAGCTACAATTTTTGCCATGAACCAGGATCAGACGTGTAGAAGCAATGTCAGCAGACATTCCTGGCTCAGTCCACAATTTGTAAGCTGTAGCACTCAAAAGAAAACAGAAAACAATATGCATATATACAAATAGTAGAACAGTCCATATTTGGGCTGTACACCATAAATTTGTTTTGTGTTTGGAGTGAAGAAAAAAACCCAGCAGCCAGACTATTTTGCCACACATTAATAGAATCATAGAAAATTAGGGATGGGAGGGACCTCAGGAGGTCATCTAGTCCAACTGCCTGCTCAAAGCAGGACCATCCCCAACTAGATCATGCCAGCCAAGGCTTTATTTAGCCAGGTCTTAAAAACCTCCAGCGATGGAGATCCACCTCTCTGGGTAACTGTTCCAGTGTTTTACTACCCTCCTAGTGAGAAAGTTTTTTTACTAATATCTAACCTAAACCTCCCTTCCTGCAACTTGAGACCATGGCTTTTCTTCTTCAAACTAAATAAGCCCAGGTACCTCAGCCTCTCCTCAGAAGTCATGTGCCCCAGCCCCCTCACCATTTTTTGTTGCTCTCCATTGGCCTCTCTCCAATTTATCCTCATCATGTCTGAAATGGGGGGCTCAAAACTGAACACAGTACTCCAGATGTGGCCTTACCCATGCTGAATATACAGGAAGAATCACTTTCCTCAATCTGCTGGCAGTACTGTTACTAATGCAAACAGTATGCCACTAGCCTTCTTGGCAAAAAGGACATACTGGTGGCTCATCTTCAGCTTACTGTCCACTGTAACCCCCAGGTCCTTTTTTGCACAACTGCTGATTAGCCAGTCAGCCCCCAGCCTGTATGATGCATTGGATTGCTCCATCCTAAGTGCAGGACTTTCCACTTGTCCATACTGAACCTCATGAGATTTCTTTTGGTCCAGTCCCCCAATTTGTCTAGGTCTCTCTGAAACCTACCTATACCCTTCAGTGTGTCTACTACTCCCCCCAGCTTGGTGTCATCTGCAAACTTGCTGAGAGTGCACTCTATCCCACCTTCCAAGTCAGGGAGGAAGATATTGAACAAAACTGACCCCAGGACTGGCCCCTGGGGCACTCCACTTGATACCAGCTGCCAACTAGACATTGAGCCATTGACTACTACCTTCTGAGCCTGATGATCCAGCCAGGCTTCTATCCACCTTACAGTCCATTTATTCAACCTGAAATTCCTTACTTTGCTTGTGAGAATGCGATTAGAGGCCATAATAAAAGCCTTATTAAAGTCAAGATGTATCACATCCGCTAGTCTCCCTGCATCCACAGAGCTGGTCATCTCATCATAAAAGGCAATCAGGTTGGTCAGACATGGCTTTCCCTTGGTGAATCCATGCAGATTGTTCCTATCACTTACTTTTCTTCCAAGTGCTTAGAAGTGGATTTCTTGAGTATCTGCTCCATGATTTTTCCAGGAACTGAGGTGAGGCAGACCTGTTTGTTGTTCCCTGGATCCTCCTTCCTCCCTTTCTTAAAGATGGGCACTCGATTTGCCCTTTTCCAAACATCTGGTATCTCTCCTGATTGCCATGAGTTTTCAAAGATGATGGCCAGTGGCTCTGCAACCACATAATACTTGTAAGATGAACCAAGAAAGACTGATGTAGAGATAGGGACCTGTTGCTACAGGAACAGTCCAGGCTCTAAATACCCCAGGAAGAAAGAACTGTGAGCTAGACCTTATTACATCTATCTAGGCGTGCAAAAGATAGGGCAGAGTGTCACCTTAGAGACTAACTAATTTAGAGAGGCATGAGCTTTTGTAGCCAACAACTTCATCAGATAGAATCAGATGTTAGCTAATGAAGTAAATTGTGGCTTATGAAAGCTCATGTTCCTATGAATCAGATGCCACCACCCCCATTCACCCCCTACCTTCTGCCTGACTTCAGACTAACATGGCAAACCAAATCTATTAGACATTTAAGTGGTACTTAGATATGTAAGTGCAATCCTACTCTACCCTGAGTGCATCTACGTGTGTATATTAATGCAAAGCAATAAACTCTAGAACTTATTGGTCTGGAGTTTATTGCTCCAGATGAGCCATTTGCACATGCATCTGGGACCGGAGCACAATGAACCAGATCAGAGCAGCACCAGGTGGCAGGGAGCCCCAGGCACTGGGACTGCTCCTTCTGGCTAAGTATGCTGTGGAGGGGTTGGCTGGGACATGAGGGTGCTTCAGTGCAGGGCTAGCCAGGAGGCAAGCACTGAAGCACCCCCAACCAGTTGGGGCAGCATCAACACGTATGCTGCTGCAGAATAAAAAAGTACTTACAAGTATACAAGTATTTACAAGTATTATCCCACTGCAGAGTAAATTAACTCCAGCCTAATAGGGATGCACATGTAAACACGCGATGTTTACTGCAAAGCTAATTAGCTACTCTGCAGTAAAGTCTCCTGTAGATGTGTCCCATAACTGATATTTCTGTTCACTTCTGTAGTGTTACAAGTGGAGTAAAATGGTTGTACCATTGACCCTGTTATGGTTACCTTAGTTATATCCCTATAGGAGTGGTTAAACTGGTACAGTTGATATATGCCCCCGAGTGGCAATACCTCTTCTGATAAACAGTTTCAAGTTACGTATCTCCAAAGCCTTAGATGCCTAATAAGTGGAACAGGCTTAGTCTCATACCTATCCTGCAGTGTCTCTCTTACAGCTTCACATCAGGATGTGCTACCCTACCCCAACTTGATAATGCATAAATGCATATCTTAAGAACAGCTGTGAGGAGGTTTTAATTCACAGACTAACGAGTCTCACATTTGTCTCACCTGCATTTACAACAGAGCTTTTCTCAACAGTGTTAACATCTAGCATGGTCATTCTTCTGGGGTGAGAAGAGGCAGAGTATTTTCATTGCTTAGTCATTTGCGAACACTCATTAAGTAAAGCTGTCACTTGTGTCCAATTATGGGAGAGGGATTTACAGTGCACTCCTTCCTCTAAAAGCTAAACTGACAAGGCCAAACCCCATTTTACAGGCATTCTTTTAAATTCTGCTTAGCTATATTTAAAATCCCTATGCTAAGCGATGGCAGGCCCAATGCATTTGTACAACTATGTTAACGAACAGAATCTTGTGGCAACTTGACTGCGTCTGTGAGGCAGTAAATTTCTGTAATCTGTCTATATAAAAATTATCATACAGAACCATGCTAAGACTATGTAAAGCCTCTTTGCTGCGGCACCATGATGGAAAGGAAGATAAAATTAAAATACACTTGAAGGAAAAAATAAGTTAATTTTAATGTCTGAAATGTTTTCCTTTTCTGCTGCAGTGCAGAGTCCAGCAGAAACACTGAGATGTAGATAAACCCTGGTTCATGCCACCAAAATGATAAACTTTTTTAAATGACTGCCAAATTTTGAGGTTTGAGGTAGTAAACTAGTTTACACAGACATCAACTGGAGGTTTACCCTGCTCTCTAGTCCTTCTATAAACTTAAGAGTCAAGTCTCCTGGGAAATATTTATTTCTTCAGATGCTTTTCCCCCAGATAATTTAAAACTGCATTGAATAGAACTGTTTTTTCTTTTCCCAGATCTGCACCTGCCAGTGTCAAATGTCTGACTAACAACTATGTTGGTTATGCATGTGATGTTTTTTAAGGAACAAATCGATTCCAGTGCAAATCCTTTTTTAGGGTATATAGTTCTATCAATTGTATTTGTATCAATAGCACTTTTGCTAGTTCCCCAAGGCAGGATAAGTACAATTATGTACATGAAACTGTTCCTGCAATAAGAGGGTTGTGCTAGTTTAGACAGACTGGCACAACTCCCCTGTTACAAACAAGCTGTAATGCACAACCCTGTCATTGGAAGCTGTGATATCTGGATATTATAATATTAGCTACCACTGCCTGACACACGGCTGGATTAATATATAGGCAAACTAAGGACATGCCTAGGGCCCTGAGCTGCAGGGGCGGGGGGTACGTTGCTCCATGGCGGTGGTGCAAATGGCCCCGTCTGCTTCCTTTCCCTTCCTCTCCCCTCTCATGGCCTCACCACCAGCTCCCCACAATATTAGTCACAGCTATGGCATGTTCACTCATCTTTGTGGCCCAGTCAGCGAACACTGAGTGCCATGTGGCTATGAGGCTACATGTGGACCTGTGTGGTGCTATACTGTGGGGAGGGAGCAGAAAGCTGGAAGGACATGGGGAGGAACGGGAAGACAAGACACATATTGGGCCAGGTTATATTCCATGTACAAGATGCGTACGTAGACATAGGTGCTTAACTGCAAATCTATTTCATTTAATGCAAAAGGTCAGTATGCTGTTGTCCTCCTCCTCCTTGTCCTCCACTGCTTATGTGATTCAATCTTAATGGTCAGATGCTGGTGTGTTGCAAAACTAGATGCAATGGATTTTCAGGAACTCAAGGTGGACTAGGATCCTACTTTGGTGCCTAGGAACACTGGGATGTCCAATATATATAGAAACAAATGTGGCCCATTGCTCCTCTAAACTCTTCAGTTTTGTGGCACTTCTCACTTCGGGCCCCTGGAACCAGAGAGCGGAAGAGAGAAAGCCTGGCCTGATGGGGCCAGAGTCAGTCTCTCAGAGTCCTAAGGAGCTGTCAGGTTCAGAGACAAGTCATCAGCATGGCCAACTTCAAGCACATAAAGTTCACAGCAGAATGCAAAAATATGTATTTTTAAAATAATGTCTGGGGTTCTTTTTTTGGCTTCCTGCTGTTTTAAGCCAATAGGGCACATGTTTTCCAAAGGGACTCTACCACCATGGTGGCTAAAAATTTGTAGTAAAAGCTGAGATTCTGGTGTGCTTACCCAATGCTAGGATTAAAGGCTTAAGATAAATCATCAGGTATCATGTAAATATTGTGATGCTGAAAGCACTGTGTCCTGGGGCCTGTTCCAAGGGGTAGACCAACCACTCACCCCTCTTCCCCATGGATGGCTGGAGAAGGAACTTGTGCTTCCTCTCCCAGAACCCACTCCTGCAGGCTTTTCTACAGAGCAGTGCATTCCAGATCAAGCTGTGATGCATAATTAGACGCACATGGTCTGTCCGGAAACAGAGGAAGCATTTTGAAAGATGCACTGCATCACCCCCAGTTTTTTAATACTTCATCCAAATAAAGGCTGGATCCTACAAAGATTTACTCAACATGCTTAACTTTGTGCATTGTTGCACTGAAGTCAACAAGGCTACTCATAGGGTGGCCCATTTGAAGTCAATGGGAGCTTTGTCATTGATTTCAGCACAGCCAGGATTTTATTGGTAATGTTAGGCTAGCATGTGTCTAAGTCATTGCAGGCTCAAGGCTTAAATGCATAAACCCATTCAATAACAGTGACTAGCCTATACTGTCCACAGAATAGTCTCTGTCTGACAGTATCACTGGAAATATTGCCATTGTTCATCATTGAAATTAGTGTCAGATTCGGTCTTTAGTCCTAGTTTTTAAATTCAGGCTTTCCTCATAATTTAAGGACGCTTAGGAAGTGCATTAAATGGCACTGAATACTGCATCTTATTGATAAAGTACTATAATATAATATAGTAGAATCAAATAAAATGAGGGCTGGAAAAGAACCTCAGGAGGTCATATAGTCCAACCTCCTGGCCAAGGCAGGATTATCCTCTCTAAACCATCCTACTAGTGCTTGTCTAATTTCTTCCTGAAACTACACAACAACCCTGTTGCACAACTACAAGGCAGATTGCACAGAAACACCAAGAACATGTAACTTGCTAAAGGTAAGGCAGGGGGACAAGGGTAATTTCAATGCCCCACAGCTACAAGTGTTGTTAAAATATAACTGAGAAGCCCAAGGAGTAAGACAATTAGGAGCAATTATAAATGCAAACTTCAACTTTAATGTATTTAATATGCTGGCCTTAAAATATTCCTATTGCTGAGTATGACAAAGGAAAATGAGAAAAAGTATTATGATATGTTTTAGTATGTATGTATGTATGTATGTATGCATACACAGTCTCATTGCAAAAAAAATAAAATAAAAATCACAACAGCTTACAGCTTACTGGGTTGTATTAACAGGAGTGTCCATTGCAAATCAAGGCAAGTGATTCAGCACCGGTGAGGCCTCAGCTGGAGGACTGTGTCCAGTTTTGAGCCCCACATTTCAAGACGGATATGGACAGATTGGAAAGAGTACAGTGCAGAGTGACAAAATTGATTAGAGGCTTGCAAAGCAAGACTTATGAAGCCAGGAGAAGCACTAGGATTACTTTGTCTGGAGAAGGGAAGACTGAGGGGAGATCAGAGAACAGTCTTCAAATTCTTGAAGGGTGATTGATTACAGAGAGGATGAAGATAGAATATTCCCTGTGGCTATAGGTCACAGGACTAGGAGCGATGGACTCAAGCTACAGGAGGGAAATTTATGCTGGAGATTAAGAACAACTTGCTGACTCTGAGGGTGGCCAAGCATTGGAATGGGTTACCTAGGGAAGTCGTGGAATTTCCATCCCAGGAAATTTTCAAGAGCAAGTTAGACAGACACTTGTCTGGGATGGCTGAGTCAGAGATGATCCTGCCTTGACAGGAGGCTGAACTAGATGATCTCATGAGGTCCCTTCCAGCTCTAATTTCCTATGATCCTGTGTTCCAGAGGTGGACAAATTTATGGCCCACCTAATATGCGGGCCACCAATTGATCCTATCCAGCCCATTGGCTGCCACTAGGAGCCTGAGCAGGGAGGGCTGTGCCCCACACCACTCTGCTCTGCCACAGCCAGGGTTGTGCCAGGCTGTGCAGTGGGAAGACGCCTCCTTCCACCCCTGGACCCATCCGTCCAGCCCATCTTTCTGTCAGCACTGTAGCTACATAGTCCTGGTATTGCGGCTGCTGGCAGCTGGGCCTGCACTGGACAGGGCGTGATACAGTGCAGTGAGTAGACAGACCATCTACGCACCATGATGAGCCACTACTACCATGGCACCACTAATCTGTGCCAGCCATGGCGGGGCTTGGTCTGGGGCAGTCACCCACGAGTTTCCCTGTGCAGCGTGTCAGCACCACCAGCAGCAGCAGTTTATTGCAGTGGGTGGATGGGATGGCTACTGGGCATACTGCATCATGCCCTGTCTCATGTGGGCCGGGCTGCTAGAAACCATAATGTTAGGACTATACAGTGCCAAAGGAAGCTAGCCAGGATGAATGTGTGGGGAGGGGAGGAGGAAACTGCACACTGTGCCACTTGTGCCAGTCCTTGGGGCTGGGCTGGCTCCTGCTGAGTCCCCCACTCTGACCATGCACAACCGGGAGCCACATGGTGCTGCGGTGGGTGGCGAGCCGGCAGGAAAATGGGGAAAGTGGCGATGTGGGGGCAGTGGACAGTGGAAGCGAGTGGCTCCTCCCTCTCCCGATGGCCGATGCTTCCTGGTGCAGCCACACAGAGGCGATGTGGGGCAGTTCTGTGTGTCCGTCACATCACCACTACCTCTGGGCTGTTCTGTGTGGGCTGAGAGCAGCTGCACCAAGGAGCTCCAGCAGCAGGAAAGGGAGGGGCTACTTTTCTCCCATGCTGAACACTGCTGCTTGTGAGCTGCCCAGGGTAGCTGCTCCACATGGCCACTGATGCTGCACTGGGCACCACAGAAGGGCTCTGGGTGGCCGCTGCAAACACTGCCCTGTGATGGTGAGGGGTGGGGGCACTTTCCTCAGCCCTGAACAGCAATTTATGCCCAGCGGCT